>NC_074708.1:14681884-14995532 GCF_024334085.1 Lutzomyia longipalpis | reverse complement strand
CAAAAGAAAGATTTCTTCTGGGACCAACGGGATTTGCTCTCGAAGATGCTACAGGGTGTTCCACAAACGAATTTTGAGCACTGCGTTGTTGAAAATTATCTAATTTTGTACTTAACAAATTCATCATGTTTGCCAAATCTTGAATAATTCCATCGTATCTCTTTAATGCATCGGCATAATTCATTTGATTGCTTGGGGAATGATTACCCTGTACCTCCAAATGAGGATTAACATTGAGATTATTATTTGAGAAACAAAAAATTGGCTCAACATTCGCAGCAGTTGATGCGCTTGTATATGTGGGTTTTGATGTACCCTTATCATGCACCTCCACCGTCGAATTGGTGGCCATAGAAAAAGTCGCATCACTCTCATTTGGTGGTATTTGAGCACCATTGGATTGGGCAGCGAATAAATTTGGGGATTTTTCATGTGTGAAATTTTGTTTTAAAGCGTTTTTTGCAGCAAGTAACTCTTTTAACACTCTATTTGCACTAATGCGTTTCGGGTCTCTTGCATCAGATGTAAATGTGACTTTATTCTCAATATGTTTTAATTTGGCCAAATAATTATTATATGAGCCCCGAGTCAAAGCATTATTCTTTATATCATCACTGATTTCTTTACACAATTTAATCGCTTGATCACAAACTTCACCAAGATTACCCTCAATAGGTTCAGGCAATCTACCTTCTTGCAATAATGTAATTAAAAATTCGCGACATTTATCAACTGTCCAATTTGCACAGTCGAAGCCCCTCGCAGTGAGCTCCCAATCCAATTCATCTGGTGCCAAAACTTGCACCATCCAACCCTCCATTTCTCACAAAAATTTTTTCTACAAGGAAAGGGGAAATAGAAAAAATAAGACAGTGGTCGCTAGTGCCGCTCAAAAAAAATATTTTCTTCACAAAAACCAAAGGCAAACCGCCCACTCGCCACTCAAAGATAAAAAAAATTACGAAAAAAAAAAATCTTGAAAATCTCATAAAAAGAAAAGAAAATCGCGAATGAGTTTAATTTAAAGTGAAAGAAAATTGAATAAATTTATTTTTAAGAGAAAATTCATCAAAGAAAATCACTGAAATTTTCCCGAAATTTTCAAACACCACGTGTGGGCTTGAAAAAATTGCAAAAAATCACTTTTATTAATTAGAAAAAATTCGAGAAAAATAAATTTAGCGGATTTTATATTGAACTTTAAACTGAACACTAATTAATTTTAATAGATTTAATTTTTAAAGGAAAATTTTAATTTTTAGACATGAGAAAAATCCGCGTGGCGTAGAGCCAAAGTTGGGCGCCAATTTGTTACAGTGGACTTTATGGGGCAACTTGCCTTTAATTTTGTTGCGATGATGCTGCTGTGCTGCCTGCTGATGTTCCTTGGGAGGATCCTTCGTCCTTCAGGCTCCTTAGACACTTTTATATTTTTTTCTGAAAATAAAGACACACAACAACACACGCGACCAACACACTGTACATCACGGGGGAGACTGACTAAAGACTGTGGCTGGGGAGTCTGGGAGATGCTCTGCTCTTCAACGGCGGAAACGCCGTTGAAGGCGTTTTTGTAGATTTTTTTAAAAATTGCAACCGTAACAGCCCCATATGTGAAAAGTCTTAATCAAACTTTCTTTTAATTTAAAAAGCGAGGTATAAAGTCAAAAATTAAAAAAGTAAACATTTCCACAGAGCCGTTCATCCGATTTTCATTTCCTTTTGCAGAAATTGGGTAGAAATTAATCAAATTGCTTGAGGAATGAAAGCTCGCGCTGCTTTGGTATGGAATTCAATGATTTCCCTTTCTTCAAAAAAATCTCAATGGAATTTGCCGAATTGTTGAATTTCTCGCAAGTTGGACTTGTAGAAAGCCCCGAAAATTCAGATGGAAAGAATTTTTCTCATGGGACGGGAGGGAAATGGCTCTCAATGCCGAAGATATCAACCCCTCGGCATTGTGGAATGGCTGTGGGTGCCGCAGAAGCCGTTTCCAAAGAGAGAAAGCATGTGAGATTCCAGCATGAGGATGAGCACCACGTCCACCCACAGACCGAAGCACATCAGTGGGACTCCCTGCTGGGTGCCTGTGGTGTACTCAAGAGTGCGAAGGAATAGGAAGGGCGGCAAAGTTTTGTGGTGTTGCTAGTGAGAAAAATGACAGGAATTTCAGCAGCACCATCATAGTCTGGTGGAACATTAAAATCATTCTTCTTACATTATAGATGCTGCAGGGAGGGTATAGGATGCTAGCGTTGCGGCGCGAGGTCTATGTGTGTGTGGAGTAATTGACACAAATTGCAGGCGAAAAAAATATAAAAGTAATGAATAGCCTAGAGGCGGGTGTGGCTTTTGGCACACGAAAGGTGCGGTCGCGTTTGCAGAAGAAGCGGCGCGGTAGGGAAAAAGGAATGTCGGAGCTGATGGAAAAGTCAGAGGCTATTAAATAGAACTTTGTACTTTGTTGCCTTTTTCCCTACACCGCGCACCCATGTTTATTGCCACTAGACTTTTATCCACAATAAATATCCATCAAGGAGAAATTCCTTTTCATATGATTTCCCCACTTTTCACCTTTCCTTCGTCGGTGCTAAAGGTATACGTATAAAAAGAAGGAGAATCACACGGCAGCGTATAATTTCAAACACCCTCACTTTCGACGGGAAAATTAGTGCCCTCCACTGTAGCCATTCTAATGCGCACCCTTGACTTGGATAAATATCAAAACACAAACCGCCGTTGGAACACACCTTCACATGACGACATGTCAAAGTCAATAAGTGCTCAAGCTTTTCCGCACATTTTCACCCTGCAGGACGGTACGGGTTTGCTATATGCGCGCCGAAGAAAGTCAATATCATGAAGGTACAACGCTCAATCATGCAAATTGGTTTCAAATTTTCACGCTAATGCTCATTGCGTGATCACGTAAAGCTTTCAATTTAGTCATTTGAGAAGGAAATCAAACGGAAAAGCCTCAGAGAAAGCTTATTGCTGCACATTATTCAATTCCTCTAAGTCCCTGTGTGCATGAAAGATTTCAACATTGCAATAATAATAATATCTTCGCGAATTGGGGGCATTGATTTTGAAATGTCTGCCTAGTGGGCCTGTAAATGCTAAAATTGATGAATTTATAATGAATGTAATAGCATTGGAGGAATGGAGAATGAATTACACAAAGAGATTGAACTGTGAGTGTGCACAACATTTCCCTTTCCCTTAATTAATTATGTATCTTGAGCTGTAGATAAAATTTGAGATGGTTGGCAAGTAAAGATGTAGTTCGAAACGATGGTCAACTGGAATATTAAATATTTTCTGTGACTTTTCTGCTCTAAAATAAAAGTTAGACCATTTTGTTCAATAAAATTAACGAAATTGCATTTTTCGAGTTTACAGGGAGAATTTTTGTATGCCTCACTAAATATAATCGATTCTACGAATTGTAAAAAAAATCATTTCATACATTTCATACTTCAATAAAATTTTAATATGTAAATTCAAATGATTTTTTTTCAAAGGAAAAGGGAAATGTGCTAATCAAAGGCAATAATGATGAATTTCAAATAAATGCCATGTATACTTTACTTTGTATCAAACATGTAATTTTCAATATCCCCTTTCATACTTTAATTAACAAAAAATAAACATTATAGACGAGTAATCAATGTATTGAAGGAAGCTTTCGCGTGAGAGCTTTTGCACACTAACAAAAAAAAACAAGAGCGTAGAGGCAAAAATTCGCAAACAAGGTCAAAAATATGCATTTATGGTACAATTTCCGGATCTTAGGCAACTCCTCCAAAAGTACGCCCCTATTTCATTTTTCAGGTGTTTTAGTGATTGATAGAAATTACAAAAGTTTTTGATTGACGTGAAATAAATTTCAGTTGTGCCTTCGCGATTTGCCGTGGGGACGTTTAAAGGTTCCACATTGAGTTCCTTATCGCGCTGAGTCTTTTGTCGGGTCATTTGTCAAAGGTCCACCCCCGTCAATGGTGAGAGCTTCTGAATTACAATAATTGTGATTTGTGTAAAATACCTGACAATGAGATACCAATTGTCATAGCCAGGTACTACGATTCAGACTTATGGGGTGGGTCCGTCCGTATGACCCCATGGCCCACGAGTAACTGAGCCAACCGTACTAGGATGGTTGGGAGAGAGAGTCACCTTAAGACTCCCGCCAACCCCACACACATAAGCCAATCTGTCCTATACCATGACAGTTAGTACCAGCGGTACTACATTCGGCCATTCCTGACTTTTGTGACGTCCTCGGCACAAGCTAGGAAAAGCAAGACAGATTGACCGAATTTTCCCGTGATCTTCGACCAGTATACTTCGCAATGAATGCGATAACAACTGCGGTCCTGTGTATAGAGTACAAGTCTGTATTAGACAACTACTCTATGCACAAACTGAAAATCATATCCAAGTGTTCCTAATGGAACTTCTTCCAACCAGTATACTTCGCAATTAATGCGATAACAACTGGGTTTATGTGTTCTAGAGTGCAAGCCCGGCACAGTGGACAACAACTCTATAGACAACTGGAAGAATATCAAATTGTTCCTAATGGAACCGTACCTGGTAGTCCAAGTACACAAGGGTTCTATTTGATTTAGTACGCCAGTGCACATGACACAAAATCATCACACCCATGAACCTACAGAAGGTTCTCTTAACACAGCTTACGCCATGTTACTTGTTTCTCATGGAACATATGTCTAGACTTAGCTTACCCAGTTCCAGGAACCGTAAGCTCGTTCCATAGAGACTAGTGTCTCCGAGAAACCATTCGCCGTATGACTAACTATCAAGAACCTTGGATTGATGTTAATCAATACGACATTTCAGGTTTTCAACGTAACAGGCCCACCATGCAAGCATGATGCCTCTCCGCGAAAACCTCGTCATGTTTTATCTATACCAGTAGCATTTACTCACAGACTCATGAATCTCTATATTATCTGATCAACGAAGACTCATGATTGTTGTCTTTAGTATTAACTGGTTGCATAGATACATGACCTAAATGTCTTGTCTAGCTTACAATGCGTCCATTGATCGCCCAGACCTACATTCCTATTCATCCATTCTACCATATCTATTATGACATCAGGTTGGTTCTATGGATGCTTGAAGAGCCAGTTTATCACAGTATTTCTACTGATCACATAAACAGAGTGAATCGCTCTTCCATGTGCACAAGCACCTTTCTCTTCTCCTGATACCTCTATGCGAAACAAGAATCTCAGAGGACTTCCTTTCACCCAGGTATCTAATGCTTCAGTAAACCTGATCAGAAGAGAAACGCTACTTCGACACACTACCTCTTATCAGTGTCCACTATACTGCAAGCTATTCTTCTACGCTTCAGTAATAACAACTATTTATGTACCAAACAAGTACCTTTCTCTTAGTATGATACCACACCAGTGATAAGAGCGATAATCTCGAAGAACTTCCTTCCGCTCAGGTATCATAAGATGCCTCGGTAGGCATTGCATAAAAGAGACGACCTATGATACAACGCCACTAGTCCGTTTCACTACATTCAAGCCCTAACTATGCTTCAGTGAAACAACTCTTTTATCTACCCAGAAGCACATTTCTCTCTCTCTCTCTCTCTTGATACCAAATTATACAAAGCCAAGATGTTGAGGATCTTCTTTTCGCCCTGGTATCATGTGCTTCCCTGAACATCGATCCTAAAAAGAATCACTTCTTTCCTCAACGACTCCCATTTGCAGAATTTTCGAACCGACATACTTTTTAATTGCAACCAATTTTTCCTTCAGCTCCTTTGTTGCCTAAGAAACCAAAAATCAGAATTCTCCCATTTTTTTTTTTCGAAATTTTCATTTTTTTTTTTTTTTAAAGTATTACTCAACTGAACTTCCCTGAAAATTTCGCTACTTGGTCTCTTAATCTTCATGCAACTTAAAATCCATAAAACAACCATTTTTTTTTTTTTATTTCATTCCTTTAATGCTGTAAAGGAATCTTGCAATTAACATTCTCTTAAATTCAACATGTTAAGCATAAACATAAAATTCATCAAGAGAATGACAGGGGTTGAAAAGCGCTTTTCAGGGTTAACATTTCAATACCATGGTATAAAACATTTTTTTTTAAACAAAAAAAAAATCATGATACCAAATTCGGAGAATACCACTCTCCTACCAAGAGAAAATACTTGCGATTTTCCTTCTCTTTTACTCCACATGCTTATCCTGCATGCCTTCTTTTTCGCCGAATCACCCTCAGCGTGTCAGGCCGCTGCATGATGCTGACTTCGTTGTGTTGTGTGTGTGTGTGTCGCTGCGTCACGATGTACGCTGCGGAGCTCTCCGCCACTCGCTGCACACACCCATGCCGCATTCTCTGCATGCGAGCATCGCTGCAACGAGGAGAGACTTCGTTGGTGTGTGTGTGTGTTCCGCGCTCTCGATGCGATGAAGCACTGCGCCGCTCTCGTTGCTCGCACACACACATTTCTTCCTGCGCGCGCCGCTCCAGCGCACGCACACATGACACTTGGCACACTTTTATGTCCCTTTTTCGTCATCAAATGACGCATTTTCCTGCACTCGCGACGGTTTTTCCTTTGCGAAAACGTTTTTCGCATCAAAGAAAACCACGACGGCACTTCCCCTGCCCCGCAAAAGCCCCACGAAGGACTTTTTTTGCATGAATTCCGCGACTCTCAAACATCGAAAATGCCGAAATGTCACTTTTGCTCACTATTTTCGCGACTTTTCCGACGCATTTTCCCCAAAACACGGCGATTTTCCTGTCGCGAAACCATTAATTAGCACGCACGGGTGCTCCAATGCGATCTTTTACGCCGCAAAAGTCCCAAACGGTGGACTTTTTTCCGCGAATTTCACCACGTGACGTCAAAGTAACGCCATGAACTTTTTTCACTCGCGGTTTTCGCACAAATCACGCACTTTTCCACTTCCGCGAACGAGTTTTGGGCTTATCCCACTTCTGAATTGTAAAATACCTGACAATGAGATACCAATTGTCATAGCCAGGTACTACGATTCAGACTTATGGGGTGGGTCCGTCCGTACGACCCCATGGCCCACGAGTAACTGAGCCAACCGTACTAGGATGGTTGGGAGAGAGAGTCACCTTAAGACTCCCGCCAACCCCACACACATAAGCCAATCTGTCCTATACCATGACAGTTAGTACCAGCGGTACTACATTTGTACAAAACTTCCGAAAGTTCCCCACCCCTGTGGCACTTTGGCATTCCCCACGTTTTGTGAGTGTTGATATTAAAATTATTGTGGCGGCGTCATTGAAATTTCACTCTGGAATATTGCCTCATGCTTTTGCTTCTTCTTCTTTTTTTTATATTCTCTCCTCATACCGCCGAAATCTCTTCTTCCCCCAAGAGTTCCTCCGCAATGATAATTTATGATGGTCGGATGTATTGCTCTGAATATCCGCAATTTATTCTCATTAATTTCCTTCCACTTTTGCCGTCTCTCCGTGATCTTCCATCAAAATTATATTTGAGAACCGCTGACGGTGAGAGTGTCAAAAAATTAAAAATAAATTAATGCAAAGTGGTAAATGATTTATATCAAATAATAATCCACTTCTTGAGCATGTTTCCGGTTCACCTTTTCACCCGGATGGTGCCCAAAAGCACGGAACTTTCGGTTGCAGCAAAAAAAAACCAACTTCAGGCAACGAAAGGAAAAAGTGTAAGAAAGTGAATATAGTGCTAAATACCAGCAATAAATCATTCAAATATAATAAAGCCACCCCTTGTGGGGACGGACAAATACACGGGGAGTTTGGGGCGCGTAAACATATGTCTCTCTAGCAATAAATTATTTGGTGTGAGATTTCCCTGCAGCACTCACTTTTGGGTTTGCTACTGAACCATCATAACAATTTGTTTACGACATATTTTTACGACAATGATTAAATACCCAACGACTGTTGAATTTTGTACATTTAACATTCCAAAGAGCCACCCTCTTCTACAGTTTAACTGACAATTATTTAACTGCATGGTATGCACTTAATTGTGCATTTGTGCACACATTTCTTCCCAAATTGTTTTGCCTTTTTTTCGTCATTGTCCCTCTCAGAAAGGATTTCTGAATGTTTCTACGTCTTGTTCTACGTGCTTTTTACGAGCTTTTGAGCTTTTTTAAACAAAAGAATTTGTCGTTTTCTTCCTTGGAAAATGTGGAAACATTAAGAGATATTTTTTATACAGCACAGACATGATATAAAATGGAAAAATAAAATATGAAAGTTACAAAAGCTTTTATATTGTAAGAATTATTAATAAAAGTTTGAATAATTAGTGAGCAAAAGTAAAAGACTTTTTTTGACAAAATGAATAGAATTAATTTGTATTTGAGTTAAAGAAAGAGGATTAAATTATTTAAAACCCTTTTATAAATCCACAAAAAGCTTGTAGATGTACAAAAAGCGCCCTGAAATATTAACTTAAAGTTCTTAAAGCTCAACCTGTTTTAAATGAGAAAAACCATTACTTCATATTCCCAATTTTTTCACAACTAAAACTTACCAATTTGCAAAACTAAGCTTCTTACATTTTTTCTGCCTCAGATAAAGAACTTAATTCACTTTAAGAAACAACCAAAATTGTTGCTCTATATGCTTTTAGAGCACAAAAATAAGCAACAATACATAACTTCTCGTTGTGTGTCCCCAGAAGAAAAGGGCGAAGGGATTAAGTGAGCTAAATTCAGTCAAAGAATGCCGATTTGTGTGGGAAAGATTGGGTGGGAAATGTCAAAGAGCACACAAACCCATGTCATAGTGGCAACGAAATTCCCCTAAACTACCAAATACAGAACCCTCGCATTTTGCAATGTACAGCAGCGTGGGGAAAGGATAGAGCAATTTAATCTGTAACAAGTGAAACAAATCACTTTGTCCCGACAAACATCCCCCCCCCCCCCCGTTTTTTAAATGGCTTGCACGGGAAGCCTTCAAGAGGGTAGAAAAAAAAGATGGCAGATGAATGAAGCTCATCCTCTGAGCAATATTATAATGACAAGAGCAGTGTTCGTGTGTCACAGCAGAGCCAGCGGAACCCCCACGCCGCTCATTCTTGGGCCATTTGTATCTCTTTCACAGGAACGGGCAGGGGGTGGGTTTGGGTGCATAATAGACATGCATTGTGGATGATGGCAGTTATGGAAGCAGACGTGGAATAAAAAACTCTTGTCACATTATCTCACCAAAGTGAGGATGACACGGGGAGTATGATTGCGGTGGGGTGGAGCGCAATTGTGGGGCCACCCGGTTGGATTTTGTTTGCCAGAATTACAATGGTTTGCAACTTCAATGAGGGGATTTTCACTGTGAGGAAATCATCAAGCAATGTGTGGTGGTGGCTTTTAAACGATGCACACTCACTTTTCATCACTCCATTCGCTATGTTTTCGTTTGCCAGCGACAAAGAGGCAAATGAGGTACATTGCAGATGGGATCTCTCTGTCAAATGTAGGCAGAATTTGCTATAATACTTCGAGTGAGAGATATTAATCACAAAATGACCAATGTAAATCTGATGATGATAATGCTGTAATCTTCTTTGAGTTTCAATTTTAACACAGAGCTTTAAAGCTCCATTCATTTCCCTTCTGTTAAATATTAATTGAAAAATAAAGGATTTTATTAGGAATTTATTTTAAAAAAAAATCAAAGTTGTTCTTTGTTAATGTGACAAACTTTACATAGGAAAAACATCTCAACCACTAATAATAAGTCTGATGGATCTTAAGTTTTTTTTAAACAATAATTTTAAACATTTTTATTTAATAAATTCAATAAATTACATAGATACGTTGCTTGCTGATTTACACAACCGACCTTATAGATAATTTTTCTGCATGATTTTCCAGAAAAGTTTAAAGATGTGGAAACACTGCGTAAAAAAAAGCTCAAACCTGCAACTGATGACTGCTCTTCCCATTCCTAAAAGTGCATCCTTTCAAACAGAAAAGAAGATTACAAAATTCTCCTTTCTCGTACTCTTTTTAATTTTCAAAGGATCATGGAGAGTCTGCAGAAGGTGGTGGTGGTGTATGCAAGCTATTTGTGGGTGGATGATGAAAGGGTGTGGTTGGTGAAAAGATTACAAATGGCATTCAATCACAGTGAGGCGGGGGAAAATTGCTTCAATTCGATGGGTTCATGGTATTATCTTGTGGTAGACAAAGTTTCCTCGCCTAATTTACTCGCCCCCTCAACCCTCCATGTGGCTTGAGAGTCTGGAATTGTAATTAACCCTCACAGCCTATCATCTCATCCCCGCAGAAACACATTAACTCTTTGCCATTTGAGACACCCGGGAGACACCACATTAAACACACATGAATGACGAAGAACACCACCCCCAAAAACCGGAAGGAATTCACCAGGAGGGGGTAGTCGAGACGAGTGGGGTTGGTGTGTGCAGGGTAAAGATTCAAGGAGGCAAAACGACATTTTATCCAATAAAGTATAATTGTGTGCCCTCGAAAATTCTCGCCGGAATATGCTCGTTGACTGTTCACAGATGATAAGTCGCTTTAGCAATTTGGTGAAATTATTTATGTTAAATTCTCATCACGACTCGCACTTCCTCCATCCCCATCCAAAAAACATTCTCCATGCGTTTCTGCAGGCGCTCTTTAATTTATGGCCCCTCAGCGACTCACTGTTCATTAACCACCATCCCCGCGCTTCGTATGGTTCTTTAACCCAAAAGTGCTCCAACAATATTTTCCCCGTTCCATTTGTGGTGGAAAAATAATAAAGACGAATATCTTGGCATAAATAACAAAATATTATACAGAGACTGGCCCAACCCCATTTTTTGGTAGTCCATCATCATCAGAAGAGCCTCTTGCTGCGTAGGGTGAGGTAGATTTGCGTGAGGAAGTAGGAACTCTTGAACTGATTGCTGAGATGGAAGTCAAATCGATACTGACCATCGGGAAATGACGGTGGGAGGAGATCCAGATTCAGTGGTAAATTTATAAACGAATACGTGCCATTCTGCATGGAATGGAGAAAAAACACCACACTCCGTGACTCATAAATCAATCAAATCACCCGCAAAACTTTCGCATTTATACCTCGAATGGACATTTCTTCTTCTCAAAGCTGGAGTACTTCATGGTGTAGTCACCAAATATCTGCAAAAGGGGGTTGTGCCCACGATTCTCCAGGAAAGCACACAAATCTTCCGTATGATCAATTAGGGATTTCCGGTAGACAGTGTACTTGTAGTACGTTACCATTCGCATCTGTGGGGGAAATTTGAATTATTTCTTAATAATTTCCTTTTTAATAAATTTTGACCAATACCTGTAGAGGATCAATATGTGGATTCTAAAAGCTCAAATAAACCTATCTATATCTTATCTCTTGTTGAATTTCTAAATAAAGGTCTCTCTAAGTGATCGTAAATATACATTTTTTTTAACAACTAGGTGTAGCTCCAACAGAGATAAGATTCTAAACGAATTTCAATTGCATTTCTCAAGATATTTTCATTGCTAAAAACTTCCTCCGCCCCATTGAGCGTTTTAGTGATGAGAAACTTACTTTTAGGGAGGTGTAGGTGGTGGGGAAAGTGCACGAGAAGTTGAACATCGGAGGATCGGTACTTCTGTAGATGCCTGAGCATACACTATCCTGGCAATAGTATTCATCAGCAATGCAATCTACTTTGGTAATGTTGATGTTGTAGAGGCCCTTGAGGGAGTCAAACGATGAGGATGGCTTTGAGTGGCATGGCAAAAGGTCATCAATTCACGGCATCACTCACCGCACTTGCACCAGCTACAGTCATCAGGAGGATGGCTACAGACACTGAATGATTCATTTTAGCAGTCACTCAACAATTGGATGTATTTCCATGGAAAATAGGCGTGTTGGCCACTTGTGAATCACAGAGCAATTTCAACGAGACATTTTCCAGAAATCATTTCCCAGCATTTGCGCAATTATTTTACAATTAGTCGCGAAATGGTGCAAAGTTCCAAATTTGTGGCTGAAAATGAATCTCCATTTCTTATCGCTTAATGACATCAAAATGTGCGCAATTGACGGGGCACGGGATCTCCCGTAGTTAGACGCCTTTTCCCACCCATTGAGATTGTAATAGCACAGAATTTTAACACTGTCTGAAGTGTTCCGATATGGTGGAAGTGCAGTGGAGGCGCCGGGTGGTGTAACAGAAAATTCCCATTTTAAAAGTTCCCCACACCAAAAAGCTCAATTTCTATGGCATTTGGGGTGCGGGGTGTGTGACTCCCCTTGCGGAAGGAGTTGAGTATCGAGGATAAATATCGCATCCATTGTCCCAGTTCAAGTGGCACTCTCAGGCAAACCCACACAGCAAATATTCAGGCGGAGATGATGCTATATAACCGAAGTACTGAATTGTGGGTGCTGTGATGAATGTGTTAAGGGGGCAGAGGATGGTGGAGGTGATCCCGCAACAACAATTGAATGTTTATTCATTAAATGAAGATTGAAATCCCTGCAATTGTGTTAAATGTTTACCAGACACTCTGGAACATATCAACGTCTTTCACTCCATGTTTACCAACTTCTTGTCGGTCTGTGTCAAGGCTCACATTCATTCAAGGCTCCATTCCCCATTTTACCACTCTCACAAACCCTCAATGCTAACAAAACTTACTTCAAAACTATTAATTATATTACTTTTAGTTCCTCTGAAATTAGCAAAAAAAAGAAACATTATTAATGATAAAAAACATACAAATTTCAAAAATGTTACAGAATTATTAAATAAAAAAAATCGATTGAAATCGCTCTGTTTGTACAAAATTGGATTTTATCTCACAAAGAGAGGAGCTAATAACTCACAAAGTTTTGCCTTTTTTGTGGACATATTCCACCGCTGCGAGTAGTTTATTTTGTTCAGACTGAAAGAGTCATTCCAAAATTGCTACCATTTCCGATTAAGCAACAACTAGTCTCTGTTGTATATATAAAATAAAGGTATATTTATTTTTTTACAGTGAATGAATATGATTGTTTTTGTATTTTGAATTTATACTGTGGTTTGACCACATCAAAGAATGAATACAGATGGTGGGGGGGTGGCAAATGTAAATGTTGGTTTTGTTACATATAAAATTTTATTGTGGAGCAAACTGAGCCCATGAAGGCAGTATTACCATCAACTAACGTGTGGTGGTTTTTGGGAAAATCCTCACCACTCCAACAGTACAAAATTTCCTTTGAACCTTACCTCAGCCTAGTTGGGTAAAAGTTTTCTCCTAATTTTCAACTTGATCCCATTATACAACCAACACCACCCCCCACACCATCGCCCCCAGCCCCAAATTTATGTATTTTAGCATCGCCTTCCATCATTTGCCAGCATGAGAATCTCCTCTAGAGTGCTGTTGTACAAAATAGATGCTTGTATTTGTATATCTCCTCGTGTCCAAATACATAGAGAGATTTTAGCGCAAGAAAATCCCTCAACAAATTCAACCACTTCCGCAGAATCATCCCTTCTCGATGGTTGTTAATTTTGCAAGTCTACCTCCTCTTAAGTACATTTCATTTAGAAATTCAAAAGCCCACACAGAAATGGAGTATTTGATTAGGAAAAGCATTCGTTAGAAAGGTCAAAAACCTCTCTTTCCATTTAATTTTCTTTTTGTTTTCTAATTTTTCTGCTCTTTAACTAATCTTCTGAGAAAATGGTTTTATTATCATCTTATCCATTTTCTTGATTAAAATTGAAAATTCTACTAACTATTTTTCAATTTTACTCATAAAAAGCAATGTTTTCCTAAATAAAAGCATTTTCTTGGCCCAAATAGAGCGTTTTAGTTATTAAAATCAAATATTCTACTAATTAAATCTAGTCTCTAAATTAAAAGAATAACTTTATTATCAGAACGAGAGATCTTAAGAGGACAGACTGAAAATATATCATCAAAGCTTTTCCAAATAAAAAAAAATGAATTTTAATTGTTGATTTATTTAGTCTATCTTGACTTTGTATTTTCAACAACAAAATTATTCATTGGAATTTTGCAAAATAGTCTTTCTTTTTGCTACACCTGCAGACATGTCGCTCACCTCAATTTGCGCTCTTTTTTTATTCTTGGAATAAAGAAGCACAAAATAGCCGCGAGTTGAGAGCCATTTCCATGAAATTGCGTGCTTTTATTTTCTTATCTCACTGTGAATCATTTGTTAACACTAACAATCACTCCTTCGGAACGATTTCTCACCAAACCAGCCTCACTTTTTCTGAGTTCCTGCCCAAGAATATTACGCAATATCTCGTGGGTGGGATTGAAAAATTGGTCAGGAATTTCCCGAAGAAGCAAAAAAAAAAGAAATCCCACAAGTGAAGAAAATGTTGAAGCAGATGTCATTGGAATTCCAAATTCTGCATGAGTGCTTGCTTCTTGTGGGGAATGCAACGAAGATGAAAATCTTTGCAGTTGGTATGAATGTTGTACGCCACCCCCCGAAAAAAAAGGCCAAAATGTATTCAGAAGACTTTTATTCGGGGAAACCTCTGTGTCTCTTCCCAGACATTTTAATCTGCTTACATTTTGGATTCTCTTACAACGTCTATCTCTAACCCTTTCTCCAGATGTGGAAACAATATTTGCAATTTCAGTGGGATTGGGGTGGAAAAGGCAAAGGTTGGTGGCAAAGGCGATGGTCTTATTGAGGGATTATGTATTGAAATTAGAATACAAAATTGATTTTTCGGTGTTGCTCGTTGTTTTTTTTTTCTTCGTCCATTGCATCCATTCCTCCAGTGTGCTGAAGTGTAGTGTTGATTTAATCAATTACCCCAATGGATTGAAATGGGATGAATTTCACTTATAATTTGGTCATCAATTGGTGATGGATTTGGGGTGAGACAGCATCATTGGTTTGCACCCACCAAATCCATCGGGGCGCATATTCTTCCCACAGATCTTATCTTGCCAAAGGTTCATGCCACGATGCCTCCTTCGGCGTCGTCCATCGACGGTGGGTGATGAAAGCAGCAAAAGTGCCAAGAAGAGCACCAAGATCGTCCTTAGTAATTGCATGATTCTATTCCGAAACTTATGTGGTACACTGGGCAGCAATTAAAAGTCACTTTTACAGTCCACAACACAAAAACTCCGTCAACTATGTCAAGCACAGCGCGCGTTGTCCAAAGTGCTACTAATTAGTGTGGCGTGTCTTCCTTGAGGTTTTGTTGTGCGAAAAATCAGTTTACAGTCAGCTAAACTCCCGGCCAGATATACAATCTCCCGCTGACGTCAGTGTATCGATAAATGGATTCGTATGAGTGTAGCACAGCCATAAAAAAGAGATGATTCAGTGAAACTTCTCATGGGTAAGTTCTGCTTTTCTGCTGAAAAAAAATGTAAGAACACAGATAAAAAGTAATTAGTCCCACGGAGAGCTCATCACCCTGCCTTAAAGTCTCTACTGGATGGGTTTTTTTTTTGTCTTCAGCGGACCTATCTCACGGAAATTTAAAGTATTTCTGCGTTTCACGGTAGACTGGGGCGCACTCGCATAAAAAAGTCTTTTAATGGAGATAAGGTGTCTGTGAAGAAAAGTTGAGAAGTAGGTAGCAAGTTGTACCTTTATGGCCAACATAAGTTCCCCCCAAAACCTTTATTAGGTCTTAATTCTCTATATTGGGCCTGTCTGTAAATCCCACATTATTGGGGCTATAAAAATTAGGATTGACTATGAATAAAAACATATATAGTCAAGTCATCGTTTTGAAAAGCAATAAAAGTCATGAATGTATTCTTCTACGAAAATATTATTCATTTATCGTGATATTTCTTATTCAAAATAATTCCTATTAATTTACTTATAATTTAATATCAAAATGAATAAATTATGCTGAAAGGGGAAAGTCTCTTATCTACAGAAACTTGAATAATAAGAGTTAGTCAATGAACAAAATAAAATGAAGTAGATATTGACATTTTCAGTATATTGATCATGAAATAATAATTAGAATTTTGGGGATTTTCGTGGAAATTATTTATGAAAATATCAAGATCGTGGATAAGATGAAAACATTGTGGAAATTGACCAACAATTTATCGGATTAACAAAATAATTTATAGAATTTATGAATCATTTCGAAACTAACAATCCGTGACATTTTTGCGTTTTATCAAAAATACATAATTTATCATTTTTTTTAATGATTATGTTGTTGTGTTATTTATGTTTATTTGTTTACTTTTAACCATTAATATCGCTCATAATTTGGAAGGTAAAAAATGTTTCACTGTTGTGTCTTTCTAATCTTTTGAAGCTTTTAATTGATCCCTGTATTAAACAAGTATCTGGGGGGCTTTCAATTAAATTATAAGACTATTTTCAGAATTGGTAAAAGCTCCGAAAGCTCTTACCATCGAATTTGCTTGCTTCTTGAGAAAAAAAAATTTTGTTTAATTCGAAAGGTGATTTTTTTTAAATAAAAGAAATATCAACACTTAAAAGAATATTTCAATGCAAAAAATAAATTTCCTTAAGAAAACACATTAAAATACGATTTCTGAGATTTATGAAATTCTAGAAAGGCAAAACTTTTAATCAAATTTAAAAAGAAAATAAGATAAAAATTTCTTTGAAAAAATTATTTCAAATTATGAAATGACTGTAACTCTTTCATCTCTTAATCAATCTGGAAACTCCTATCGAACAAATCACTTTCAAATGTATTCTCACCAATAAAACCTTCACTTTTATCATGCCCAAAGCGCCCACCATAAAATATTTTTTCAAGTGATTGAAAATTGCGAAAGTACACTACCAAGAATTTTCAAAGAAGCTCCCAGAACTTACGCGTTGTTAGTTGAGCACTAAGAGAGCATACAACGTGTGAAAAAAACTTAATCTTATCACGCCTCTCGAATTGATTAGATAGACAAAGCGAATGGGTTATAGGTACGGAGAAAATGAGTATTGTGAGTATACCTTTTTCCAATAATGTGGAATTATGATTCGTATGTATTATTACCTTGGTGATCACTTGAATATGTTCACTTTCCGACACCGTCCGTGCTTGTCCGCCATGGTGTTCTCGGAGCACTTTGGCTTATCGGGCGCCACGAAAATCTGCGCCCCATTTACACCCTGGTTAGGTCGGTAGAAAATCACACGCCTCGCCTCCGTGGCACCGAACACGAAGAGCACCAAGAAAATGAGAAGAAAAGCGTGGGATTTCATGATCTCTATTTGTGTGACACTATCAGGCTGTCTGTCGCGAGCACTTGGGTGATATATCGACTAACGTGGAATGCCGGTGAATTTGTGATACTTTCGCCGTGCGCCGCGCGCCTTTTAACTGAAAACACTTCCAATCGTGAATGGGGTATTAAAGGAGGAGAGACTCTGTCTCTCAGTTTGGAAGAAATCACCTCGGTGTGTGTTCCGGGTGACGCTTCGGGTTGTAGCAAAAGCAAACTAAACAAAAAAAATCCCGGTGCTCTTATCAGCCGGCGAACTGATATCCCAGGTGTGCCCAATGATGTCAGACGAAAAACGGAAGGTGAGTTCAATCGTCGTCATATTCCAGGCTACACCAACATTTCCATTGCATTTCCCAGCAATATGGACAAAATCCGTGACGCCATCGTGTGCCTCACAGATAAGACTCCACACACACGCTATATTCATGGGTGGACTTCCCTCAGACAAACATTTTTTGACCATATTTGCAGAGTGCAAATACGACAGTGACTAAAATAGTTTAGCTGTTTTTTTTTCATGTGTGTCACATCATTTTTTTCCTTCTAAATTATGCAACTCCAATGGGTCTTCATTGTCACGTACAAACAGCACATGGATATGATTCAGAATCATCACACGGTGATTTGGAGAATTTTCGTCAAAAATGTGCTATTTGCTTGACATCTTGTCAGAGGTATTTGTGATGTGATTTGGTGCAAACATTTTGAAAGAGAATTTGCATACTGATTCATTGGGATGACAATTTAAATATTGGTTCTCGATTTAGAAGCATAAATTTGTCAATATGAATTTGTGCTGTATTATGCATGAATTTGTCAGAAAATTAGACAGGCATATGGTCTTCGCGAGAAAATTGAAAGTAATTCATTCGAGATATCAATTATGTAAAATTATTATTTTTATTACTCTTAATCTGGAGCCATTTATTTATATGGAGACGCCTGGTAGCGATACATATAACAATGAATTTAACGCAGCAATATAATTTTAAACATCAAAGAATTCGATGGAGACGCCAGGTTGATGCATTGCAGTTTCAGCTTCATAGTGAAATAGTTATAAATCAGAAGAAGTTTGACACAGTGCTGTTTATCGATAAATAGCTAGAAGAAATTGAGACACCTAGATTTTTTTACCCGGCCCCTCCATTGCCTTAAAATTATGTAGACATTATGTACTTAGCTTAATCGAAATTTGAATTTATTGTTAAAGAAACAAAAAGTCAGAAAAATCATTAATCCGATGAAGTATCAATTGTAGATTTTCTGAGCACATAATTTACTGATTGTCCTTCAGAATTTGCCATTGGGTCGGTATTTAAGTACCCCGATAATTCAGTTTCGGTCATCGATACTTCTGATGTTGCACTAATAGTTCTGAAATCTTCCGAGAAGTCAAACATATTTACAGTTGTAAGCCTTTTGAGTCTTCTGCACTTTCCATTCTTGCCTCGAGTCTGATTTTTTCTACATACTACTACAGGGCTAACACAAAGTGGTTTTATATTGGGATGAAGAGCTGCAAAAGAATTCCCAAAAAATTCCTTTTATTTTCACTCAGAGAAAATTTTAATTATTGTCAATTTAAACTCACGTTCACGTAAAGGATAAATATCGCTAATGCTGTAGGAATATCTAAAGAAGTCAGGATCGAACGGAGTAGCAATTTCTTCTCCAACAATTCCTTCCAACATTAATGAAAATACAAAAGAACTTATAAAGATACAAAGAGAAAGAAAAAAAATTCTAGACATTTTTCTTTAATTTTTTTCACGAAGTAAACACTCCAGAATCTCTCACTTAACTGATGTTCGTAATGAAATTTCTGCTCATTTAAAGCATTCAGATAGAGAACTTCTCAAAATTAATTTAAAAGACAATTGTTCCAAAAATTGATTGTAAAGTATTTCTAAAGAACTTTGATAATATTTTAAGAAGAACGTACAGTTTAAAAAAAATCAGTAATTTATTTATCAGTGTAGTTATTCTCAAGAAACCTATGGTAAAGAAAAAACTAAAATATAGACCAAATGATAAGAGCACAAGATGAGAACAGGGTGTCATGAAACTTCTTCTTAATTAATAAAATTTTGTTTTACTTAAAAATATTTTATTAAAATAGTTTACAAAATTATAGAATAACAAAGAAAACCTTTTTATAAAATTTTTTCATGCGGTTTTATATAATTTGCATATATAGGAAAACCTTGGGCAGAAATATTTTTCTCTAAAACGGGTAGGTATAATTATTTTTTCGGAGTTAAATTCGCCAAGCTCGTAAGGATATCCGATACTCCTTTCAAGATTGCTCCCGTAGCTTCCAATCCACGTTGTACATCCGCACTGGACATCTGTGGAAAATTTTCTAAAAGACAAAGGTGAAAGATTATTATAAAATTCAAATATTTACTGTTTAATAAATAAAAACTTACGGCAAGGATTCGGTTGTGGAGGTTGCGGACATCCCCACACATTTTGATTGGGGTTTGATGATCCCTGCGGAGTATTGTTAGATCCTCTCTCCATATCTTTGTACACGAGTAATTAGAACTTTATGCTCACTTGAGAATTAATTATTGACTGTTCTTATTAATATCGTCTCTTCGTATTTATATACCTTCTAGTGAAAGTATTACTTTTAATTATGCAACATCGATGAGACAAAGCGCTACAATGTTGTTCAATTAGACAGATAGTTAAATTAAAATGCTTATCAAATTTTATTGGCACTGTAGTTGTGCATGAAAACTAAATGATGCATCTCAATTATTTTTAGGTTCTTATTTCTTTAGATATTTTTCATTATCTTCTATTATCCTAATTAATCAGACGCAAAGAAATATAACAAGTTACTCATGTTTTCAAAGCTTCAATTAATTAAAAAAAATTCTTATACCTTTAAAGACATACTTTAAAAAAAATATATTGGGCTTTTATTTTTTTTTTCTTAATCTAACAACATTTTATCATAACAAACCATACCCAGCATAATCAAGTCTTGGTTACACTCTTCTCACCCATTAATTTTATTGCGTAAGAAGAGTCTAACCAAAACTTGATTAAGCAAGGTATGACTGTATACTGAATGGTAGAAATATTCTTCGTCTAGAAAATATAATTAGATAACTTGAATTTGACAATATTTGTTTTCTTACTTTCGAACCCGTTTGATGCTTTAAAGAATATTAATCCTTGTCGTCGTCGTGGATAAAAAGGCAATATTACGGCATCTTCCTCTAGCATCTCGTAATTGATATTGCTTACAAAGTCTAAGATTAAATAGGGGGGCTATGAGAATTTTTTCTTCCACACCACTGCAACCATTCGCGTGACAATCAACTTCATCTTGAGATATCTCTAAAATGTAAAAAAAAAAGCTTTAATTCTATTCAAAAATTTTATGAACTTAATTAAACATAAGAAAACTTACGGCGTTTTCCTAGGTCCATAATTTCTTTAGGTCCTTGCAAATTTTCCAGGTATTCAATTTGAGTGGGATTAGCAAAAGATATAGAAAGAAATCCCAACGAATAGCAGAAGAAGATCAACACAAGTTTAACCATTTTGATCTTTTTTTTCTTACAAAATATTACACTGTACTGATGTGAGGACAAGAGGCAACTAACACGAATTATGATAAAATGAATTTGCAAAGTTCACTTAATAATATTTGCATGTAAATAGCATGTAATACATGTCTACATTATTCCTTTATTGAAGATAAGTCTACACAGATATATTATGCTACGATAAGTAATTTTAAACTTTATTTGTATATGCTGAACTTACTTGTGCTTCACATTTTCTTAAGTCTACATTTCATTACATTGAACTTGGAAAAAATTTAACTTTTAAAGATATGATGAAGCAGTATTTAATGTAAGCAATAATTTACCATTAAATTCGGACGCATCGATTGCTTGATGCACTTGATAAGAACACGTACAAGATAAGAACGGGATGCAATAAAACTTTTATTAATTAATCAAAATTTGCTTTAATCATCATTATTTATCTTATTACATATTATTTTTACAATGATATCGAATAACTGAACGAACCCAAATATTTCCTTTTATAATTTCTTTTAGCCATTCCTAGGAAGGTGTCCAATATTGTTGAATATATCCGCAATTCCGCCCAATATAG
This sequence comes from Lutzomyia longipalpis, assembly GCF_024334085.1. NCBI lineage: Eukaryota > Metazoa > Arthropoda > Insecta > Diptera > Psychodidae > Lutzomyia > Lutzomyia longipalpis. Next base: position 14,974,092 of record NC_074708.1, on the reverse strand, counting down.
CCCCTGTTATCTGTGATCCACGTCTTGCATGATCGTAATTTAATTCTTTAAATAAAAATTAATTTATTAGTCCATCACATCCTTGAAAATTGATTTAAATACATCTTGATAAATATTACTTACGAGGCATATTTGATTGAGCATACCCTCCATTTGCATGATATTGGTTTTGGGGGTTTTGGGTATTACAATTTGGGTCATAAAGTCCTGCATAATTATTTGTATTTTGCATCCCTTTTTGATTATAACCTCCATTTGCGTTATAGGGGTTTTGGAGGTTTTGGTTTTGCTCATAAGGTTTAGCAAAGCTATTTGACTGTTGCAACCCTCCTTGATTATATCCTCCATTTACAGGATAAGGATTATTGGGACTATTGTAGTAAGGATTTTGCTGATAAGGATAAGCTAAAGACACTCTAATAAAAATTACACAAAACAATAGAAACACTAAAACTTTCTGCATATTTTAAAAATAAAGTTAAGCTCACAGGCAAATGAAAGAATTTACTCAAATGAACCCAAAAATCTTCGTTGTTCTTATTTATACACAGAAAATTGTTTCTTTTTATCAATATTCACATAGATAAGAGGAAATTAAACATTTTCAGGGAATTCCTCATGATTATTTTTTATAAAAGAAAAGCTCCTATTAATAGACTAAATAGCGTGTTTTACCCAGAAATTTAATCTTAATATTAAACTGTTTGTTACCCACATATTATTTTTTTACAAGAATACTAAATAACTAAAAATCCCAATTTCTATTAATCTTTCTTGCAGTTTTCTTTAATTATAGTATGTATTATCGGAATTAGGAAAATTTCCAACTCTGGTGAATATATCTGCAATTCCGCCCAATATGACTCCTGTTAGTTGTGACCCACGTTTTGCTTGCTCGTAATTTAATTCTTGAAATAAAAATTTGGACAAAATTAATTTACGGGACTTTCGCCTTATCACATATTCCATATTAAATAATTTGTTGAACTTACGTTGCATTTTTAATTGATCATAGCCACCAGTTGTGTGATAGGGGTTAAGGAAGTTGTAGTTTTGCTCAAATTGTCTTCCAAAACCATTTGTGTATTGTAACCCTCCTTGGTCATAACCATTATTGATTACACGAAAAGGGTCATAGGGGTTGTAGTTTTGTCCAAAAAGATCATAACCTCCATTTAGAATGTTACGATTGTAGTTGTAAGGATCTTCTTGATAAGGGTAGGCTAAAGACACCCTTGCAAAAATTGCACAAAACACAAGAAAAATTATAACTTTCTGCATATTTTCACAAGAATATTGACTCACTGAAACTATTGAAATAATTTTCTCAAATGAACCCGGAAATCATTGCTGCTCCTATTTATACGGTGAAAATGATTTCTTTTTGGTTCTGATTCTTAAGAGCACAAGTTTTACAAATACTTACAATTCTACGCAACATCTCTAGAAAATTCCTTGTTTTATATTTTATACTACAAAAGCTTATAACAAATAAATTAAATAGCAAAATTTTCCCGGAAATATTGATAACAAAAGAGCACCAAGGAAAGATTTTTTTAAAAAGATAATGATGCAAGACCACCAAAGCTTTCTACATATTTGAGAGACTTGACTCTCAGAGAGAAAATAATATCAAATGAAACAGATAAGCTATAAATAATAGTAATAAGAGGTTGATTCAAATGTTGTTTCATGAATCAACTTAATTAAAAAAGAAAAAAACGTTTGATGATTTTTAATTTTAAAATTGTAACTTGACTTCCATGAGATATTTAAAAATAAAACTTCATGAAATCACCATTAATTTATGATTAAGAATTTTATAAATAAGTCAGTTAATATTAATATTTAATTCAAACATAATAAACAGTTTCATTATCAATTAAAACTAAATGTTTCTTACGAGTTAATTTAAATCTCCAATGAGCTAACGAATAATTTTCCACAAAAAAAAACATTTTTACTTTTCATTCCGTGTATGAATGCGTAATATAAAAGCATTTTTGTCTTTATTTAGCAATTCCATTATTCTTCGTTTACAATAAACTATTTTTTCGGAGTTAAATTCGCCAAATTCGTAAAGATATCCGATACTCCTTTCAAGATCGCTCCTGTAGCTTCCAATCCACGTTGTACATCCGCACTGGACAGCTGCGGTAATTGGTTTTCTAAATGACAGAGATGAAAGATTATTATAAAATTCAAATATTTGTCGTTTAATAAAAAAAAACTTACGGCAAGGATTAAGTTGTGGAGGTTGCGGACATCCCCACACATTTTGATTGGGGTTTGATGATCCCTGCGGAGTATTGTTAGATCCTCTCTCCATATCTTTGTGCACGAGTAATTAGAACTTTATACTCACTTGAGAATTAATTATCGACTGTTCCTATTAATACCGTATTTTCGTATTTATATACCTTCTAGTGAAAGTATTACTTTTAATTATGCAACATCAATGAGACAAAGCGCTACAATGTTGCTCAATTAGACATATAGTTAATTTAAAATGCTTATCAAATTTTATTGGCACTGTAGTTGTGTATGAAAACTAAATGATGCATCTCAGATATTTTTAATCTTTTATTTCTTAAGCTTTCTATTTTTTTTATCATCCCCTACATCCTATTAGTCAGACGTAAATAAATATAATTTGTATTACTCATATTTTATGGTATTTTTATCAATTAAGTTCAACGACTTTTGTGTAGAAATTCTTTTCTTCATTATCCATACAAATCCAAGTCTTCCATTTTCTCAACTTTTCAATCAAGTAAACTTTTCAATAAACATCTGCTAATTTTCTGTGATCAGTTTTCGTATCATTTGCGGTGTTTAATTGTAAATTTTTAATTCAAATGCACAAGTTTAGTGGTACTTTGACTCCATGGGGTCTAATTGAACACTCTACAAGTGAGAATACAGAAAAGGCAGACGATGATCAAGAGAAAAGCTCATTGATGCGTGAAAGCAAAATTCTGCGATCATGCGATCTTTTGCTTCAGAGAAGAAAAGAGCTTGAATACAAGAAGATAGAAGAGCTAACAATGAAACTTAATAAGAACAAGAAGAGCAAGGTCCAGGCTGAACTAACTACTAAAGAAGCTCAAATCCGGAAAAATATGCAGCAGACTTTCCAGAAAGGGGAGATGTGTCCTGAACAGCATTCAATGATCTTTCCAACGGCGACTCATGGTGTTGCAAAAGACAACGCCAGTAAAGAAGACAATAATATGGTGGAAATGGTGCAACAAGTACAGAAAAAACTCTACTCAGCATATATGAATTTTTATTAAAACGGTAAGCATAATTTTGTGTAAATGCCAATTGCCTTATTATTAGTGTTTTATTAACCTTTCCAAAAGTGAAGCGAGATTTATCAGCAACCCCAGATAGAGATGTATTTTACACTGTTTTCCAATAACTATATCAAATGGATTCCCCATCTTTTGCAAAAATTTCCTTTGAATGATGGCGGTAAGCTCGATCTAGAAAATAATTTGATCATGTTAATTTATTTCTATTATATGTACCACTTTACCTACTGCTTGGCGCTTTAAAAAGCTTTTAATACCTTGGCATGGTAATAGTTAAAAAAATGAAATATTACGACATCTTCCTTTGTCATCACGCATTTGATTTGGGCCACACGGAAAAAATGGAGTTTCAAACACTGCATGTTGAATTGTTGGTGCCACTGAAATGAAAAGAAAAGAGCTTTAATTTGATTCAAAAAATATTTTATAGGTAGCTACATATATAAAAGTGTTAAAAGTAAACCTTACGTTTTCCACTGTTTACTTCTTGAAGTCCTTGTAAATTTTCCTGGTATTGAGGATCAATGGGATTAGCAAGAGTCAGGGTAAGAAAACCCAACGAGACGCAGAAAAAAACCAACACAAATTTAACCATTTTGATCGATACTTTAAAAAAAATCTTTAAAAAATCCAAATGTACTGCTGCGAACGCAAGAGACTACTGACTTAAATATAATTTGCAGAGCTCATTAAATAATATTTGCATGAAATTAATCTTACATTACTCATTTAGGCTATGATTTATTCCTTTAAATATAAACCGTCTATATATTTCGATGCGATAAAAATTTCTTTTAGCTTTGTATATTTATTTTTTCCTGTTTTGCATTATCTTAAGTTTACATTAAATGCAGCAATATCAAGTTTTTGAAATTCAAGGAAATAAATTTATCTGACTGATTGTTAACGTTAAATTCTTCAAAAGCTAAAATTAACCCAACAAGTTTTATTTAAAACATTTTTTCCTATCTATTATGTTTTAAAAACTCGCTTTGTATCAAATACTAATTTTACAACCAAAAAAAAAATGCAAAATATTTTCCTAAAGCTATGTGTATTTAAAGTTTCCCTTTCAGTAACTTCCCAACAAACCTGCAAAATATTATTGTTTTCGCAGAATTGAAGAAAGCACCCAGACAACCAACAACTTCACAATTGAGTTGCTTCTCTCGCCTTTAATGGGAAAAACGTAATCATCCGGATGTGAATACAAAACAACGCACAAAATCTTTATGATAAATTACACAGTTGTTTATTGTTCTGAATAAAAATAAGAATATTTTTCATATGAAAGCACAAAGTGAATGGATTAAATAATTTTGCGACATCTTCCTCGAGAGTCCAATCGTTGATTGGGTTCACAGACTGCAGGAGCCTGGAAGAGCCTGCGAACTCCTATAGCGGGGAAGGTTGTACTTTCGGAATCACCGTCGGTTGTGGTATCCAATGGGAGGCTACCATTGTAGTAGATCACCCGTGTTTCAGTCGGATGAATTTGGGCCAGGACGAAAGCCCCGAGGATGATGACAAAGACAAACCAGAGCTTCCCAAAGAGCACACATGGAACATTAACGGCCATGCTTTGTGAAATGTATGTCCACTTTGAACGAACTATTGGGTGATTTATTTATCAAACTTCCACTGTTACCACGTTAATACTTTGTTGATGCGTTGTATGATTTTTTTGTGTTCACTCCAAACTTTCAGCTCAACTTTTGCGTGTTATCTGTGAGCAAAACGAGTGAGAGAGACTCGGTAGAGCTTGTAAGAGATTGTATTCCTCGCAGTGATCTCCAAAGCACTTTGTATATGTCTAAATTGTTGATATGTGCGTTCTATATGTATGGTGTGTGTTTATTGGTTTCCACGAGATATGAAATTTCTCACGAAAAAATGCGTCTTAAATTGATTTTCTCAGAAAATTCAATGAAATCACTAAACTTTCCTCCTGCACCGCCCGCGTGGATCCAACAACTGCCCAGGTGGGCATCCCTTCACGGGTGCCGTCAAGATGCTTCCCTCTTGAATTGCTTCCAATTCATTTGTGTCTGGTGCGTGCCTTTTGTCTTGTCTCTTGTAGAAGATCACCCGTCCCTCGGCGAGGAAGACGAAAATTGCGAAGAAAATACAAAAAATCCACTGAATTTTCATTTCTTGTCCACAAATTTTTTCCTTCCTAATTTTTCTTAAATCGAAACACTTTTTCACGTCAATCTCAGCTATTTGCAAGAAAGTTACTAAATGGCATTTTATAGAAGCACACTGCTCGCGCAGATTTGCCTATCGGATGTGCCGCAAGAGACTTGGAATCCCCACGGAATTCCGCTGATAGCGTCTTATCGCGCCATACAAGACCGACACAACATGGAAAAATCACCGGACTTATCATCTTAACCCGACAGATCGCAGTGTTCGCAACCATACCAATACCACGTCACTGCACAGAGACTTCTGACGGAATAATCAGTGAGGAAAATGAGAGGTCTAATTTGAAGCACAGAGAGCCATTTAACTGAATGAATATAGCCCAATGATTCTTCTGACCTCCAAGCTCCATTACATGCGATAGTGATTCACACAGAGATTGGAGCTTATTTGCTAAATTTATTTTCATCGACGTACCGAATTTTTTATTCTGTTTTCCTATTATTCATTTATTTCAGGGTATTTAAAAAATTATGGGAGGGTAGTCTAAATTGGACCTTTGATTTATATTTTATTCATGCTCTTAGATTTTTTAGCATCTTTCTTTTTAAAGAGTACAATGAACGAAGAAAGAATTAAAATGTTTAGTTTTTTTTTAGTTTTTGTACCTACAAAATGAGATACATATCTTTAATTTAAAGCTTAAATAAATAGAATAAAATAAAATGATTAATTTAAGAATAAAAAATTGTAAAAGAAACCAAAGTTTGTAAAAGAAGATTAATTTGTTAATTCGTAAAAAAAAACCTAAATAGACTTTCACGTTTTTACGTTTTAACGTATACCTACTATATAATGTGTACAACTTCTACTTTGTACGTACATATACATACCTACAAAAATGGAGCCTCCCGGTGGTTACAACTTTTTGCAGCTTTTTTGTGGAGCCACCTTAATTTTTCATTAAAATCTGTGTATAAAAAAGCCGCAATGGAGACGCCTGGTAGTTAAAGCATTTAATAAATTTTAATATAAAACTGTTTATATTTTAGTGATTAGAAAACTCCCCTTTACAATGTAGATATATTTACGCCAAATAAATCAATTTCTTAAATGAATTTATTACATTAAAATTCTTACACAAAATAATTAAAAATATCTTATTAATGTCTTGCAAAAATCTCTTTTAGTATTTCTACTCGAGTATAAGATAATGATATTTTGTGGAAATGCTTATCTGGTACTTGTGCTTCTAAAACACTTTGCAATTTTTTTTACATCATCTCAACTTTAACCTCTTGCAATGAGGTAGAGTATTATCATGCTTGCTGAAATCTCTTAACCCCAAAATGAATATTCTGTTGTTGTAGTAGTCGACTCATCTTCATTGATGGAACCATCGTCAGCGTAGTCTTCTCCATCTTCATCTTCATTTTCATCATATTCTTCTCCTTTTTCATCTTTGTACTGATATTCGGAATTATCGTACTCATCTTCTGTGGTTGTTGTAATAGCCTCTGTTGTGGTCGTGGTAGTTGTTGTTGCAGCGTCTTCGGTGGTTGTGTCTTCCTCTGTTGTTGTAACCCATTCACTTTCTTGCCCACCACCTTGTGTTTCCACTGCTTCTATTTCAAGTTCTGGATGGATGGCGGACTGTGTGGTACCTTGCTGCCAGGGCACAATATTTTCATTAGGGTTTACATTTTCATAGGGATTGGGTTTAAATGTCGGAAAGCTAACCCGTTTTTCTGTAGTGGTAGTCCAAGGTTCTTCGGTTGTAGCCACTGGAGCTACGGTGGGTCTTGGGGTAGTAATTCTTGATGGTCGATTCCATTGAGGGTGAACTTCTTTAGGATTATAATCGGTAGCTAGGAAGTTATTGATGAATCTCTCAGAGTGACCGTACATTGGTGGTCGACGGTACGTGTGAAAAACCTCATAAATTTCCTCCACTTTCTTCTCATGAGGCTTCGATGTTGGCAGAGTTTTGCGATACTTCTTGTAAATTACACCACACTGCGATAGAGCCACGGAGCTCAGAACAAGAACAATCAAGAGATTCAGACGCGCCATGACTTCAACAACCAACTGAGAGCTCTGTAAAATCTTCTGAAAATTTTTGCAAAACTTTGACTGATATTTTTGTATCAGAGTTTTGAAGTAAAAAAAACATGATAACCCCATAAATGTCTTGTTGAGGTCAATACGCACATATTAAGCTGGAAAAGATTTGCAATTTTTGTGAGATTTTTCTCCAACATCTAAACATCAAAAACCACAGTCCATGATGATGCTAAAAATACGCTCTTTATCAATTTGTTCAAGGAATATTCTACAAATTACTCTTAAGAAAATCAAAGAAGTTTGGATTTGCAGTTTTGCAAATTAATTTGCATCCTGCGCATCCCATTCCATTATGAACAAAATTAATTCCGTGCCATTTCCGTAGCTTCGGATAAAACTAAATTGTAATTGATATTGGAGGACACATATTCCGCAGTATATCCCTGTGGCTGTCGAGGATTTCCGATAGAAAACTCATTTCCAACGGCGTGGGTGGGATTAAAAATTAAAGAAGTTCACATTGAGTACCTACCTGGAACTTGGTTTATTCTTCCTCATAATTTCACAACCGGATAAATCGATTGAGTGAAACTAGACGCTCAAGTGTTAATTTGCTGCAATTTCCGGTGATTAGTGAAGGAATATTGGAGAAAAACTTTCGTTTGGAAACGTAACTCGGGGAGCCTTTTAATTAAATCCCATACCTCTCCTTGAAAGGAAAAAGCAACATAATTTTCCGCTGGAACTCATCAATGTCCTTCTCAAATTAATTTTCAAACTTACACACAACCCTAATACGGGATGTGCTCATTTATATTTCTAAAGAGCTCTAATAGAAAGAAAAACAAATCACAAAGAGAGTATAAAATTGTTGATGAATCATACTCATCAAACTGATTCTATTTTCTATATGCCCTGTTTAATACCTCTTAGAAATTTTTCTCTCAATACACATTTTCCTGGAAATTCCTTTCATTTTCCATTAATTCCATTCTATACTTGCTTTGTCCACAAATAGCATGATTTTTTCCACTCTCATATATTCTAAAAATACTAAAATTTCAACCATTAATAATAACCCTAAAATCACGAAAGATTGAGCAAAAAAAATTCGCTCTGTTCAGTGAATGGATCATTTTATTAGTCCAAAAAAAGCCCGCCTAACAAATCGGACAAATTTCCGAATTATCAAATCATTATGGAGCTTTTGTGTATGATTTTTTTTATAGAGAAAGACTCTTTGAGAGAAGTCAACAACAAAAAAATCCCCCGTCACAGAGAATATGAGGAAATAGCCCCGAAGAGTAAATTACATTTTATAGTGCTTGACATTGAAAACATATTCAACACTCATGCAAATTTCATTCACTTTCGAGCGTGTGGAACACACGTGAGAAATAAAAAACCCGTTTGGATAAACTAAAGCTACACACAAGTTTTATTGAGGAAATCTCTCAAATCAGTTAATTTCTTTCAGTGTTTTTGTAAAAAAAAAATATTGTGATGATCACAAAGGAGTGTTGGGAAGATGCGCGCACGCGTGGGAGTTTAGGAAATTTTCCTGCAGCGTCCATTGCGATCTTTCATCTCACCATCTGGGCAGAAGGATGGAGCATCGAAGAGGGCTCGATCATCCAGAGATACCATCGGAGTTGATGATGCTTCGACATTTTGGGGGAATCTCACGTCGGATTCATTGATGAAGGCACGCACATCAATCTCCCAAACTGGGGGTGGTTCGTCGTTATTACGACCACTTGTTGATGAAGCAACTGGGGATGTCACAGGGCTGTTTGAGGGGTTAAGTGTTGGTGTGATTGGCATTGGAGCCAGGGGGGTCTTATCTGTTAAGAAGATCTCCGTGACATTCGCGGGAAATTCAGCTGGAACTGCATCAGTCGTTGATCCGGGAGATAATTTTCCTTTGATGTAGTTGTAGGCTGTTGTAGCTCCCTCCTTGATCTTCTTCGCCCCATGATTTATTCCACACTTTACATCTTCGAAAAATTGTGAAATTTTCGATTTATCCTCACCCGACTCCTCACTACTATCATTCTCATCGTCCGGAATATAATGCGCCTTCACATTGACCAAGGAGATCACGACACTGAAGGTGATCGCGAGTAGCAAAAACGATCTTCGTTTGATCATGATCACTTCTTATTTAATCTTCTGGAAATTTTTACAAAGTCCACCAGCACTTTTCGCACACAAGACAGTCTTTTAGCTCTGTGTTCTTAAAATTAACAAACAAGAGCTTTTTTGCACAAAAACAAATCCTCAATCACAACTTAGGCACGATAGTGAGTTCGAAAGTTCATCGGGCAGCACAGAGTCGCAGTTGATACAAGACTGCCGTCGCACTGAGACTGACTTGGTCACAATTGCTCACTTTATGCCTTGGCCTCATCGACAATTTTTCACAGACTCAACTGGGAAACCTGTTATTGGCACAACATTGGTTCAAATAGAATTTCAGATATTCCCCCATGCTCAAGCAGCATGACTACATGGATTCCCAGCAATTTTCCTCGCCATCTTCCCCCCAAAAAACCATCGTTCAACCGTGAAGCACACGATAGTATGTGTCGCCCCCCACCACCAAACATCTGTCGACGAACCCCCAGAGTTGATGTGGAAAACCCCCTGAAGAAAACATAGATGATCTTTTGCAACATGTCGCCATTAGCTACTTTCATCGAGCCATGGCCACATCGTCTCACCCATGTGATTTCATACAAGCACCACACACACTGAAATTCCGTGTGTTTTCTCGAGCAAGGTTGATGGCAAAAAGTACGCCGCACCGACTAATTAGTTAGGTGGGTTTTTGCCCAAAATCTCCATTCGCCATGAGTCACACAGACACACAGATTCCCCCAGCAATCGATCTAAAGAGGGAATTTAAAATCAAATTAAAATGTGCATTAATTGCAAATTAGTCCGATTAATTTAGTGTCTGGCTTTTACGATGTTTTTTCCCCAAGTTTTATACTTTGAGACGCTCTACTTCTATTCATTTTGGCTTAATTTGTTGGTCAGTGTTTTATACATGGGACAATTTGGTTGAGCTTTTTTTTTTGAATGCAGGTATGCAAAAGTAAGTATGTGGGAGCGAGAGGACGGTTCAGTAGAGACGGGAGGAGAGAGAGAGGGTTTGTCGTAGTGAGGACGTTGGAGTGTGCAGAAGTAATGGGCGAGAGTGATATTGAGGAGATTCAACAAGAGGAAATAGGAGAGGAGGAATATCAAGAAAACGGTGAGTACCACAAAGTACATAATATAAAATGGGAAAAATCATAACTTTAAGTCGATTCTGTTAAGAATCTATTATATTTTCTCTGAAAAATCTGATAAGATATTCACAGTTTCCTTGTTTTTTAATCAATTTTTTTTAAGGAAAAATACTTTTACATTAAATTAACCAAGAAAATATAATTGTGACGTCATTATTAGCGTTTTTGGACAAATCTTTGCTAGCCAAGGGGTGTTTATCTGGCGAATATTTTGGTTTTTTAAGCGAATCATTTGAATATTTCTGAAGATCTGAATATTTGACTTCTTCTTCTTCTTCTGCACTTTAAATTTGTACGGCTGTTGGATTCCTTCCGGATCCATATAGCCATATATTTGACTTCACATGAACATTTTTTGCTTAGAACCGAAACACTCAAAACCGGAAAAAATCTAAAAACGTATTTAGAACTTTTTGGTTTGAATTTAGTCTTTTTTTGTAGAATCTACTACTTTTAAGCTTGAATTTACTAATTTTCGGTTTGAATTTAGTCTTTTTATGCCTCAAATTTTTTTTTTAAGTTTTGTTCCTCAATTTGTGCTGTTTTGGGACTGAAAACAAAATATTTATCGTCTTGAATTTATTCTCTTTTTTTCGGGTTGAATTTACTACTTTTTAACTTGAATTTAGAACCTTTCGGCTTAAATTTACGACTTTTCAGATTTTAGTATTTTAAGCTTAGACTTATATTTGAATTTTCTTGGCGAATCATCCGAAGATTCGAACAATTTCGTTCAGATAAACCCTCCTTGTTGCTAGCTGATCATTGATTGCCAGTTGAAACTGTTAGGTCTATTGAAAAAAATTACTTTCTTTTTATTTCTTTGTATTTTTGTATAATATACTCTAAGGAAGGTACGTAAAAAGATTCAGAACATTAATTTTGCTGTTAAAATTAACGTCATAAAAAATAACATTAATTCATTCAGGGTAATAGTGTTATTTCATTCAAATTAATTTTCTTATGCGAATTTTTGAGAAAAATATATATTTGTAATCTGAAGGAAAAATCGTGAAAATTTCTATAAAATCACAATCGTTGAAGGAATGTAAATTCATCTCGTATCTTCAATCTATTTAACTTTCAACTCTTTTGTCACACCTTTGATGTGTTTTGCAAAATTATTCATGATCGCCCTGCGACAAAACCACACGTTTTCATGAATCGTGCGATGCTTGGCTGTAGAAGTTCACATGCATTTTTTTTACCATATGGCAGACACGCCAACGGCCTCTCTCGACGCAATTTGTATCTATATCGTCACGCATTAAAATTGCGGATTTTCCAAAGAACCTGCAGAGAAGGTGTGCTTAAGTCATCTTGCGTTCATCTTGCATTACCCCCAGGGCTGCACAAACTCGTACGCGACCTTTGCAGTTTGAAAGTGAATTTAATCTTTTGCAAACAGAAAAAAAACTCTTTTTTATTGTTAAAGAATTTCCCGCGATATTGGCGATATATTTTTCTCTCTTTTGAAATGAAAGCAGGATGGGAAATGGGGGGCGTTTCGTTGGGAAAAATTGAATGAATTGGGGATGTGGGAGAAGATTGGAAAAGGAGCGAAGAATTAGTTTCCACATCATGGGGAAACTTTTCTCAAGGCAATGCTTTTGGTGAACCATCTTCGCAGCCACTTTGTTGTGTTATATACGAAAGCGGGGGTGGCTTGGGGTGGGTGAGAAAACACATTGAGGCGCACGTGAAAACCACCGAGAGCCAGAAAAATGATCAGAATGATATTGGAAATCGTACAAGAGAAACAAATCTATTGTTTGTGTCGTCGAAAAGTTTTATAATTTCACTCAGGGTGGGTTTGTGGTACAACTGCTCCTTGCCCCGGGGCTGTGTGACGAGCAAGTCAGCCTTTCCTATATATACCCGAGGATAATTGTCTGTGGAAGTTTTAGCGCGATGATACAGCAAGGATATGAGCGTTAGGGTGGCATCCGCCCCCCTGTTAGATGACCCCAATTACGGTGGCTCGTATATATTCTTTTTCATCCATTGGCCATGGGGTGGACCAAATTGAACTTTTTCTCTCTATAACCACCCAAAAACTCGCCCCAAACAAATCAACCCCCATTGATTGGGCTCTGTTGTGGGTCTCACATAGAGTTTTGCAACCCATTCTTTTCGTATATACACAAGAACCTGCAGCCATTAAGAACACACGGTCCGGGGGAATGTTTTTGAGCTTCAAACTGGTGTAAAATGAAAATAATTAGTGGTTGGGAAGTTTAACAACGACTTGTTCTCACACATTTTCTCCTCATTTTCCTAAAGGAAAATTGAGAATTGCATGAAATAAGCACAAGATTATAATGGGGCCTCGTCCCCTTTTTGTGTCCGACATGGTGCTACTAATCGTACTAATTGAGGTGATTCAGTGAGGCGGGGGTAGTTGACCTAATAGCTTTGCACCCACCCCTTTGAAAAATCCTCATAAAATGCAATAAAACCATAGTGCAAATTTTCTCTCGTTTGGCAAACTTTGGCAAATCAAATATGAAACATGCGAATTTGCGCAGGATATTGATGAAATCATCATATGACCACGTAATCGAATTCAATAATTCCAAATGCTGCAACATTAATTTCCCGATGCAAATTAACTTTATCCATATAGCTACAGCACAATTTACACGGCAAATCGATTTAATAAAATATAAAATTTTTAAATCGGATTTTCTATATGGGATGTTTTTCAATGCTGATATTCCCGGAAATTGATTAATCCTTTTTTTTGGTTTTTGTGTATTTTTAAATGAATAATTTTTAAAATTTATTTTTAATTTTATTACAAATAGAATTAATTTATTATCAAGTTTTTGCCTAATTTTTACAACTTATAAATGATTTAAAAGTTCAACCGAATTAAGTTCATCTGATATTGCCAAAGCATATCCCATTTAAATTAAAAGCGCCACGACTCAGCATCAATTCTACTAACAGAGAGTTTATGAGAATTTATTCACTAAACTAAAGAAATAAATTATGCCGCGTGTCCTCAAACTTTATCCAATAAGCCGTAGAGCTGCACAAGTTATGCTAAAATTAAAATATTCACCTCATGCAAGATGTATTGTTGAATATCGCACGAAGTTAATTTGTGGCTCTGGGATTGAATTGGGTGTTATATAATAAATACTATTCATTATTTAATTGCATATAGCCAGGAGGGTTTGAAATTGATGATCTGCCGTGTGGGAAGATTAAAAGGCAAATCATATTTCAAACCAACACACATAAATTACCTAATTACACACTACTCTATGTTCTAGAACATTCACTGAATTCATTGTAAATTCCCCCATATATGGCATTGAAATGTAGAAAGTCAATCATAACGCGTCCAGTTATTAGAGTTGGTATACCACAACGCGGATGGGTCAGTCTATGCGTTGTAATTTAATTTGTGAGTAGTATTAGTAGGCAAGGTCGATTTTTTGTAAAATTTAGCAATTTGACAGATTAAAATGCTTATATCTTAAGTTCTAATAGACCTACAGAAATTTCTTGACTAGTTCTGGAAAGGTATTGAAATAAGCTATAATCTAACATATATTTCGATACATTTCAAGGTCACCTCCAGAACACAAAATGGCGGATTTTTGTTTCACCAAAACAGTATTTTGCACTTTTTGTCCTCAAGGAATGGTTCTAGAGGTTTCTGATGTTCCAGAAAGTTGTAGAGTTTTGTAAAACCTTCAATTTGATACTAAGATGAGCAAAATCGGTCAAGCCGTTCAAGAGATATGGCTCTTAGAACTTTTCAAATACAAGAATTTTTCAAATGGCCATATCTTCTAAACGGCGTCATAGATTTTCTTCATTTTCGGACTGGTGAAAGATATTGAGTCAGGCTACAACATATCAAAAATTCAAGGAAATCTATGATCGGAATTCGAAGATATTGCCCCTTAAAGTTAGGCAATTTTTGTTTTTGTTTTTAGCGCCTCTTGCGGATGTTTTTGAAACTTGAAATGTTCTAAACAGTTGTAGGGCTTCTCAATACCTTTCATTTGATACCAAGATGGTCAAAATCGGTCAAGCCGTTCTCGAGATATATCGAAAAAACACTTTTTGCTTTAGACCGCCATATTTGCTAAACGACTTGACCGATTGTCAAGTATGAATTGTTGATGAAAATATCTCACTGAGCTCTACAACATAATAAAATTTCAGACCTCTAGCTATAAGGGAAGTGATTGACGGTATTTCAAAATGGCGGACGGCGGCCATCTTGGATTTTGAAAATGCGAAAAAATGAAATTTTACACCCACATTTCTATAGAAAATTTCAAACCGGAAGTCTCTATCTGTTACTGTTCTCGAGTTATAAGGCAAAGTTTGGACCACCGGAAGGCCGGCCGGAAGGCCGGCCGGCAGGCCGGCCGGATCAAAAATTTTCCACCACCATTTTCGTAATGTGGGATGTCTAAAACGTGCTCATACCAAGTTTGAGCCCGATCTGAGGTGGTCGGTTTTTCAGACGATTACAATACTTGGTATGCCACGATTGTGGTATACCAACTAATATTTGCTATTTTTAGAAATAAAACAATGTTTCCTAATTTTCCTATGAATTTTGTTAATAAAAAAAATAATTCCACCCTCTATCAATTTCAATAGATAGGAAACATTTTGTTGAATAAATTTCAATTTTATAGAACTAATGTTTAAAATTACCTATCGACAAAATTTCCCAAAATTTTCAAAGTCCAACATTTAATTTGAAAAGTCTTTATTCAAATTCAGAAACCCATAAAATAAGTTCTCTGGCAAAATGAAAAGATTTAATAAGCAAATGGCACTAGTAGAAATTAATTTTATTTGCTAAGAAGCAGAAGGCAAAATTTACGATCTCACAAAACTTTTCCACTATGCCAATGCCATCGATGTTGTACGAAAGGGGAAATTGGTAGGAAAGTGGGAGAGGAAATTTGTTGATTTAATAAAAAGCAAAATTATGCTCAAAGCCCCCAAAATGCACTCGAGAATTTTATTCGTTCTAAAAAGGAGAAGAATTTGCGGAGGTATAAAATGCATTTAAGCTAAGAAAGTGCCACATGTGCACCGAAGCAAAGTTTGACATGAAAATTTCTGAGAGTCCAAACGTAAAGAATCAATATATTTCGCGCCAAAAAGAGGGGCTGAAAACTCAAAATCATTTAAATACTTAAAAATGATAATTTCAAATAATTAGTTGGTATACCACAATCGTGGCATATCAAGTTTCCTTTTGTAAGTTACTGAAAATTCTGAAAAATATATCTCATGTTTTTTTTTATTTTGATTTTTTTCTAAAATAATATTTTAGTTGAAAAATTATGCTCTAAGTATTTTCTTGAACACATATAGTAAGATTCATTATAGTAAGATGTTACCTACCTTCTAAAACTTCTTCTACTTGTTCTCTAAGGCATGAAATTTTTTCAAAAGAAACAACCGCCAATATTCTTTTAAAATTTCGCTTTATAATAAAAAAAGAGAAGTTTCCCATTCCAACACAAATCTCAAAAGTTGTCCGCCCTCAAATAATGAAATTAATTATTGTTAAAAAATTATTGTGAATTTTATCGAAACAGATGCTGATGCTATATATTTTAAAGGAGTTTTCATTGAACTTTCATCACAAAAGTTTCACTCCAAGACTCCCCCAATGGCTTTCTTAATTTCCAACCGCGCACATCCAAGAAGTTTCCTGTAGTTTCTTTCCCCCTCGTTGGCTACCAATAATTTTCCAGGGAGAAAGATTGTGTCTCCGGGTAGATCCCAGTGGAGCTATCGCCTTGGGTTTATATTGACTTTTATTGTGCTGCTGGGTGACCCCGAGACTAAACCTACCGTATATGCTGTGAGGTGAAGAAGTGTGCAATAGGCCAATCGCATCCCCCACGAGAATGATGGGGGTGTAGTGTACCCAGGGGGTGGTGTCGAATAATCAAAACATACGAGTATGAAAAGGAATTTCAAAAATTCCCTCCATGTGGGGCATAAAGTGCGGGAAAAAATGTGAGAAAAGTGGGTGAGACATTTGGTCATGATTTCTTATTTGGCTCCATTGGGGTTTGGTGAGTAAACCGAGGGATTTTCATTATGGCACCACTGCTGTCCACTGCCCATTGTTGTCCACACTGGGGTTACCCAACCCACAGGAATGCTCTCCCGGTGCCACACATCCTGGGGCTACACTCGGAGAAAAGAACTTTTCCATGTTGAGAAAATTGAAAAGCATAATATCAGTTACTTTATGATGTTTGAATTCTCTTCTGACACTTGAATCTGTTTCGTTGATTCCTTGAAAGTGCATTGAACGTAAGAGCTTATGTTAAAATAAATTTGCTGCGGTACATTTGAATTTGAGAAAAAGATTTTGGGGAATTGTGTATGCAATAAAAAGACGTAATATAGTGCTACCTAGTATTTAGAATGAAAGGAAAATATTTCTTTACTTCCAATTCTTCTTTAATTTCAAGGAGGCATTAAAATTCCAATTTTAAAAGGATTATTGCTTGCTTGAACTGTTTTTTTTATCTGTCAGTTTTTCTTAATTTATTAACGGAATTATTGTGACATTTAGCATAAAATTCTAGTCATTTTTTGACATTTATTATTTTCTGTCATTTATAAATTCAAACAAAACCGTTTATTTTTAAAATGTAAAGAAAAGAAGGATCTAAAAGAGCAATCAAATTTATTTAAAAAAAAATCCTGATTTTATCGTTTTATTTTGGGCAGAATTCTAAAAAAATTAATGATTAATATAATTTTTCCATTAAAATTCAGCTGTCAATTTAAATTCAAAATTCCATTGTTTCTCAACGGCTCTCATTATCACCTATTTAGCAACTTTTCTTAGCATTACGGCAAACATTAATTCATCACACTTTCTCTGAGTGTTCTAGGAGGAACAACAGAGGGATATCTCGTATAGAAGATGTGTGTGTAAAAGTCTGGGGCGTAAATCAAATGAGAAAAGCGCTTTTTCTCCCTGGTTTCTCAAACAATTTTACCGTTTATCTCCTGGCGAGCCACCCTCGTCCACCTCTCTACAGTCTTCAAACATTGAAATTAGTTTCGTTGCTTAGCCAACAAAAGGTCGAAAGCTAACATGCACGTTGCCCCCAAAATATGGGGAGATGTTTAATGAATCCTCGTTGTACCTCACCTCGTATACAATGTTGTACACAAAGTCAGTGACCAATCCCAAGAAAAAGCATTACGTTCTATTTTCAAACTTTATTTTCCACCTGATTTTTACAAAAAAAGGCCATCTTGGAGGATTTCTTTTGCGATACGTCTTTCACAAAGTTCTCCCAGCTCCATTGTTGTGTAGGAATTATTGCATGAGGTATAAAAGTATTTAAAAATTTAATCCTACCGGCGCAGTTCACAGCAAATTTGTTGTTTGCTTTCAATTAACATTGAGCCTTTTATCACAGAGACATTATAACCGCATAGTATGTACAGTGTGTGTGGCATTTTCGCTTATTAACCCTAACATTTACAGCATATACATATAGCGAAAATCCCCATTGGAAAAAAAACTTCACCATTTATGGTGTCCTTTCAAATTATTGCAACATGAGACGCCTCAACACTGCCCCATTGAGCATTTGGCAATTTGTGTATTGGCATTTTAGCAGATCAGTGGCTATCAATTAACATGGAAAATCCAAAATTGTTCGCTGTAAATTCGGCCAACACAACGAGGTGTGTGATTGAAAGGGTGGAGGATGCAATAAATTAATTTATGTAATGCTAAACGCAAACTAATAAATATGGCTAATTTATCGAATTATTTGTCTGCAGATTGTACACGAAGGGGGCCAGGGAGTTACCAAGCTGCACTTTGTACTCAGCTATCGTTCTCTTTGATTGCTGGAAAAGAGATTAAATTTCACATTATTAATTTAATTACTATGCCACAGTTGAGATTGGGGGTTGCTTTAAATATTTGTATACATTCACCTCTTGGGCATCCAACAATTCCAGTTGGTATATCCGCTGAAGACCACGGAAGTTACGTCCTAGGATGCGCCCAAATTCTCTACGAGACAGTCGAGTCTTCTCTGTTGTTGTTGTTGTGGTAGCATTGGGCTCGCTTGTAGTTTGTTCCACAAGTACAACCGGCTAAAAATTGTTGAAAATTTAAGTAAAATAATCTTCTTTCAAATCTATTTAATTTTAGGTAATTTAATTATGATTTAATTTTGTGATTTGTGATCTAATTTTCAAATAACATAATACAATTTAAATTAACAGACAGAAAACTCGTAACACTGAAATACATAATAATGTGGGTGAACTCTGAACAAACACCCAATCAAAATAAAATCAAAAAGACATTAACTAATGAATAAAAAGTTAATGAATAATTTTTATTTTCAAAAATTAATGGTATTGTAATCTTCAATTTATTTCTTATCATTATTATTTTCGAATTTATCTATTTAAATTTCTTGATGAAGATTAACATTTTATGAAAAAGAATTACTTTTTTAAATTCTGATTTTTTAAAGATTTTTTAATTTTTCTTACCTTCTTAGTGGCAGTGTCTGAGAAACTATTCTTCAGGATGTCGTAGATGCGGGCCAATGTGTACGTTGTGTCGGTCTTTTGTGCCTGATGGAGTTGATTAATTGTAAAAATGGACTGAAAGAACCCAAGTATCGATCTGGGTCGCCGAATTTTTGCCTGACTCGAACTCCCTTCACTTTTATCGGCAAATTGACTCGCTCCCAGGTTCACAATCAGCAACACCACCAGCACGCATACTTTCATCATCTTCACGTTTCACCGTCCCAACCTTGATGGCGATCCAATTTGCAGCCCTTTCGCACCTCACACAAATTTATCCTACAAAGCAGAAAGACATTGTTTTGGGGGGCGATGGGCAAAAAGAGTATATGGACTATATAATGGTCGGTGTAATTTGGTCATTCAAGTGTCTCCGCAGGAACACGCGATGCGTGAAATCTCCCAATCGTCATCTACTATTTTCGCTGTCAATGGTATTCATATCACGGTCATATCACCGCTACGCGGCAACGCACTTATGCAATGGTAGAGGGCTTTCAATTAGCCATCATACAGTCACGGACATGGAGGTCACAGCACCGCCAAATGCAGGCACAGCACGAGGTGAACTGGGCCGCAAAAGTGGTGACCAAGTGCAGGTGGGAAGCAAGCTATATGGCAATTTGATCGAT
Source organism: Lutzomyia longipalpis (assembly GCF_024334085.1). Lineage (NCBI taxonomy): Eukaryota > Metazoa > Arthropoda > Insecta > Diptera > Psychodidae > Lutzomyia > Lutzomyia longipalpis. The sequence goes on along the minus strand of NC_074708.1, from coordinate 14,954,055 downwards.
TGCACTTCTGCATTTCCTCGACCTCGACATACGGCAGACCAGCTCATTCAAGGGTACATTGCTCGCATCATCCGCATTCACATGGCCCATCGATCTCATAATCAATTCTCTCACCGCAATAAATTATGCAATGGCAATTTCATCTCCAATTTTCACCACTAAAACCCCAATATTTCTCTGACCAATTCCCATATACAATCTCCAATATTCCATTTTCTGGACTTCGTTGCGATGTTTTCGGTGTGAGCTCATCTATTTGGTGGTTAGGAAATTTCTTTCGAAATGCATCAACAATTTGTAATCGGTTATTTTAGTTGCGCATTGGATTTTTCCTAATAAACTAAACTGGGGCACAGTGTGGTTAGTTGAGTTAAAAATTAACCAACCATCACTAAATTCGTGTGCAAAGATGAGTAAAAATGTTCCAACATTGCTATGATTTTCTATGGATCATTTCATTCTCTGCCTTTAATGAATTTTATTTGATGTTTGAATTTTATTTTACATTATTTGTTTATTGAAGTTGGAAGGATTTATATTTTCAAAGAACTCCAAATAGACTAATGAAAATGCAATTTGAAGTCCTAAACAAATAAACTTTAAGTTTCACGCCCCAAAATTTCATTACTAAACTTATCACATACAAAGCTTTGAAAGCTTTTAAGTTTGACCATATAATCAACAAAAAATATGATGCAAAGAGTCTAGTCTACCGTGAAATCTTTCTATCTTTTTGACTTTTAAAAATAAAATTTATGTTCACTCCCTATCATAATTTTCAATAGAATTTAATAGAATCTAAACGGAAATTCTCAAAATAGCTGCACTACTGTTTTGCCTCATAGTGTGTGGGAAAGCTCTTAAGGAAATTTAGTGTTGAATTTTATTGCCGACTATAAAGTTTGCATGAGAAGCTTCCTGAAAAGCACAATCATAAAAGAAATAATGAACTTTCTTGCTACTTTTACCAATCTTTTTCAACTTTATTATTAAGACTCTTAAATTAGCTCTGGGAGCTTTTTTTTTGTAACCCCTCTCTTCAAGATGATATTTACGACTAGCTCCTTGGGGAATTTAAAAAAAAAATCTTCGAGAGCTTTTGAATTAAAAAGACTTAAAAAATTACCTTTTGTCGGCGATAATTTTATTCGAATGGGATTTTTTTGCAAAGTCGTTATTACGAGATAAATATTGGTTGTTGCGACCTTTGTTTGAGCTGCAAAAACATTCTCTTAAGTGTGCTAAATAAATAAAATGCTGAGTTTATGTAAATCCATTTTGTCCGTTTGGAAACAAGGTCTCATTTATTAACTACATATCAACTGATGTTTAAGGCTTTTGGTGACAAACTAATTAATTGAACGATTCAGTGAATTAATTCTTTCAAAAAACCAATAAATTAATGGCACAAAAAAAACAAATTTTGATTTCTTGCGAAAAATTTGATTAATTTGCCTCTTTTATAAGCCCATTTATTTCTTTTGAGTAATTTTTATTTTTAATTTTATAATTTCCATGCAGAATTGCCGTGACAATTGCTGGTTTTTCCTCTCAGCTTCAAAAGAATGTTTCCTTGAGCCAGTTTTTTAATTCTCGAGATCAAAAGATGTGGTGTGACGAAATCCAATTAATCAGCAATGCAGCGACAGCCCAATTGAATTTGGCACACAGTTGAAAAATGAATTGGTGGTGTCCAAGAGTATTTTCATTTTTGGACTACAATCACCATTGAGAGAGCTACTAAAAAAGTCAGCTTTGCAGCTGAAAGTGAAAGCTTCCCACAATGTGTGCTTGGTAGTGTAATAAGCAAACCACTTACTCGTTCAATGAGCGCTTATGTCACAAACAAATTTTATTAATAAATCTTTTCATCTCATTAACGGGTCCCACACGGGAAATGATCAATTGAATTTTTGCGCGCGGAGAAATTTGTCCAACTGACCCAAAGACGACGTTATGGCTGCTTCGTTTGGGAAGTGATGGACGAATTGTTGACAAATTGAGTGTAATCTAAACAGGTGAAGTTTACAACAAAATTTAATTCGGTTTTAACTAAAGAAAAAAGTTTAAGATCCCTAAATTTTGATATATTTGAATTGAGATTTTTCTAACGTTTGACGATTATTTTCTAACGTTTGATTTTTTTTACTAACGTTCGACATTCCTTTAGAAGTTTATCGTTTTTCTTTCATTAGACATTTCTAATAAAACATTTAAAGATTTTTTTCTAATGGCTGAAAATTGTTTTATAACATTTAAGGTTAATTTTCTAAACTATGACATTTCTTTTTAAACGTTTGACGTTTCTTTCTTAATGACATTTTTTAGAAGTTTTTCGCATTTTTCTAACATTTGACACTTCTGTTAAAACCTTTATCGATTTTTTCCAATGAATGTTTATTTATTTTTAAATATTCAACGTAAGTTTTCAAAACTTTGACGTTTCTTTTCTAACGTTTAAAAACAAATTTTGTTTAAAATAATGACAAAAGGATGTCAAAAAAGCCACTTGAATCATATAAGTAGCTGGTTCAATTATGTACATACCTATGTATGTAGATACCAGAGCTTTTTTTAAATTGACATAGAGGTGATAGAAATAGGTAAGAAAAAATAAATTAAAATCGCTCATTTTCTACCAAATAAAAGACACGTAAACAATACCATGAACTTTCCATGCCCCAATGAATGGAATGTAGTAAATCCGTAAAAGCACGTAAACGGCCACATCTCTGTGCACGAACACGCTTGTCACCATTTTCACGGCTCTTCAAATTAGACACGCAAAACGCTCTGCTAATTAAGCAATGTGGTGCAATCGTGTGCTAAGTATTATTTAATAAAGTCCCTCGGTCAACTTTTTGTACGTGTGCCTCCTCCACCTCCGTAAGGTGCTAATTTAACGGCCATTTGTTGGGGTTTTTTGTGGGCTTTTTTAGTACCTCGACTGCATGCGATGCATTGATTGCTTTCTATGCCTCTATGATCTCTTGGGTCATCGTGGTCGGGATGTGCAATCTCTTGCGATGAGTTTCTCTACGTGACATTTTCACCACACACTTTGATGAGAGATGCTGCAAGATCTTTTTTTTCTATTGCACCAACTTGAAAGATGATGGCGAAAATGTTGGTTTTTTCACCCAATTTCATGACATTTCTTCAACAAAAGATCACACACATCTTACTAATTCCTCTTGGGTTGATTTTTGCGCGCGCGCATGGTTTTTGTCCGCAAAGTGGTGGCTTCAAGGTTTTATTTGTAAACGATGAAGTAACTTTTCAATTTCTCACACCATCACTCAAAGTTCGATTGGGTCGAAAGGTGGAGGCGAAAGAAGCTTTTCTTGTAAGTTGTTTGCACACCGCAATATTTGCTTTTGTCTCCGCCAGATTAGCGTGCTCTCCCCTCGTTCGGTAAAGTTGCTTTTCGACCCCACAAGAAACGCAATTTTCTCGAGAGAAGTTATTTTGTAGATTCATCTATTCATTATTGTCTCCTGTCGGTATGTTTCTCCTGGAGTAATATGTGTATATGTTGTTTAGTATTATGTAAGATGTGCAAGACGAAGTATTTTTGTGGTTTTGTCTCTTTTTGCGATTATCATCAAGCAATGGGGATTATGAAATTCCAAGTGCCTCGATATGCATCGAGTTTAACTAAATGAGCTGCAATGTTTACCTTTGCACGTTCGCACACGTGAGATGAGGACAGAAAGATCAGCTAAACAAATTCAATTTTGTCATCAAAAATTGCATATCAGTGATGCGAGTAACAAAATTTCCACAGAATTATGGGAAAATTAAAATAAAAGCTCATGAAAGTTTAATTTGAGAAGATTATGCTGTATAATGCTTTAATTTAATTGAAAGCTATAAAAACAGATTTTAATTAAAATGCGTTAAATACGCAGAATAAAATTTAGGCTTAAACTCAGCCAGTTTGAAAGTGGGTGAGATATTTAAACTGGGTTTATGAGCTCAAAAATAAAACAATTATTGTGATGAAGATGACTTAAATATATGATTAAAGAAAGTTTTTAATATTGAAAATCGCAAGATAATAAGAACTAATAAAAACGATAAAAAACCCTTAAAAATATTTTTTTCTCGTTAGACGAGGAGATCCTGAAAAGCTAAATAGTTTTAAAAGTTCTAGAAGAGATTAGACTAATTTTAAATGTAATTTAAAGGTGTCCAAGGGTGGCGGTAGGTCAATCGGTTAACGCTCCGATTTGATCATACCCAATATCGCTACGAAGCGGGTTCGATTCCCTGCTGGGTAGATTTTCTACCTTTCCTTGGCCAAGCGTTTCCTAATACCGGTTTCCTTCCCATTCCTCTCTTTCGCACAAAATAATGTGTGCACAGAGAAGTGCACACACAAAAAAAAAATAAAATCGCACAAAAAACAGTCACACAAAATCAAAGTGAGTTCAATAGAACTTCACTCCACACAAAAACTGCGGGCGATATTGAATAAAAAGCCCCATAAAATCCTAACCCTTTACCTTTTTAAAGGTGTCAAATTTAAAAATCAGAACTTCAAAATAACTTCAAGCTTTTAGCTATGTTTCTTTCAATATGACATGTGTAAGAAATATATTTTAAGTAAAAAGGCCAAACATATAGACTGCATTTTAGAATTTTGATTATAATGACAATGTATTGTCCTTTTATTAATAATCCAATTATCCAATTTATGCAATAAAATAGCCTTAAAATGAATTTAATTGTGGTATTGTAGTATATATTTTATTAAAACCTACACAGAATGCATTTATTAAATCCATTATTCGGATAAAATGTTGCAAGATACAAGGTTAATCGCGATTATATTTAATCTCAAAAAAATCAACCAACATTGTTCACGAATGTGTGTTATTTTATGCAGAGAGCTTTACATGTTTGAAAGCTTGAACTTGATTGAATTTATAAATTCTGATACAAAGTTTCAACTACAGATTAAACGTTTACATTTTACATTTTAAAACTGTTAAATTTAATTAGAGATTTAACAATTTTCCACTAAATTAAATAAATTTGAATTAGTTATAAAAGCTTCATCAAAGTTTATTTGCCGCATTTTACATTCTTTCTGAAAATTTCGTATAATTTTATGTATTTGCAATCATGGCGCTAAAGAAAAAAATTCTAAAACTTTTACAAAAACTAATAAGGTACACAAGTTGGTCATACAAGAGCTGAGCAAATAAATAAAGACTGACAGACCATTGGCCTTTCCCTTTTAGAACACACATACACGTAATACTTGATGCAATATAATATGTTAGAAAATTAGAGAAATTGCAGTGTGATGCAATTGAAGACTTGCGTGTGTTCACAGCAGCTAAAGATCATTTTCACGGGAGCTTTCTTCGTCAATTGCTTGGCGCGTGTTTGCATGGGTTTGAAGGGAAAAGTCAAGGTTTCGTCATGGGAAAATTTGCAAAGCCTCGAGATGTATTCTCGCCATTTATGATGCATTTTCATTGCTACGTACTACCAACAATATAGATATTATTTTATGATTGTTTTTTTTTTCGTTACCGTGTGAGATTCATGAGGTATGATTGACGAGGTTCAATTGAATTGCGGAGAGTTTAATCGAGCAATATAGAAGCAGGGCGTGAATGTAAAATGTAAGTTCAACTTGTGGCAGATATATGGGTGTAAATAATTCACAAAAAAACACTTAGCATTTGCGAGCAATGGTCAGATATTGCATAAGGCCGTCACTCGGTCAGTTGTGTGTACAAACCGAATGCCACTCCGGGAGTTTTCTCATTCTCGAATGGTTTTGTTATTATGTAGCGGTATGCTTTTAATTGGAATTGGAGCGAAGATTGTATATATAAAATTTGTCTGCTTTATCACGAAAGAGCACTAAATTAGCAAACATTTGCAGTCCATCAGACTTCACATCATATCCGTGTGAGAGACACTTTCCCTGCTCATTCTACACCCCGCGAAAGCTCTTTTATGCAACTTACAATTTTCGCTCAAATATGGATCACCTCACCGAGAGAACTTCCTCACAGATAGTTTCTACACGACAATTTTGTCCCCATTATTCCAACACTATTCACATGAAAGAATCACAGCATCACCCAACTAATGTGCACCGCACGAGGGGGTACTATATACAAATTTCCCGCGCGACTTTTCCGGCAGCAAGGGGGAAAAATTTCCCGAGCACAATGGCAGAAAATCGAACTAGCTGCTCCGTTGTGCAGACTGAAAGTGTTTACGGTGCCACAGCAACAGGTATATTGCCAGCAAATATTGAGGAGTTTTGAAAGGTGACTGTGTGAGTGTTCCAAGTGCGATAAGTCTGTACGAAATCTTTTACATAAGCTGCTGCAGAAAACCTGCCTATCATCAATTGCATCCCCACTTTTCCGGGCCCATACACCATGTGCTCTCAGCTGTTGGCGTCACCTTAGCGCCCAGAGGCGTCATAGATTGCCTTCGAGTGACAAGAAAAAAAAACTTCAAACATAAAAGCTCCCCAGGGGAAGCTTTAGTGGAATATATGTATGTTGTGTAATTAAATATTAATGAAAATTAAATATTGATCGAGACATTAAAAAGAAATCACGAATAAATTGAGAAATCAATCGTGAAAATTAAATTATTCATTTATAAAGTAACCATAATATTTTTCAGCAATTTATATCCATTATTTAATTACATACCATTGTTAATAGATAGATAAAGATTGATCGATAAAAAGATACATTTTCCAAAATTATTTAAAAAGTTTATAAAAGCTTCTCTGAAACATTTTTCGCGACATAGGGCAATTTTTTTCCACATTTAATCGGATTTTAATATTCAATTTAAACCTAATCTCTTAAAAATATTTTATACGAGGTAAATTGTCGCTTCGCTCCAATTTACCTCGCCCCGCTTCGCGGGGATTTGTTGCGCTTCGCGCAAATTTTTGAAAGAGAAAAGATTTGTGACGAATTAAAATAGATTTAATGGAAGATTTATTCGTTGGTAAAAACCGCCTGATATCAGTAGTCTCATTTTTTGGCGTCACGGATACATTTTTGATCGTCACGGATTCATTTTTTACCGTCACGGATTCATTTTTTGGCGTCACGGATACATGTTCAGGTGTCACGGATACATTTTTTACCGTCACGGATTCATTTTTTGGCGTCACGGATACATTTTCAGGCGTCACGGATACATTTTTGTCGTCACGGATACACTTTTTGGCGTCACGGATACATTTTTGACGTCACGGATACATTTTTTGGCGTCACGGATTCATTTCCAGGCGTTACGAATGCATTTTTTGGCGTCACGGATACATTTTTGACGTCACGGATACATTTTTTGGCGTCACGGATTCATCTTTGATCGTCATTCATTTTTGATTTTCTGGAAGGAAAATTTTGCAAATTCGCGTCATAAAAATTGATCAAAAAATACCAATTTTGCGTATGATATATCATACAAAAAGTGAGGATGGGTTAAAGAAAATGTAGAAGGGTATTCGAAAAGAGAGAAAGTGAATATCACACAACATTTATGGCGCCAAATTCAAAAAGTAGCCAAAAAAGCATGAATTTTATATGGGGGCTACATGAAGGGGGGCTCTGGGGGGAAAATGAATGCCGTTGGTAAAAACCGCCTGGTATCAGTAGTCTCTGTACCAAATTTCATCACGATCGGACCAACGGAGCAGAAATGCATAGCTGAACAGGAACGAAATTATAGAGCGACCTTTCTTTATTATATAGATTAAAAAGAAATACTTTTATCTAAAATTAATTAAAATGAGGTTCAAATAAAATATTAATATCAATTAAAAATTTCATTTCAATCGACTATACAAAAACTTTGAATTTGTTGAGGATAAAAAGAAATTAATAACCCATTCACGACCAAAGAAACGCTTCGTTTGTGTTCCACTTCGTGGCGAACACCAAGTATTTCTGATTATTTTTGGGCCATAAAAGGGATTTTTAAGATAAGCAGGATAAAAATATAAAAAAATCGACGCATTGTCCTTTTGTTTTTTTTTAACTTAAAAAAAGCTCAATTTAACTACATATACTTATAAAAGGATAATTTTTAATCATGAAGTAAATTGAAATATTAGAAAAACATAACACTGAGTTTAAAAAAAAAACTATTCTTTCTCATTAAACAAAATCTAGCGATAGAAATAAAGAAAATATTGCAATACTGAAAATTTAAATTTAAATTTTATTTTATTTTAACTTTTCTTCATTAAGTCTGAAAAATCACTAAAATTCTATTTTTGTCTTATTCATTTTATTATTTTTTCCCTCCTAATTACAATTTTTATCTTTTTACCATTTCATAATTTTCAGGAATGACTTCTTTGTAAAATTCCCCCAAAAAATTTCCAAGAAATGCTTTCAAAATTAAAACAAGCTTCATTCATTTTCTACTAAAATATAAAAATCATTTTATTTCTCTCACAATCGACTCACACATGATACATAAAAAAGAGACAAAATAACTATTGAGACACTTGATGACTTCATAAATGTGGGGGGTTATTGTAGTTCCAACAAGGTAATAAATTAAAAATATCCGAAAATGACCACCGAGGTTGGGAAAAAGTGTGTCTCCGTTATTTTTGGGGGACCTTACATAACAGATGGAACTAAAATTCGAATTTAAATGGCTTTATGCATAAATAAGTTATTGGCTGGGCGAGATTGGGGTCATTTTGGTTGCAAGCAAAACTGGTTGCGATGCGGAGTAAAAGTGAAACATTTTCTTGACCTTGGGTGCTTCTTGCAAATTGTGAACGAAATAATCACACACACACACAAAAAACCCAAAGAAAATTCCAATCGCCGGAAAGTCAGTCAACCCGTTGAAGATGTTTTTTTGTACAGACCGCGCAAAAGCTCCGCTATGGACTTTGCGCAAGCACGAGAGTTCCGTTAGGTGGCGGCAGTGGGATACCTTTAATGACGAGAGCTTTTCCCAGAAGGGGCCTGAATAAATCCACAAATACCGAAAAGCGTCGTGCTGAATTCTGCGAAAGAGCCGAAAAGTAAGCAAACAGATTGTGGTGAATTTCGTAGCTTTCGTGGGGAGAGCTTTTGAAAAGTTCAAAAAGTTCCACATAATTCATAACGATTTACTTACGAGGATAAAGTTACCCGCTGCTTTGGAAATACTCGTGACGGTGTTGAAAGAGTTTGCGAAGAGATCGCTGGGAATGTCAAGAGCCACCTTGTTGCGATTTAGTTGAGCTACATCACCGTTTTCCACTTTGCCTTTAGCTACCTCTTTGGCGCCGCTGCTTGCCTACGGAAAAAAAGAAAGAAAAGACACTACTTGAAATATTTTTATTACAAAAAGCTCTCGAGGAGAAAATAAATTAATCAGTGATGGTATGAAGCTTGGGAAATGAGGTTAGTGGTTTTATGAAAGAAAACTAATAAGGTAAAAACACAATTGAAGCGATTAAAGGTATATTGAGAGGAGATTTTTAATTAAACTCTTTTGACTATTCTGAAAAAAAATTGTTAAAATATAAATATTACAAAACTTAATATAATCATTTTAATAACTAGGTATTATCAAATAAATTAATCAATATATTAACAAAATGACTACCTACACATACAATATAATAATTGTATTTACATAAATAAATTCTTATTTCCGGTTAAGTTATGCACACAAATTCTTCATAACTACTGGAATTACTTAAAAATCAAACAAAACGGTTTTATGAACTTTGTCAATTTATGGAAGCTTTTCTTAATTATAATTTCAAACAAAAGATTAGCGAAATACATACATAATTAAGTACATAAAAAAGCTTTGTAGCGCTCAAAGCAGACAAACATTGTACAAAATTGAAATCTTACAAGCATAGATATCTTAATATATATAGCAGAGCTTTTCTTTTAAATTTTCAATTTTTATATTTTTTATTTCTTAATATTATTTGATTTTATTTTATTTTAGTTCATTCCCCTTCTTTTCTTTGACGTTAAGGAATTTATCGTTTTAAAATAAAAAGAATTTTCACAATCAATAAATCAGAGCATATACCTTAGCTGAGATTAAAGGTCTTGTTTCGATGTTGATTGATGGGTTAAAATAGATCAAAAAGACCATGAGAAACTTTAGTATTTAATCAATATATTGACAGCTTTACAGATTTTGTAATTCAGGCAAAAATAAGATGAAAATAAAACGTATTTAAATCAATTAAGGTTGAAATTTATTTTATTTTCTATTTTTTATATTTTAATTTTTCCTCTGATATTTTCTTATTCTTTAGATTTTTATTCATACCTAATTCTTTTTAATTCATAATAGATCTAAAAGATATATATTTTTTAATATTAATCCAATTTTATTTAAATTAATTAATAAGGACAATATTTAAAATTCTATCTAGAACGTTTAAGAAAATATTTTCCAATAAAAAAAAATGTATTAAGAAATAAATTCTTCGTTGATTTCCTTGGGCTTTTTCCACGCCGAATGACAATCCCTTTTGCAAGAAGAGACTTTTCTTTCAGCCCACGGGATGGATCGCTTGAGCTGAGGTATTTGGCAGGGTTTCAGATGGATAAATTTCGCCACTTTAAGCCAACAACTCCTCACCACTCATACACAGCAAATGGGCAAGTCTTCACAGCCATGAGGTAATTTCTCAGTTGGATTTGGTCACTTTTCTGTGAGACGGCGCGACCTTGTCACGTTCCATCTGGTTGAACCACAAATAAAGATATACAACAAAATCTTTCGGTGGTCGATGGCGGTGCATTAAAACTCCAGATTAAGTAAAGTTGTTGTTTCTTTTTTTACTTCTCTATACATTTAATACACATTCTTTTCCACTCGATAGATATGAAAGAGTATTTTGAAAAAAGACATATTTACAAAGACATTCTACATTCCATGATTTATGTTGGGGAAGGTATAATAATAGTGGGGGAGGGGACTAAATGATGGTATTTTGTGGCTCTGGTAAATGGCAGTTGCAGGTGAAATTGGTGCAGGAGGGGGTGGATGTCTTCACCTGCTCAATGCGTTGCAGAGTATAAAAAATTTTTGTTGCTGCTTTGTAAACATCTATAATGGCAAATTAATACTATCCCTTGTGGCTGGTAGCTCTTCGCTGGACTTGGAAGGTTAATTTTCTTGCGACATTTTTTTTACGGGGAGGTCAATTTCTTTAGCGCCGATTTCATCTAATGACACACAATGTGTCTGGGATGGTAACAAAAACAAATATCAAAAAAGCTTCACAGCCTCATTTCGTAATTTCTCTTCACTGTGAATGTCAACTTCTCGGTCACAGATTCCCTTCTTCCTTCTGGGTTGTTTGTTTTTTATTTCCTTATATATCCCTTGTAAATGCTTGGATAAATGATGATGGTGAAATTCTGTTGTACATGAATTTTGATGGTGATGATGCTCCAAGACGACATCCGCTGTTGATGGGGGTGGATGAAAATTTTCTACTTGCGTTCGTCGTCCTGATCTTCGCCGAGATCGTCATCCGATGACTGAGTGCCACCTGATGAGGAGGATAGAAGGGGTCCAGAGAAGCGCAGCAGGGATGTGAGAATGCCACCAAAGCCAGATCCACCACCACCACCTGAAGCATCCGTCGCCGTCTCACCGCCTGTCGTTGCAAATCCACCACCAGCACCACCGAGGAAGGATCCACTGAGTCCACCGAGTTTGCTTGTAATGGCCTGAATCTTGGGCGTAATGACGGCAGAGATCAGGCTCTGCAGACTGTTAATCTGTGGCGGACTCTCAATTCCATATTGTTTGTTCTTGGCAATGTTGGTTTGATCCAGTACATCGATAAAGCGCGTTTTCGAATCGATTAGCGAATCAATTTTCTACGGGGCATTTGTACAAAAGATGTTAAGGCTAAATTAACCATTTTTTCTTTACAAATAAAATGTGTCATGTGGGTCTGTAGTGTGAGAAAATGAAAAATCTCCTCTGATATGAATAATTGCATGTACTTAGCACATATTTCTAATGGTGATTTTCTTTTCATTTTTTTTTCTAAAATAAATAATTAACTCTGCGGTGTGCGGGTTATATTGAATTTGTTATACAAGAATTTCATACTTACGCTAAAAACTAATCCAAGTAGAGCGTTCTTCGTGCCAAAAACCGCATCGGGTAATTTTCTCTTTTCCCGCTCCAAACCATGCCCACTGTCTTCCTGGAAAAGTCAAAAAGGGGAAAAAGAAAATTTGTGGAAAGCCCTACATAGATACTTCCCACCACATGAGGTCACTTCATTGAAAAAACAGCTAATCATCGGTACACTATTTGGTCTGTCTACAGCAAACAATTCATGCGCGCGTGGAGCTTTTAGATAAAAAAAAAACTACGACTTTTACGTAACTGCATTGCTATGTTCAAACAATCACAGCATCAACAATCAATAATCACGGCAAAGAGGCAAGTGGAAGGCCACATTTGGTTAGAATGTCTTGAAAATTAAAATGAAAGTCCCCGCCGTGTATAATTTCAAAGGGGGTTGACCAAAAATCCCGTGAAAGAAAAAGAAAAACGCAAACTGAAGGAAAAATCCATCAAAAATGACGCTAAAACAGCCAGAGATTAATTAGCGGCACTATGAAAAATTATTTCATTGAGCCATGATCGCAATATCACTCACGATTGGTGACTGGATGCAGATAATAAAGAAAAAAAATTACCAGAAAAAACCCCTCACAGAGATACAAAAGAGATTGACTGTTGCTAAATTTAATATGTAGCGATCTCGATGATGGAATAGAGCAAACTTTCACTATTCGCTCAATTTTTTTCTTCTTCAGCGTGAAGATCGCACGTGAAATGTCCAAGTGATCGCGATCAGATGATCATGTTGGTTGATTTGGACACACTATGGGCTGTTTGTGCAACCATGACCCCGAGAAAAAAGGTGCGATCATTGGTTTTTGGGACACGATCGGCAATTTATGAGTGGCAATTCGTTGTTTTTGACAATGGAATTGCATAGTGTGTACGCAAATGTAGTGCTTGAAATGCGAAGCAATACTTTGAAGATGATTTGAGCATTAAGAGGGAATTTAAGCAATTCAAATTACTGCTTTGTACAATTGTATGGAGGTTTCTTTAATCGATCTTCTCTGCATATCAGCATAAAAGGTAATTAACTCCTCTGAAATATCTTCTACATTATACATTCAGTTGCAAATTATGTCTTTATCGCAATGAGATGGGGCTTTCTTAATAGTTTTTTTTAGACAATATTCTGAAAGAGCTATAAAAATGAAGTTTATGACATTTTTTTAATTACAATTTTTAACACAGATAAAAATTAATTTTCATTCATTATATACTAAAAAATTAAATATGTGTAATTGAATAAAAACCACGTATGTGATCCTATAACCGGTGCGTGTAGCTTAAAGCTCGCCTAAAACTTTTAAATAGATTAAATTACATGAAGTTTTCTTATTAATGTAAAATTTCATAGATTAAATTTCGCAATTTTCTTTTTAAATTCCATAATTATTAAACATTTTTAATAAAATAATAAAAATAAATATTAAACAATCTGTCCAAGAAAACTTGAAAGGAATTCGATCAAAAGTAAAAGTAAATTATCTTATCTGAGAATTTTTAATTAATAAATAGCTTAAGGGCATAAATGTGGAGATCACAAACCATCAATAGCAATGATTATTCCTAATTTTTAGCCAACATGCTCGTATAGTTGTTTATATTTGAAAGTAGAACAACTAGAGAAACAATTATCTCAATCTAAATTTGTAAAATTGAGTTGAATAAGAAATTAATTTTTAAAATTTTTATGTAATTTTTTCTTCATGCAATTTCTTGATCAAAAGCAAAAGTTTTAATACTTTTCACAATAAGATAATTAATTTTGATGAAAGTTTTATTTTGACTGTAAAATAATGTTAAAATTATACGATACTCATTGTTGATATAATTGAGTTGTCATGTTGGAATTAAAAATAAGCTTTTAACTGATTTTTTAATTAAAATTTTTACTCTTTAAATTTTATTTTACCGATAAATAAAGATATTAAATTGTGGCTATTCTAATCTTTAATATTTTATAGATAAAGCTCAGTAGAAAGCACATAAAATAAGTTCGTTTAATCCTGAACACCCTGTACATGAAAATGCCACGTTAAAGCAGTAAAACAAATTATACAAATTAGATAAACGAATTGTAGTACAAAATCCTCCATTCCCTTAACTTTTCCTTCAAAGGTTTCAATCAAAATTAGATGTGATTCTCTGACATTTATTGCTCAAAAAAATCACTCAAAGTAAACCACAAATCGTAATTTTCGATCAGATAGTATTCACAGCAATAGAAAGAAACATTGACCGTCTTTCAAACTCATAAAATAACACGATCGCGAGTAAGCAAATCGCGATCTCTTGTTTACACAATTTTCAATCACGAGAACATTCCCTCTGGAGATTAATCTCAATTGTGATCATCTCCTAATGATTATGGTGCTTGTGCCTCATCATTGCGGATTGGCAACTTTGCGAAAGCTTTCACGGTGAATCTGTATGCGATTTGTGGTATTTAGAAGCCCGACGAATTGCATAATTTCTTTCTGGCACGCATCTAAATGGTCGTATTCGTGGTGTTGGAACTATAACTCGATAACATGTGGTATTGAGTCATTATTGGCACACAAAACCATCCTGTAATGTTTCTTTTGCAATGATCGGTCAGAGCTTTTCTTGTCTCAAGGGGGGACAGTTGAAATTGAGAAAAAGGACAACACGGGATAATTTTTCACTTTGCACTCACCACTTGATTGATGGGATCCAGGTGATCGTTGAGATCATCATTGCGCTTCACCCGGGCAGGAGATGCAGCAATTTGGTGGACAGCCAAAGTCACCAAGACTGCTACAGTTAATCCACTTTTACTCCACATTTGTGATTGATTTTCTGCAATAAATCCAGAAAGGCAGAGAAATAGAGATTTTGTTAGTTGAAAACTTGGATGGAAAGACTTTAACGTGTGGGTAGGAAAGGAACGTTTGGTGTGCACACTTTTGCCTTGGCGCAAGGGTTTCGTGATAGAAGCGTGGGTGGAAGTTGTCTAAGAAGAACGTGGACACGGTGCAGAAGATCACAACGCTACCACACGAATGGAGGAATGTTGTGGCTCCAAGAAGTAGTCGCGGGAGCATTCACGAGCGGAATGACCGCAATCGAAAGTTGATGACTATGAGGCGCGCTATTGCTGTCTTCTACCTCCCAAATGCGAAACTCGTCGGATGAAAATTACCTCAACCACCACAATCAGTGTATTAAATCAACTCTGTATTGTGTATTGTATTTCCATCTTTTATTTACCGTCTTCTTCCCTCCTTATGCGCACACGTGAAATTACCAACGCGGAGAGTTTGTTGCAAACTTTTGTATTATATACCGTCTAAAGCTGAACTATTACCGAATGCGACTTACTACAAAGTGAACTGCTTGATTCCGTACCCGAAGCTCAATTGCAGGTGAGAATCGCACGGTAAAGGAGGTAAAGTGACTCGCCGCGGTGGAAAAGCGCTCTGTGTTGGTTTTCTGTATGGTGGAAAATTTGTATACACGAACCTTCGAGAAAAAGGTGGAATGAATCGCACAAGATCACCTCTCGGCTGCAAATGAACTCCTATCATGTGAGCTTGTTGGTATTTCAAAGAGTGGCAGTGGCTGAGAGCCAGACCAAAGAAACTAGGTCAGCTGTTTTCAATTAAACAACCCAACCAACTTGCTGAACCAACACCCAATATGTACCACCACGCGATTAGGGTTCAATAAAAATCCTCAAGGAAAAAAACGCAAAACTCCGCAATAAAATCATCGAAATCATCTTCTCCGGGGGAATCTCTTACGCGATCTCACCGTCAATTTTTGTGGTACCTCATTGCACATTATATCCTCAATTTAGCCCATTAAAAAACTGGCTATTCATCGTAATAATATTGTACATTTTTCGTCTTGCATCAGAGCGCCACAAAAACCGACACTTTTAATTTTGCGAGATTTAGTAGGACAATAAATGACTAAAATATTGCACATATGTACATATATTGAAGTGGTTTGGGCTCATTTTGCAATGTGGATGCGGTTTCTCTGACCCAACCCCAAAAAAACAGGTATACGTAGGTAGGTAATTTAAAATTAAATTAAGGAAAAGATGAATCCACTTTGACGTAGGGGAGAGCGGGGCTAATAAAGTCACTTAAGGGTTTAGAAAAAGCCTAAAATATCATATTTCCTAGCTAAATAGTACAAAATGATCTGAGAAAGAGTTGTAGGGCAGTAAATTTCCTAAAGAAATGAGCTATACATTTCGCTTTATCTATTTGGAAAATATGTTATTTTGAGCCTTTTCTAAACCCTTAAGTGACTTTTTTAACCCCGGTCTCCCCTATAATTTGTAACTGATCTTTTGCTCATTTACCAGAGGATTAAATGTTTTGTTATAAAAGCTTTTTTGGCGCTTTCAAAGCCTAATATGACCTCTAATTATATAGATCCTATCGAAGACTATGTACATAAAAATCTAAATTCTAAATATTTATTTATTTTTTTCATTAAAATTTTTTTTATACCGTAAGATGGGGTGGTAAATAAGAAGAATGTTTTTTTATGATTGAAAATTAAAATTCATCCCAACAATATATGTGCTTTAGCTGAAGCTTTTTGGTTCCCTGCAATTTCATTTCCTTCCTTAAAATTATAATTTCATCAGTATTTCTTACAGTAAATACACGGCGGCCAAAGAAAAGAGAAAAACTACAAACGTTTACTCGTTGCATGGAAATATCTTAAGATTTTCCTGCAAAGTCAATTTTCTCATATAAAGCCAATTATTTTGACTCTCAGTATACCCCCCAAACAACATAAACTAAACAGCCCATTGAGAGTGAAATAACTTCAACAATCTAATGATAACTGGATGTAAAATTACTTTGAGTGTACCTACTTTGCAAAGAAACAAGTTCCAATTTTCTGCACTTTGAGCTTTCTTGACTTTGCGAGTGTTTTTTTTTTGCAAAAGCCAATTTGAATAAGTAAGACAACAAAAGCACACCCACCCCCCGATCTTGTGGTATGTTTTGAAATGCTCAACATGGAGCAAAACATAGAAAAAGTTTAAGTAATTAATATTAATGACAGTCTAGCATGCAACAATTGAAGAAAGAGCCAGTGAATCGAGCAATTTGGACAATTAAACATTTATTTGAGGAAGTAAAAGAGACGACGCTATGAGCACGTTTTCCATTATACAATAAATTCTTCGTGAAATTTCCTCCTTTTCGCGGCTTTCCTTAGCTATGTTGGCATCTCACACAGGTGATGGATGGATTTTCCACGGATCGCCTTCGCGTGTGTATTCAATCGAAGCGATTTTTTTATTGGCGCAATATCAAGATGAATTTTTTACGTCTCCCTCACGATCTTTTTTTTTTGTCATTTTGGTTGTTTAAACTCTCAATTTCATTATGTACAATTTTGACGACATGTCGCGCTTTTACTTCGCCTTGACCTCATTTTATTTTGTTCACTCTCACAACTGGTTCAGAAAATAATGTTTGCAAGGAGGCAAATCAGTCGGTTAATGCCTTTTTTTTTTCTTCTTCTACCATTGCATTCAAGAGGGGTATAATGTGTACAGCACTAAAAGCACTTCATGGCATATTGGCAATGCAGAAGAGGTGTACGAGAGCGGCAAAAAGAGGTGTCACGGTGTGACGAGGCAGATGACCTGCCGTTGGAAGGTGCAATTGAGCCATTGCAAAACCACAATATTTTCCAGTGGGAATACTAACGCTGTGCGACCTTACGCAATGGAGCCCCATCGTGGTTGAAAATCTTTCACTAATTACCTTTGCTTTGCTCTTGCAAAGCTCGTTATGCGCCACGCGGGGTCGGGTGTCACGGGAAAACACCAATCCGTGTGGCATAGACCATGCTTGAGCATGAAAAACCAAAAGGAAAACCCACTGTGTGGCTACAAATAAAACTGCAATGCGTGCCCCAGAACGCCCTCATGATCCACATTGGGCGGCATTGCAGCTGGAAATTTCCCAGAAATTTTTTACACTCAACACCTTACGGGCGTTGCATAAGCGGTGCTCTTTATTGATTTTTGGCGCGAAGCCGGTAAACTGCTGATTCATATGAATTTTATTTTTATTTTGCCAAAAAAAACACAACAACGAACAAAAGAAATGGAGTCAGTGGTTTTTTTGCCTGAAATGTATGCAACTTTCGGAAATATTCATGAAGAAAAAAATTCAACATCTTTTGCACAATCAATTTAATATTCCTCCATTATTACAATAATTTCTTCGGTAATGTCGGTAATGTCTTCCTCCGAAGAAAGTAAAAGTTGTTGACCTTACACGCATATATTTTTGGGAGAATTGCAAGTGCTTGAAAATAAAAATTTTAATGCAAATTTCGAAAAATAGCCACGAGATAAAAATCTCTCATACATCGTATTTAATTATTCTTGTGCTCTACTGAATAAATTATTGGTGGGAAAAAATCAAAAAACTCTTCTCCAAATTGGTCAATTTAAATTAAGTGTTTACCAGACATGAAATTACATTCATTCTCTAATAAATTTTTGCAAAATCTTACTCCACTTTTCGCTTACAAAATTTGCAAATTTAAAAAAATGGAATTAATACAAACAAATAATAAATATTCGGAAACTCCCAATAAACAAAATACCATTGTGGGAAGAATTGGTTAATTCATTTCCAAACACAATAATTCATCTTGAAAACCTCGCCTTTCTTTCGCAAATTAGCTTTTTTCCCCGCATTTAAAAAAAGTATTTTCCACTGAAACACCTTTAGCTGAGACTCAGCCACACCCGGCGCCTCCACTTGCCTTCCACCCGGCGTCTCCATTGAACGTCCCGTGGAGGATTATTACATAGCCCATTCAACATTGACATTATTACTGTTATTATAGACGCTCTGGATGGGGATTTATGTAATTGTTTAGGCAGATGACTTGACACCTTCTTGGTTATTTTATGATCTCCACATTATGAAAAACAGTAGAGCCTATGTGAGTGGCTTTTTTGTCGTACGACGATGCACTCGAAACAAATCACTTGGCCTCGTCAAAAAGAAATATTACGAAGAGAGACACACAGGGAACGGAATTTGTCGGTAATTAAAAGCCAAGCAAGTGGCTTTGCGACTGTTGTAATCAAAAAAATGGCGGGAGATCCTTGAGAAGTATTTTAAATATATATTTTCATTTCATAGCACCTTCACTCATATTGGTGCAATATATCTCACCAGACAATTCAACCTCTCAAAAATCAATTTGGAATTTTATTTGATTTTTCTGAATGCAATTTTGGCGCCAAATACCACATAAGGTGGTTAAAGAAAATGTAAGATAAAAGTGTTATAATCCCGAGAAATGACTAAATTCGTCACATTTTGTGGTCCATTAGTGGGATTAAAGGGGCATTAGGCAGTTTAATTTAAAATAAATATTCCAAATAGTTCGGGAGATCTATAGAACAAACAATTTTTTAAGCTTTTCAGCAGCAAAGAAAACAATTATTTTTAAGTTAAATGACTTTTTAAATCAGAAAACGTTTGAACGCAAAAACTTCGTTACGTAAAAACAATTTTGTGGGCTTTTTGACTTTATAGGAAATGAGATTTGAATAGTAACCAAGTAAAGAATTTTAATTTAAGAGAGTTCTAATAATTTTTTTCATGAGTGTGGAAAAATTACTAACATCTTCGCAAAGGAATTTATTCATTTTATGTGAGAAAACTTCTCATTCGGAAAATAATCTGGATATGGTTTCTTACTAAATTAGTGTCACGATTGTTTCCAGAAATGAGGGATTTCCCTTTACAAAATTCGGTAAAATCCTTTTCGGTTAAAATATTTTTTATTTAAAAAAAGATATTTCAAAGCAATTTTTTTTCTAATTAAATTAATTTGTTTTGAAATATATTTGATTGCCATCAATTGCGGTTGATTGCAGTAGCTGTGAATCTTTTAAATTTAATTCGCACCTTAAGAGCTCTTTTAAGTATAAAATGCTTCGCAAATTGGCTAATGCATTCAAAATATCCGAATTAGCGTATTAATTTTAATACTCACACTCTAATGTCCCTCTCGCAATTTAGTGCAAATTCAATATTGCAAGATTTATGATTTTTTAGCTGTTTATAAGTGGCTTCCCTTGAACTGAAACTTTCACTTAAGAGAACATTCTCCTCCTCTGCAGCAAACCATTAATACGCGTACTCTTCCACCAGCCCCAGTTAAATCCACGCGCGCCAAGAACACCTCTCTGTGTTCTTTTTGTGCACCACCAAATCGAGTTTTTTACCGCGAACTTTTCACTCTCTGCGCACAGATAAAACTAGTTGCAGGCGCGATTTTGAGACACACACCCAAAATCAACTTTATTATGAATTTTACTTTTTAACGCGGAGACTTTAATTGGTGAAATGGTGTCAGTGGAGTATAAAACATTCGTCGCTTTGGCGACTTTCGAGCCAAAAAGCACACCGATTGAATGTCGGTGTAAACATTAAAGAGAAAAAAAAAGCTAACGATTTTTCCTTTCAGTCATGGATACATATACTTACAATGTGGAATAGTTGATGGATAATATGGAGGGAATTTCAAGGATTTTCGCACTAAATGTTTTCCAAAGTCTCTTTTTTTTCACTTCACTTTGCACTGAAATACCACAAAAATTTCTCAATCAACCACACTGTATCACATGGAGTTTTCCTGCCCGCACTTTTATGAGCCTCTCCAAAAGCCACCAAGGCGAGGAAAACGAGAGAAACACAAGGAGATGGTGCACGTTTGATTATTGATTTTTTTCTGTTCACTATTTAAACTATTTGATAGCACTAATAATTGCTAAGGCGATTGGCGAAATGGCAATATTTTGCAATAGGACGCGTTTTTTCGTATGATTGCTTCTGCGCTTAAAATCTCGCGGACGATGTCACACCAACCTCTTTGATGGCAGAGGCAAAAGTGACGGAGAAGTTATTATTAAAACGCAAACATCGTGTGATAAATTTTTTTTTCAAAAGAGAAATTCCAATTGGCAGAGAAATGGTGAAATGGGTTTCTTTCGCAAAAGTGACCTCAAATGCATCGGAAAGTGTTATACTTCTTCCATTGAAGCATGGATTGGCGTACAAACAGCTGATCTTCATCGGCTCCGAAGAAGACCTAGATTTTCTCCAGCAGCGTTTCATCATATCGAAATCAAATGGAGATGAAAGTGAGCAGCTGAGAAATTTGAAAAGTGTAAAGAAGAAAAAAACACGAAGAAGTTGTTTACAAAAGCGATCGTTAGCGATGATCTTTGGGCATCATCAGTAAAATAATGTTAATTTTTGCTTTTTTTTTGAAAAACTTATGGTTTCAGCGTTATGCAATTTGGTTTTACAAAGTTTCTTGAAAAATTGCAAGACATGATCATGGAATTTATCAGCAAAAGATCGTGAGATCATTTTTCTAAAAGATTTATTTTTAATTCCATTTTTATCTTTTGTGTAATTTATTTTTTAGCTATGTTTTTGCATTGAGAAATGAATAAATTTAATTGAAATATTAACTGACTTTTCCCGATTTAATCGTTTATTTACACACCTACCTTAATGAGAATTTTTCAATGGATGTTTTTTCATGAAATTTTCGAGAAGTTTCTTGAGAATTTTCTGCACACAGAAAACAGAGAAGAACGAAAGAAAAAGAATTTTTCATTTTCAGAAAAATCTTATTTAGTTTTAAAACAGAAATAAAGTGATTAATAAAATCCTAAAATTATTACCATACAAATCACCGATGATCATCAATGTCCTCTGGCAATCTCTCACTGGAATAATCCCCCAAAATGGAAAAAAAAAGTCCCAATTTCCATTCAATTTCATCACAAATTGGTAAAAAGCGCTTAAACCAAAACCACACTGTCCCCCTGAGCGAAGGAGTAAAAAAAATTAATGCTGTTTTATGTAATTTTAATAGACCACTTTGCGATTTTATTGCAATTCTTGGTCACCGGAGAGATTCAATTTCTCCTGGGCATGCGATTTTTGCACCAAAGTTGCGTGGACGAAAAAAAATCTCCATACACACTGATATTAGATAATCGCGGAAATGATGGTAAAATTAGTGCAGAGAGGTGAAGAAAAAAACAAAAGCTTTCGGAGGGATTTTTTTCGCCTTGGCAGGTGATTGCTGATTGATCATATGTGGCGGTGTTGTTGGCGTAGAGTTTTGACTCTCTTTTGCCTTCTCCGGAATTTCCCGCATCATTTTTCGCGCGCCATCCTGAGCGTGGAGCCTACAATCATGAGAAACATACTAATTTATCCATCTCCACGGAGCACGATGCCGTGTCCATATGTCTTTTTCGTGTACCTCTGGAGGCACCAAAAGAGACCATCATCGTGGTATGGAGTTGCCGAATGAAAGTGAATTTTAATGACGTCTTGCCTTGACTTTCACTTGTGTAAACGCCATATGTGGTGGAATTGTTGTTATTTAATTTATCCATTCCGCAAAAAAAGGTGAATATGTACAAGAATCTATGTAAATTGTTACTTAAAACTTCGCAGAGCTTTGTGTGTACACACAATCCTCAAAATGCCACTTTCAATTTCACTGCTGGCTTAGCACACACAGATTGCAGTGCGCGGTGTCATCAGTGGGATCCGGAAGATGAGGCAGACGATGAACTGCCTGATAAGTCGGCGACACCTTGAGATGAGCCGCCCGATGAGCCCAGAGATGCGTTCAAGATGAAACTCGTGATGCCACCGGCAATGGATGAGACGAAATTTGAGATGAAATTGAAGAAACCAGCACTTCCTGACTGTAAAACATTCAAACATGAGGTTCCCAAGCTTTGCTCATCACATTTGGAAGTTGAGAAAATCTCAATTGGTACTTACATGGTCATCCTCCTTTTCTTCTTCATCACCTTCGTCACCACCTCTCCTCTTGCCCTCATGGAAGCCTTTAAAGAAGTTTTTAATAAAGAGTCCAGGGTTTGGTGGTCCCTCCTCATTCTCCGGATCCTATAGCATTGTTTGAATTGAGATGTGATAAAGAAAATACATCATTTACTTAATTTTTCATAAAATAATGAGCAGTTAATTTTCCATTTTAGATAAAGTTAAGTAAAATTATGATAAAGTCAATTTGCATTGGTAATAAAAATTATGAATAAATTCATTTTATCCTATTTTGTATATTCTAAAGATGGTAATGTATCTTACTAATAAGAGAAAGATAAGAGAAGAGAAAAAGATTATGTACAATAAAGTTTGTGAAGCATCAAAAAATTAACATAAATCATTTCTAAAATTTCAAGGAAACCTTGGGAACACATAGAGAAATCATTTGTTGCTTTAACGAGAAAGAGCTTTGTGAAAATAACTAAACTTTAGAAGGAAACTATGCATTTATGGTTTCTAATGAAGTCTCTTAATCTTAAGATGTCTACGTGCTTACAAATAGGTAAAAGAAATTTTATATTGTAGGTGCACAATTTCCTTTATATTTTAGGGCCTAATAAATTCTTATATAATCAACAAAAATGTTAAGTATCAAAAGCTCTTAAAATCTCATATCTCCGTGTTTTAATCAATTTATTTTATTTTTCTATTCAACAATTGAAAATCTTTGATTCAAAAACTTCGTTCTGTTTAAGCATTTTTAGGGGATACGGAGTAAAAAATTAAACAAGAGCGTAGAAAAAGCTATAAATATCATTTACCGGTAAGATATTAAAAAGTGTTCTGAAAAGAAGTTGCAGGAGGGAAATATGATATTTTGAGCTTTTCTTAAATTCTTGTGTGACTTTTTTGCCCCATTCTCCTCTACTTGACAAATTTTTAAGGAAAAGAAAATATGGATAGCACAAAATCGAAATATATTCAATTCAAAATTTATTAATAAAATTAAGTAAATTAATTCTCTACTTTATACTGACACTCTTCCTCATCTCAGCTTAAAAATTCAAAATGAGCTTTTAATTTTCTTTGAACTGTTTATTCACTTCTTTTAATGAATGGTAATTTTATTTTTGTTATTTTAAAATTAAATAATACCTACTTTAAAAAATTATAACTTTTTATAAATTATAAGTTGAGTCTAAAATTAAAAGCTTTCGACAAAAGCTTATTTAAAGCTCTGACTTAACTATATATGAGCGTATTTCCCTTTTAAGGGGGGTCTCTTTTGAGAGCTGGTGAAATTAAATATTTTAATTTTTCTTGAGGTTTTTCTTAAACTTGGTATTCAAGTGTTGGTGACATTTAAAGACTTATCATTAAAGAGTAAGAAAATCACTTTCCGCCATCTTAGATGCGACGCCATCTTGAGATTTTCCTCAAAACACAAAGGTAGGTTTTTCTCAGGATCTACTAGATGGATTTTGATGGGGTAAAAAGCAAATGAAAGAGGACATACCTGTGCAGATTTTGATGTACCAGAATTTTGAATTTCCACTCTGGGGCTGAGAAAAGTGGAAAAATATGACTTTTTTCAGATATTTTTGACGTTTTTCCACTTTTCTCAGCCCCAGAGTGGAAATTCAAAATTCTGGTACATCAAAATCTGCACGGGCATGTCCTCTTTCATTTGCTTTTTACCCCATCAAAATCCATCTAGTAGATCCTGAGAAAAACCTACCTTTGTGTTTTTGGGCAGTTCTGCGGAAAAGTCGGAAAATCACAAGATGGCGTCGCACCTAAAATGGCGAAAAGTGATTTTCTTACACTTCAATAACTAGGCTACAAATGTAACCATCATCGGATATCCAAGTTTAAGAAAAACCCCAAGAAAATGACAACATTAAAAATGTGTAAATTCTAACAGATTTCCCAAGAGACCCCCCTTAAATTTCCTCACAAATTTTTTTTAGAAGCTGTTTCAACAAATTTTCTTAAAACCCTTCTTCTATCAAATACTTTGTAAACTTTTGCAAATTCAACAAACATTCCCATTCAGTGCACCTCTACATCATCTGAGAACATGGAAATTGTGTGAAACTGCAGAAAATCGCAATCGTAGTCCGATCTTAAAAAATATGAAAGCCAATGGGAGGGTTCAGCGCATTATGGGGAAAACCTCTAACCACGTGGAAAATTAAACGGAAAATTGTACCTCAGGAATGTGCAATGAGGCAACAATCGCCCTCTTGGCACTAATTTGAATACGGTAATGATATCGTTAACGATCTATTATACTTGCGGGGTCTGTACAATGGGAGTTAATGGGGCTTTTTCAGCCATGTTTGCCGATTTAATTTTTATCAATTCCACCAGCCGCAGCTCGAGTGAATATTTTGGGCTCAAATCCAGGTAAGGAGAAAAAATTGCATAGCAGATGGTAATTTTTACAATGAGATTGCGCGCACAATGTGAGAAATGTAATTTGAATGAGGCTCGAGGTGGTAATTAATGGGATTGAATAAACAAAACGGCGCTTGAAACCATTCCAAGGCTCCATCCACCTTATATTGGATATTTTGCGGTGCTTTTTTTAACCTCATCAGAAAGATTTTTTTTGCAAGCTTACCCATTTGTTTTCCAATCTTGCAACAGGCACTTTCTCAACACTTACTAACTTTTGTCTCATATTGGTTTTATATGGACGGAATGGAGTATTATCCAAATTTTTCTGTGATGTTACGACCACGATGGAATTTTTGCTCGTGCCATTTTTTAGCGCATTTGCTCGAGCATTGTGCTACGAGGAGATTTGAAGTGATAAATCGGGGCGTTCAAGATGATGGTGATTGATGGATCAGAGTGTGTGGAAAAAGTACGTTAAATCATCTCTTTCTCCATTGGATAGTTTTGGGTATTTCTTTCGTGATTATTGACCCCCATCGATTGGAAATGTGATGCAATTTCACGTATAAACTCATATTAGTTGGTGTTCCACTTCGTGGCCAACACCAAGTATTGTAATCGTCGGAAAAACCGACCACTTCAGATCGGGCTCAAACTTGGTATTAGCACGTTTTAGACATCCCACATTATGAAAATGGTGGTGGAAAATTTTTGATCCGGCCGGCCTGCCGGCCGGTCGCCTAAACTTTGTCTTATAACTTTCGAACGGCAAGAGATAGAGACTTCCGGTTTGAAGTTTTCTATAGAAATGTGGGTGTAAAATTTCATTTTTTCGCATTTTCAAAATCCAAGATGGCCGCCATCCGCCATTTTGAACTACCGTCAACCACTTCCCTTACAGCTAGAGGTCTGAAATTTTAGTATGTTGTAAAGCTCAGTGAGACATTTTCATCGATAATACATACTTGAAAATCGGTCAAGCGGTTTAGCAAATATGGCGGCCTAAAGCAAAAAGTGTTTTTTCGATATAACTCGAGAACGGCTTGACCGATTTTGACCATCTTGGTATCAAATGAAAGGTATTGAGAAGCCCTACAACTGTCTAGAACATTCGAAGTTTCAAAAACATCCGCAAGAGGCGCTAAAATCAAAAACAAAAATTGCCTAACTTTAAGGGGCAATATCTCCGAATCCCCATTAGGCAAATCTTTTAAATTTTGATATGTTGTAGCCTGACTCAATATCTTTCACCAGTCCGAAAATTAAGAAAATCTATGCCGCCGTTTAGAAGATATAGCCATTTGAAAAATTCTTGAATTTGAAAAGTTCTAAGAGCCATATCTTCTGCACTGCTTGACCGATTTTGCTCATCTTAGTATCAAATTAAAGGTTTTTCAAAACTCTACAACTTTCTAGAACATCAGAAACCTCTAGAACCATTTCTTCAGGACGAAAAATGCGAAAAACTCATTTTGTGAAACAAAAATCCTCCATATTGTGTTCTAGAGGTGACCTTGAAAATCATTGAGACATATATCAAATTATAGCTTATGTCAATAGCTTTCCAAAACTAGTCACGAAATTTCTGTAGGTCATATAAAACCAGAGATATGGACATTTTTATCCATCAAATTGCTGAATTTCACAAAAAAAATCAACTTTGCCTACTAATATTGCTCACAAATAATATTCCAACGCATAAACAAACTTCTACACGTTGTGGGACACCAACTCTTATAACTGGACGCGTTATGATTGACTTTTAATTAGTTGGTATACCACAATCGTGGCATACCAAGTATTGTAATCGTCGGAAAAACCGACCACCTCAGATCGGGCTCAAACTTGGTATGAGCGCGTTTTAGACAACCCACATTCCAAAAATAGTGGTGGAAAAATTTTGATCCGGCCGGCCTGCCGGCCGGTCGCCTAAACTTTGCCTTATATCTCGAGAACGGCAAGAGATAGAGACTTCCGGTTTGAAGTTTTCTATAGAAATGTGGGTGTAAAATTTCATTTTTTCGCATTTTCAAAATCCAAGATGGCCGCCGTCCGCCATTTTGAAATACTGTCAACCACTTCCCTTAAAGCTAGAGATCTGAAATTTTAGTATGTTGTAGAGCTCAGTGAGACGTTTTCATCAACAATTCATACTTGACAATCGGTCAAGCCGTTTAGCAAATATGCCGGCCTAAAGCAAAAAGTGTTTTTTTAATATAACTCGAGAACGGCTTGACCGATTTTGACCATCTTGGTATCAAATGAAAGGTATTGAGAAGACCTACAACTGTTTAGAACATTTCAAGTTTCAAAAACATCCGCAAGAGGCGCTAAAAACAAAAACAAAAATTGCCTAACTTTAAGGGGCAATATCTCCGAATCCCCATTAGGCAAATCTTTTAAATTTTGATATGTTGTAGCCTAACTCAATATCTTTCATCAGTCCGAAAATGAAGAAAATTTATGTCGCCGTTTAGAAGATATGGCCATTTGAAAAATTCTTGAATTTGAAAAGTTCTAAGAGCCATATCTCTTGAACGGATTGTCCGATTTTGCTCAATTTGGTATCAAATTAAAGGTTTTGCAATTCTCTACAACTTTCTAGAACATCAAAAACCCCTAGGACCATTCCTTTAGGACGAAAAGTGCGAAAAACTGTTTTGGTAGAACAAAAATCCGCCATTTTATGTTCTGGAGGTGACCTAGAAATGTATCGAAATATATGTCAGATTATAGCTTATTTCAATACCTTTCCAAAACTAGTCAAGAAATTTCTGTATGTGCAATAGAACTTGAGATATGTGCATTTTTATATTTCAATTTTCTGAGTTTTACAAAAAAAAATCAACTTTGCCTACTAATAGTGCTCATGAATTAAATTACAACGCATAGACTGACCCCTCCGCGTTGTGGTATACCAACTCTTATAACTGGACGCGTTATGATTGACTTTCTTTCTTCGGCACATTGCTAGCCCATTGCATAATTAGCATAGCTTGTACTCATTTGCACCAATTTATTATCATTCGCGATCTATGGGGTGTGTATAAGACGCTTAAAAGCATCTTGCTCAGTGCCTACATTTTTCTTTTTACCTTTCAAAGTCTATTCACCACTTGTACTTTCTTCACGGCATATTTTTCAAGCTGGACAAACGCATGATAAAGTCAATCATAACGCGTCCAGTTATAAGAGTTGGTGTCCCACAACGTGTAGAAGTTTGTTTATGCGTTGTAGTGCGATTTGTGAGCAGAATTAGTAGGCAAAGTTGATTTTTTTGTGAAATTCAGCAATTTGATGGATAAAAATGGTCATATCTCTGGTTCTATAAGACCTACAGAAATTTATTGACCAGTTTTGGAAAGGTCTTGAAATACACTATAATCTGACATATATTTCGATACATTTCAAGGTGACCTCTAGAACACAAAATGGCGGCTATTTGTTTTACTGAAACAGTTTTTGGCATTTTTTGACCTAAAAGAATGGTTTTACAGGGTTCTAATGTTCTAGAAAGTTGTAGGGAATTGCAAAACCTTTAATTTGATACCAAGTTCAGAAAAATCGGACAAGCCGTTCAAGAGATATGGCTATTAGAACTTTTCAAATTCAAGAATTTTTCAAATGGCTATATCTTCTAAACGGCGACATAGATTTTCTTCATTTTTGGACTGGTGCAAGATTATTAGTCCTGCTACAACATATCAAAATTTAAAAGATTTGCCTAATGGGGATTCGGAGATATTGCCCCTTAAAGTTAGGCAATTTTTGTTTTTGATTTTAGCGCCTCTTGCGGATGTTTTTGGAACTTGGAATGTTCTAGACAGTTGTAGGGCTTCTTAAAACCTTTCATTTGATACCAAGATGGTCAAAATCGGTCAAGCCGTTCTCGAGTTACATCGAAAAAACACTTTTTGCTTTGTGCCGCCATATTTGCTAAACCGCTTGACCGATTTTCAAGTATGAATTATCGATAAAAATGTCTCACTGAGCTCTACAACATACTAAAATTTCAGACCTCTAGCTGTAAGGGAAGTGGTTGATGGTAGTTCAAAATGGCGGACGGCGGCCATCTTGGATTTTGAAAATGCGAAAAAATGAAATTTTACACCCACATTTCTATAGAAAACTTCAAACCGGAAGTTTCTATCTCCTACCATTCTCGAGTTATAAGACAAAGTATGGACCACCGGCAGGCCGGCAGGCCGGCGGGCCGGCAGGCCGGCCGGATCAAAAATTTTCCACCACCATTTTTGGAATGTGGGATGTCTGAAACGTGCTCATACCAAGTTTGAGCCCGATCTGAGGTGGTCGGAAAATCCGACGATTACAATACTTGGTGTTGGCCACGAAGTGGAACACCAACTAATTATAAACTACATCGAGCTTATATTTGAGCTACATTTTTCCCCTCGTGTATATATGCTATCAATTAGCAAATCAAGCGATAGTAATCTCATAGAAGAAGTAATCATTACTGAAACCATTCAACCAAAATATGTCCACTCATACCTCGTTCTACAACATATCGCGGTGTAATGGTGATGTGGTTGCAGTACCTAACTCTCAGTGCAAAACCACAAGAATTGCGACAAGGTGAATTAAATTATTATGCTTAATGTTCATGCAGAGAAGGAAATTACCAGACTCAGTTGCGAAAGGAAAGCCCCGAGGAAATTCCCGAAAAAGAGTCCATTGAGGTCCTGAAAGAATGGATTCCATAATATTTCTAGAAGAAAATCTATTTAACTTTTTTTCTTTTAATTTATCTTCCTATTACCGCAGCTCCACCACCGGAAAACCCATCAATGGCCGTCACAACATATCCTGCTAGAACTTTTCCAAAATTGTCATCACCCTGAAATGAAGGGAAAAAATAAAGATTTTTCCAAGCAAAAAATCTCATAAAATTTGAAAATAAAACCTACCCCGAGAAGTCCAGCTAGTAGGGATGTACCGGAACTTAAAAGTGATGGAATATCCAATCCACCGGGCTGCAAAAGTTCATTGAAACAATAAAAGAATGGCGAATTTTTTGGCAAAGAAAAGCATTAAAGTCATTTTGAACATTATGATCATCTATTTTTATCAAGCACACTCACTGTTGCATAAAATTAATGATCTAAAAGAGTGGATGCTTTCGAAAATTGTTTCATTTCCCATGAAATGTGAATGCTTTTTCAATTGAATTAAGCAATTGGGCAGTTCTTTTGATTTGGGAAATATTATATAATTCAATGGTCACACTGGGAGAGTGAGCTGACACAGTCCCCAAAAGAGAATGACCTCACATGAGATAGATTGTAAATTGCACAAATTTTATTTTTAATTGTATGGCCATGGCACTTGTTTATGATTGAAGGGAGAAATCTGATAAATTTTTATTGCGGAAAAACTTTCACAGATGATTTTGTTGCTGAAAAGCATTGCTAAAGCTCTAAAAGCTTGGGAACTAGAGCTATATGGAGTTGCTCATTAATAAATAAAACTTCGATTTTTTTATGAAACTTACCCCAAAGAGATTTGTAACAACCCCTGTCAGTGCTCCCAAGAGAGCCCCTACGTCGGACCCTTCATCTCCACCACTTAGGGATGCAATTAGCCCTACAAGACCACCTGGACGTGCATCATCGTCTGAATCCTCATCAGATAGCGAAAGTTCACTGTTACTATTTTTGTTGTCATTGCTGCTATTTTCAATGGCATTAGAAGACTCCTCTGAAGTTTTATCGTCTTGTCGCCTCGATCTCGCCACGTAGGGAGCTATAAAATCATCCGGAGATTGCGTAAAGTCCGACAATCCATTGACTGTGAAGAAAATCGGAGGGTTTGAAATGGGCACATATGATACAAAAGTACCCGCATATGGACCTTGTCCTGTAGTAACTGGGATAAGGACATTCGGTGGTTTTATTGTTATAGGTGATATTGTTGTTATCGGTGGATTTGTTGTTATCGTTGTTTTCTTCTCTTCCTTCTTCACATTTGCCAGGATTTTTCGCTCCTGTGCCTTCAGGTACTTCATAATTTCTTTTCCCTTCTCCTCCAGTGTCGCATGCATCTTGGTCAAATGGGCATCAATATAATTCTTCAGAGCATTTATCTGCTGTGTTACATTATCACTGAAAATCTCCTTGTTCGGCGGAGGACTTGCCTCGATGTTCCGAACTGCTCGCTGAATAGTTCTCCGGTAATCATCTACAGAGGAGTTTGTCTTACTGAGATCAAGAGCTGCACCAAGCATAGCAATTGCACGTCGATCTCTTGCCATGGATTTCTCAATTTGTCCAATTCGTCGGAGGTTTTCTTCTTTTGAAGATTTAGGAGCGGTTGCATAGAATTCTCTGGCCATCTTTCGTAGCCGCAATTCCATCTTTTCTTCCGCTTTAAGTGCACCATTTAGAATACTGAGGGTTGTAACTAATCTCAAGTCATTAGGAGATTTCTAGTTTAGGAAAAAATCATAAAATGATTCAGACAAAATTTTGAATGATTTTTTTTTAATGAAAAATTTTTTAAAGGTGTAAGCTCATTTTATGGTTTTAGGCCTTAAGCAAATTCCTTTTCTAAGATTCTTCGATTATATTTTATTATACATTCACTGAATTTTCTTTAGCAAATGAATAACATTTTTATATTAATTTAAAAATTAGAAAAACTGTCTTCTTCTAGTTTTTTATTAAACGACGTTTTGATGTTGGGTTAGGATCT
Source organism: Lutzomyia longipalpis (assembly GCF_024334085.1). Lineage (NCBI taxonomy): Eukaryota > Metazoa > Arthropoda > Insecta > Diptera > Psychodidae > Lutzomyia > Lutzomyia longipalpis. Next base: position 14,921,938 of record NC_074708.1, on the reverse strand, counting down.
TCTTCAGGACATCAAAAATTTCCAAAATTATATTTTTAAAATTATTTTCGTCTAATTGCTTCTTATGCTTGTTTTGCGTGTATTTTACAGATTTTTTTTTACTTTTTCTTATTATAAAAATGCTTTCCTTGCATTTTCTTTAACAAATAAGGAATTTTATTAATGCAGAAAACACTTTAAGGATTTTTCTGATATGGTGGCTAATTTAATCTTAAAATCATCACAGAATAAAAAATCTTTAACCTATCGTGATAAATTCGAGATCTACATGCACAGATGTCGAGTTCCTCGAAATAAAATAGAGAAAAATGTTTTCTTTTAGAGAGAAGATTTTGTTTTAAATTTCAGGTTAAATAAAACTATTGATCCTGAGGATCCAGAGAGAGATATTCGAATTTGAACAAAAAAAATAATAATTTTATAAAATTATTCTACGCTCTAGGTAAAATTCATACACACGCCATCTGTTGCTTTATATCTTAAACACTATTCACAAAAACTTATGGCTTACTACACAATTAAATACACAATGCTTTTGAAAAAAAAACTCCGAAATTGCCTTTTTGTGAACTTGAGAAATCCAATAATTTATTATTAAAGCTTATTATAAAAAAGATATTGCAACAGCACACTGCATTAAAACCACACAACTTTTAATCTTACCCTCAATTTCTCGTAGGTAATCAGTGTGGGTGTTTTCTTGGTGTCCGGCAAGGTCTTTGCACTCACAATTGCACACAGAATCACGAAGATAATCACACTTTTTTGCATTTTGTCACGAAGTGGGTGGTTTTATCTACCGAAGGAGCAGCCTGAGATGAACTTCTCTGGCATATCACGGATGGGTTAGTGGGGCATAAAGGTTGGAAGAGGGACATTCGAATCACAGACAATCACTGAAGACAACGATGGACTGTGATTCGGATTTATAGGGAGGAAGCTCATGATGGAAAAAGAAAATTGTGGCAAAAAAAAAGTAAAGTGGGAAAAGGAAGTTCACAGAATGGCGACATATTCTTCTGTATGACAAATTGAGCCAATAGGGCTGTCCCCAATGCGGTGTGGTCATTATGAGGGAGGTATGGAAAATTGGTAGCATCGATTCATCATCAAACATTGCATTACATTGCCCACGCACAATATGTTACACAAATGTGTGTACAAGTGCTCGCTATATTGGCCCCGCTGACCATTTGGGCAGCCAGGTGGAAAGGAATCTTACATACTTTACCGAGGAAGTGACCACAAAATATTGCATTATCGGCATTTGTGCGCGGGGAAAAGGTATGCGGGGGTGGAAAGTCTTCCTCCATATTGTATGCGGCAGACGTACATACGTAGATAGACGTAGATACCGAATTTCTGTTTACCAGTGTGAAAAATTTATTATTTCTCCGAGAGATATTTTTTTTAATAAAATGAATTTTGCAAGAACAAATTGACAAACACTTAACAGAGGCAATAATCAGCATCAACTGGACGGTTTGGCATTTTTTACGCTCATTTAAATTGCGTTGTTCGCCACATTAAATTTTTCGCAAAAATGTACTCAACTGCAAATCGAGGGGATTTTTTTTTAGCCGAAATTACACTTTCTGCTCAGGTGAGTTTCTCAAAAGCCCAAGAAGGTCACTTCTCGACAGAGAGAGTGGTGGACAATGCACCGGCGAGACGTTATAGAATTAAAAGGCTCCCCGAAAACAAAAAAAAGAACGATATGCAGAATAATGCGAACAAAAAAAAATAATATCTCTTGGTCAACACATTATACGGTGGAAAATTTCAAGCGGCAAAAAAACCTTTTTCACCAATTCGTGCGAAATAAATTGCAATAAGAGTTGGTGATTTGTACTGAACCAAGTAATCAATACTGATGAAAATTTGCATGGACGATGTAAGATATAAAGACGAAATCTAGTTCAATAGCGCACACATTGTCACTCACCACAATTAATTGCATCATACGAATTATCATTTTGAGATCACAACTCTTTTTGCTCTGAATATGAGAATTCTTTTGCTGTTTTTGGTGTCATTGCAATTTACTTTATCACAATCAACGATTCTATTGAGCTGTATGTAATGTACAACACTTTCGTTTTCTTTAACTTGCTGATTTTATCTTTTCTTTAGCGATTTTAGAGCATTTTTTGTGATATTTCCATAAAATGAATATTGATTTTTTCAGCTCATCTCAAGCAATTGTGGCACAACTTAATATTTCATAAAAAAAACTTTAAGAAAACTGCGAGAAAAATCGTTGAAAAGTTTGTTAATCTATAATATACTTTCTTCAGGAACATCGAAAGCTCAGGAAAGGTCCGTGATGATAAAATTCAATCATAAAATTATCTTTATGATTGAATCTTTCATTTGACGAAAAAATTGAAAAAAAAATACAATATAGCACTGAAGAGAAATTTCAGCAACATGAAAGAGAAATGAAAATTAATTTTAATAATTAGAATAACATTTTACGAGCTTAGAATTTTCCATTCTTGATTTTACATAAGTTTTACCAAAAATTCAATCTTTTTTTATAAAATATTATCATAATGTGCCACTTGAACGGCTAGGGAGCTGTTTTTAATAATAAAATAAATAATTCATTACAGCAATGTATGGGAAAAAACTACATAACGTTTCAAATTACATAGCACAGTTATTTTTTTTTTATTTTCTTAAGTTGATAACAGGGTTGAGAACTAACATCTTGATACGAACTATCTTACAACTAAATTATAAATTCCTACCAATTTTATCAACTTTTAGTACAAAAATCTATCTTTTAGTTCCTAAACTTTACTTCCGACTAATGAATGCTATTAATCTCAAAGTTTGATTGAAAGCATAGCCAAAAACCATTTATTTTATGTAAACTGATATGAACTTTTTTTTTATAATAAATCTCCTATAAAATATGAAGCTATAGCTGAAAATAAAAAGTATCTGCAATCAAAAATCAACCATGTCCTACTTTTTGTCCATTAATATTCTTCATTTCCTAAACACCTTCCTCTAGCTGAGACAGCGTTAAAATTATTTTAATAAATTCACTGGCTCCCAACAAAGTATCATAAAACAACTCAAAATAAATAATGTTTTTTTTTCGTGTACATAGCATTTTACACTATCGCGTAAACAATTCGGTTGCGCAACACAACCAAACTATCGTGATAATGTTTTGTTTTTAGTAAACACTTTACCTGCTATTTCCACATCGATAGCATCTTCTCTATGGTTGTAAGCATAAGGGTTACCGGGTAATTATTGCTAATAAGTTTTCCAAGAAGTGCATGCGATTTTCCAATAAATTGGATGTACATAGTTTGTGGTTAATTTATTAAAATTAGGTACCTACCTAGCAAAATCATTGAAATTCTTTTGTTCATTTTAATAAGCTTTAGTCGTTAGATTTTATGACGTACAATATGAACATGAAAAATATATAATTTATTATTTTCGCATGAATATTATGTACAAAGTTAATATTTAATAATTTTATTTCATTTACAATGTTAAAAGAGAATATCGAGGGCTGCATTGTAAAACCGGCTAAGTCGGTATGAGTTTCGAACCGACTTAGCCGGTTTTACAATGCAGCCCTCGATATTTTTTTAATTTTCTTTTAGTTCTTATGATAAATATTGAAAAAGAAATGTTTTTCTTATTGTAGTAAACCGACGTGAAGTAAATGAATTGATTTGAAAATTCTAAAAAAAATTGAAATCAATTCGTTTTTTTTTTTTGCATAAAATAAAAGTTACCAAAAAAAACATATTTTTACCAAAGAAAAGATCAAAGTATGACGCATAATTTATTTCAAACTAATGGATTAAATATCTATTGTTTTTTAATTTAATTATTGAAGAGGAACAATGCTAAAAGTGCAATTTGTTAGATCGTTTTCTCTATATGAAATTGGTTAAAAAGTTAACAGCCCAACCTTATTTTTAAACAAAATTTTAGAAGAAATCGAAGAAATAGTTTTATTTTTTGAATTTTTTTAGATTGCAAACATTTTTATTCAAACGAAAGAAAAGGGCTTTATTTTCTTATTTTATCCTCTTTCGAAATTATATGTTTTTTTATTTTTATCATTTAAGCCTAAAACTTTTACTACCACCACTTCCACTGATGTTTTAATACATGGGATTTATGTAAATAGAGTAGAAATTACTATAAATCTGCATAACATAGAGAATCTACATTTAAATGGAGGCACTGATCCATAAAATACAAACATAATTGATTCCAATTGATCAGACATAGGGAAGACTACAATAGAGTCGCACCGGGAATCGCCTAGAGGGGTTGCGATCATTTCTTCCGGGGAAAATACCTGATTCCATTGAGATGCTGCGAATGCAAAAAAATTGCACCATTTCCAAGGTTGCGAACACATCGTGGGAAAATTGTACGTTATTTTCCCATACACAACGCGGTACTCCAAACGTGAAATTTGCCAAGAATCAGGGGGAACAAGGTGTACTTTTACACTAAAGATCGGCATTTATCTCCAACCATATTGGCACCTTTTGGCTTGAGAGAGCGCGTGTGCAACACGCTTTAGCGATTGTTTTCGCATAAAACAGCAACAAATTGTGATGAGAAGTGTATCATTACACCAGCAGATGAGGTGTCTCAAGGGATTTCCCAACGTAGACGTCTCTCTCATAAAGTCAAAAGGAATTTATTGTTGTGTGCCTAAACATACGGCAATCACATCGACCCAGTTGAATAACGTCTCTCTGGCAATAATGCAGTAGCATTTATTGCATTAAAATGCGCACGAAGGTACAATTCACTGCTGTTTTGTGTGTCTTGTGGCAGACAATCCAGAAAGGTATTATGAGTTGTGAGATGTTGCGTAACATGGAAATTGCGTTCAATATTTCCCTCCTTCATCATTGCCGTATTTCCCTTCTCGTTCTTCCCGCGCTCAATTTCTTTGTGTCTTTTTTTTTAATTCAATAAAATAGTAAATTAATAAAAGCCCACGAAATGATAATTCACTTTACAATTCTCCACCAAGAGCCCAACCTTTTGTGTTTATATTTTTTCGCACTTTTACCTTTCTTGCTCAAGAGCTTGCGCACAGTATATCAATAAAGTGTGCCAATTTATTGAATTTCGAGAATATTTCTGCTCTGAACATTTTTTTCCATCTCATTGTCACGTGTCTTTCTCAACTTTTGAGTTTGCAAAGCATATTTTTGGGGTCATTTCATCGAGTCGAGAGAGAGTCACCTCTAAGGGAGAAAAAAATTGTCTTTGACCAATATTAAAATCAGCGTGGTAACATCTTATTTCACAAGTTTGCCGACGAAACAGGTGTCTCTGGTAATTACTAATTAGCTGAAGAATTATATACCATAGAGCAATTAAGTCTTTTCACGGAGAATTAGGTGATGACATACAGGCATGTCATTAGTACGAAGTTCATAAATGGCACTTGTCAACACCCATAAGAACTATTTCTAATGAGTTGGTGACGTACAACCCGGGATATTAAATGGCAATTTTAAATAGCAAAAATCAATAAATTAAATTGGTATAGCCTCAAGGAGAAATTTATCCGAAAATACCTTCGTTAATCTATATAACTAATTAATCTTCTTACCTTTTTCCTGTACAAATAATCGTAATTATCAAACTAATTGCAGGTGTATCGAGTTTTACTCCTTCTCTCATACAAATAATTAAAGATTAATTTTCAGGGAAAATTTTGTTCGTATTTTATCCAAAAATATTTTCCAGACACTTGATGGACTTTATGAAGATTTTTTTTAACTCCTTTAAAGTTTTTTCTTTAATTTAATCAGCATTACAAGGCATTTCAACTCTTTTTAATTGCTCTTTAATTCCAGATTCAAAGTAAGACCTTAAAGATTTTTCTTAATGAAAATACCAACAAAAAATTCTTAAATCCTGCCGGATTTTCCTGTACAATATAACAGGAAAACGGCTACAAAGAATTAAAAGAAAAAAACTAATTTCACCTTTTCTCAACATTGTCTGTCAGACATTCCTTAAGTTCACGCAAAGCATCTGGCAAAATATTTGAATCACGTCAATCAACACTTGATTGAAATGTGAAAAGCTGCTGAAATGCAAAAAATGTTAATTCTTAACCATACTTCCTCCCTCAGATGAGGTATGTATTCCACGTCCACCCTTTTTCCCGCCACAACGAATTATATTAACCAATCGATGAAAAATGATTGCAATTGTTGAGTATTTTGTAAAATAAGCTATTAAGGGATTCATTTGCGGGGAATTCCTGCGAGATCAGTCCCGGAGATTGAGATTTTCCAAGAAATTTAAGCTTTTTCCACATGAACCAGATACATACGCGCGATAAAATTGATGATTTTTTATCGCATTTATGCATGATTGAGTTCAATTTTATATTCTTTCGATGTTCATCGGATTTTTTTTACAGCAAAGTTGATGATCTTTTTTTGTGCGAAGAGTGTTATGAAATGCGATGAATTTCTAAATGTATATCACTCTCCAATCACGTGTTATATCAAAAGTGATCTCTTTCACATTTTTTCTTTTAACTTTTTGAGCTTCCGCAATAATTTGTGGGATCTTTCTCAGATTGTTTTTGATTTTTTTTTCTCGTGCAATTTTGGGAGTCTTCCTGAACGATGAGTGGCAATTTTATCTGACGGAATGAAAAGTCTGGACAATTCATCATGAAGAAATTTCTCTCCATCATTCTGTGAATGATTTAGAGCCAAGATATGCTTGTATACATGAGGGAAATGGAGATAATCTGCGTGGATCAGTTATTAGATTGTGGACTATTATGAGATGGAGGTGCAATTGTTGGCATAAACATAATTACAAAGTAAAAAAAAAGTGTTTATGCCGGCGAGATAGACAATCGCTTATGGGCTTATGAGAGAAATTAAGTGCGTGGTGTAATGTGTCAGAGATCAATCTTACAAACTGCGCCCAAAAACACCACTAAAATGCCGTGTAAACAAATGCGGCTCAAATTATACAATTGCAAATTATACAATTTATTCTTCTCTCGAGACAGTGAAAGGTGGTGTGCTCTTCATTGTTTCCACATACGGCAGCTGACTGATTAATTTCTAAAGATTATGTTCTTCACATATATAGTCAACCATAGGCACGTTCAATTTCCCAGAGATCACCGTAGAGATCACTTGAGACTCACCTCTTGCAACCTCTACAATTGCATGCAATATAATGCAGAAAAATCCTCATTTTCTAATTGTACGTGCTCTTATACCTACTTTTCACGTTGTGTTTTGTCATCTCTTGGTGGCAGCGCATGTGTGAAGAGCTAATTAAATTTAACAGGTGTAATTAACATAATCAGCGATGACAAAAGATGTGCACATCTGCTAAATATCACGCATTTTTCCACAAATGTTTCCATTGTGAAATGGCAATCGATGGGATTTCACTTAAAGAGCCTCGTTAGGCTTTGCATGCCGGGAATTAGCATTCTTTGTTAGCTAAAGACACCACCATAATGGATTGCCTAATTATTGATTTATTTTTTTTTGCTGAAAAAAAATTTCATTTTTCCCAAGAACTCATTCACTTTGCAATTTCCACTGAAAAGTGTAACAAATCGTTGAAATTCTTAAGAGATTTTTAATGGAATTGAGTAAAATAATATTTTATGAAGGATGAGATGAAGGGCAATTTATTTTTAAAATTATAAAAAAAAACTAACTAAAGTTTGATTAAAATTTTTAACTTTCTTTACTGTACACCTGAAGTTCTTGAAAATACTAATTCTTCATATTCCTATAAATAGGGGAGAGCGGGGTTAAAAAAGTCACTTTAAGGTTTAGAAAAAGCTCGAAATATCATATTTCCCAAATAGATAAAGCGTAATGTATAGCTCATTTCTTTAGGAGATTTACTGCCCCATAACTCTTTCTCAGATCATTTTGTTCTGTCTAGCTAGGAAATATGATATTTTAGGCTTTTTTCAAACCCTTAAGTGACTTTATTAGCCCCGCTCTCCCCTAATAATTTTTGTTTATAAATACTCACTACGCATATTTTCTCTAATTTCTTGCCAGGATATCAATGTAAAACTCAAAGGAAAAATACGTAAGAAAAACTAAGAAAAAAAGTTTTAGACATCTCAACGATCATGACAATTATATTTTCAATTTTAAAATTCATATACATCATAATTTCTAGTTAACACAAGTATCGCCTCTCTTTACCTTCAAACCTCCTTCAAATTTTGCATTGATGATCGACTTTCGTCAAAAAAAATATTCTCTCACCAAAAGAATTAAAACAATTTTTAATAAAACAAAGGTCAAGCTAATCATAATTTTTTCAAATACAATCAAAAATATTCATTTTGTAGCCTTGCTCTCAGCAATATAAATATTTTTATGCTTTACAAAATAAAATATTTAGGTTTAATAAATTCTTTTCTGTCTGATAAGAATTGTCTGTAAAAGGGAAATCTGCGGTGTAAAAGGTAGAAAGAAATAATGAAAAAAAAACTTGTGTGCTTTTGAAGGGGAAATATTATGTTTGTGTGTGAACTTCTGTATGCGCCGTGAGAAAACGTCTGGGGCGATGATGCGCAGCGCGCGGGTGTTTTGGCACAAGAAATCCGCGGTCATCGCTCATGTGGAAAATATGCGATCATGAAGAATTTGACAGAGTGTGATCGGATGTGAAATTTTTTGGGGAAAAATTAGCCAAAAAATCAGAAGCGATTGAACCCAATAAATCCCCCTCCAGAGCGGGTGGTGGTAGCGCGAGCTTATGGCCAGTACATAAGCTACGCAAAGTTCTCCTCCTCCTTTTGTCGACGGGCGCACTCAAAGCAGCTGAAGCTTAAGCCACTCGCGTCGCGATTGAGCCATTCCACGATCGAGTGCTGAGACGATCACATCGCGGTGGGCTGCCACTTGTACACACATTTCTTATTGTTGTTTGCACACCACACGATTTTTGAGCAGGAAAAAAGCGGCCCCAAAGGAAGGAGGCATACCAAGATACAAAGCTCCAAAGTGTGGATAGGAAGAGAAAAGATCCACTTTGAGCTGTCTTCGTGGTCAAAGAGTTGCTTGGTAGCTGGCAAAAAAGTGAAAATATCAGTGATTTTTCCATCTTACGCGAGTGCTCTGTGATTACCTTCACCATATATATCGTATTTGCGACTTAAATGCGGAAATTTGAGCACTGAGACACTTGATTGGGGATTATAAGCGCTCAAGAGTGGTTTTTGCAGAGACAAAAAAGTGAAATTGTGCACCCAAGGAAAAGGCCAAGAGAGGAAAAAAATATTGTGTGATCGCGTGTGTGCTCTTCCTCTTCATCTCATAATTTATTTTACCTTATTTAGTTCTTCTTTTCCTTCAACTGTCTCACCTACTTGTAAATAGGATATGTAAGTCACTGTACCACATTTTTTATCAAATTAAATCACGTGCATTTCAAACATCCATGCTGTGAGCGAGGATTATGATTTGGAGGAGGTACGGTGCGAAATCTCGTGCAGTTTCGTTGCATTTTTGCGCGCAATAGAGTGGCTCAAATCCAATTTTCCTCCCGCCGTTCACCCGCATTGCGAAAATCAATTTAATTATGAATTCAGCGAAAGTCTGCACACCAACACCACCACCCCGTACACCACCAATATATCCCCACAATCTTGCATAACGCTAATTTGTTCGATTACCAAATTTTTTTTTCTCCTCCACCAAAGCTCTAAAACTAAGAATTTACATACGGCCATTGCGTAAAGGTGGTATTTTCTAGTGTGTGGAGCTACCTTGCTGTGTGGCTGATATTGGTCAAAAATGCGAGTGAGAGAAAAACTAATATACAATTTCCACCATGCAGACATGCCATAATTGCATATTTTGTATCAAATGTTGGGCACACGCACTTTTTCGAATCATTCGAGAGTGTTTTGTGAGCCGCCCATACCAGTGCTGTCCGGAGTCAGTGGACGTGCTAAGCCCAAGTATGCCAGCTCTCTGCGGTGCCAATATACGATACAAGGTGGACCAGGTGGAATTGTACTACTGTCCTTAAGACATTATTTGATACTGGGCCACTCTTGTACGTGAATACATTAAAAGTTCATGAAGAACGGGTAAAGCTCACCAATGCACCGCATATCTCTTAAAATTAAGATGAAAAAGTAGTCATGAGTTGGGCAATTTTAGTAATATTTCTGGGTTAACGATTAGAGATTTAGATAAAGTTTTTCTTTTACTTTTTAAATAAAATAATATATAATTTACATTACATATTTCGTTGCTAAAACCGCTTTCTTAACCTTCTAAAGTTTTAGAAATGAATGATTAATGTTTAGATATAAAAAATATAAAAAACATATCTAAAAACAGATTTTTGTCGAAATTCCTGAAAGCAATAATCTTACTTTTTTAATATTTATTATTTTATTGATTTGTCTTTTAATTTTAAAAGTATTTTGCAATCTATAGATAAACCTGAATGATTATTTCAATAAAAAAAAAGATGTTAAACAAAAAATAACATTTCTATTCTAAAAAAAATGAATAAAAGGAAATGAAAACTATAAAAGATCGATAAAAGATATTTTGTAATCCTAAATACGACCGGTAATTTTTGACAATCAAATGACATTTATTAGTGTCTGTCACATTTTTGACAGCTGTTACTTTAAAAGTTTATTGAAATTTTAATTAAATACTACTTTTGCATAAAAAATGTATAAGTAAGTACAATAAATAATTTCAGTCTTGAAAAACTTAAATCTCTTAAAAAATTGAAAATTAAAAAATCTAGAAATATAGTTTAAAAAAAAATGATAGAAATGAGTATTTTTTTGGAAAATGACCAATAAACCCAAATCAAAAGTATAGAAATCTCATTTAATAAGCCGAAATAACTAAGATCGTAAAATACACAACTAGCTGCTGACTTAACGTCGCCATCTTGTTCTTTTTGACATTATCGCCATTCAGTAGCGCCACCACTAAGATAAAAAAAAATATTCTGATATTTAAATCAGTTTCATTATTCGTTCAAATAATATTCAAATGAGTTTATTCAGAAAAATATCACAATCAACTAACTTTCTTTGCATTTTCAGTATCCATTTCAGGAAGTTTTTCTTTTATTTTTACCCTCCTCGTTGACTATATAATTATTGCAAACCATTGACAAAGCTCCACAACAGTTGCTCTACTTTTCCAAAAAGCACTCTCTGTGTCCACTTGCGACCCACGAGAATATGCTGGCTGGCATATAAAAAAATGCATTCACTTTTTCCATTCGACTTTATCTCTGGGTGCTGCACATGTTTGATGCATTTAGAAACCTCAAGCGTTGCATAATCCAACCGGTCGTATTAATAATTTTTATTTTGATTTGTTTTCTTTTTTTTTTAAACCAACTGCATGCGAATCGCGAAATTATTCATTTCACCCCGCCTTCGTGCACCCAAAGAGAGAGAGAGGATAATGTGCCCCATAATGTTTGAGCCACAATTTCCCGCAATTTCCCAATGAATGCCACACTCGGGGTAATTGGAAAATAATTTTATAATCTTCACAAGAAGGTACCCAAGAGAAACGCGCAATTATTTCAAAGCCATGTCCTTCACAACTGCACATCACCAAAGGTATTTCTATCGTTGAATTGGCAGTAAAGAGAAGCCTCTTCCCATGTTGTAGTTCGTATAGCAGGAAGTTTGTGCACAAAGTCATATTAAAATTATATTACCTTATATTTGAAAATATGTGATATACAAATACAAATAATAATACTTTTTTGTTGCATTCTTTTTTCTTATAGTTGAAACCAAAATGAAGCAATTAGTAGTATTAGTGAGTGTACTGGTCGTAGTTGCAGCACTTCCTGTTCCATCGGAGGAACAGCCAAAAACATCACTAGACCTTCTGCAAATTCCACTACAGAATGGCAAGGTGAGTAAATCTCATTCCATGAAAGAAAATTTAACGGTGTAATTTTGAAAATGAGCCGCAAAATGAAAATAAAATTAATTTAATTATTTTTCAATTAAGATGAAGCAATATTCTCGGTATTGCAAGTTTGCGGGCAATTAACTTGAAAGTGTCTCGAATAAACTCCTATTTTTAAAGAGAAAAAAAAACTTGAAAACATTTTGAAAGTTGTTTCAAGTAGTTTTCAAATCTGTCAAAATGCTTTATTTATTGCCAAAAATTTCAACAAGATTGATTGGGTGACACCAAAAATGTTTGTTTCAATTCAGTTCAAGAGCTTTCGCGGTGCCCTTCGGATTATTACAGCTTCAAGAAGAACCTTTAAATCAATATGGCTAAAAAAGGAAAGAAAAAAAAAATTGGGCGTCCTAAAAAAATTGTCAAATGAAATGTCAGCTTTGACGTAAAATTTTCATTTGTGATAGATGTTTATTGACAAACTAAGTTCGTGCGCAATCGTGCATTCCCCTCCTCAAGGTCGTATGTGTTCGTACACACGAATTAGCGTTTAAAATTATCGAATTTATCTGACATTGGAGTAACGAACATTTGGAAATCTTTTCCTAAAGTACAAAATAATTTCCATAAATTACTATGAAATATTTTAATTACAAAAACAGAAACGGTTTAAAAAGTAAAATATTTTGCTTTTACCTCCGAAACGGAAACCTATTTATTTTAATTAATTTTTTTTTTGAAGAATAATGAATGGAAACAATAGAAGGTTTTGAGTGTAAGACGGCGACGCTTCATTTTAAAAAGATTTAAGAAATTAAAAATACTACAAAAATGAATATAAATTCATTCGTCAATATGCTGATTTTCTCTTAATTTAAGAGATTCGCAGATAATCTCATTTTCCTTCGAAATTTCAACCTCATTCCAAGATCATCGCTCAAGATGCTCCCCAATGGACCTCGATTAAAGCATTCAAGAGCAGCGTGTGCACAAATAAACCAATTTTGACCACATTTTTTCCACGAATCTTAATGAATTCCATCCACTGTTTCTCACCAAATCCTGAACGTCATCCGCGTGCTCATTACTATTTCTGTCGCGAAATTGTGCAAAACCCCAGTGTGACATGACAGAAATAAAAAAGCATTGGGTCAACAAATCAACCTTTTCAATGCTACTACAATGCGAATCTCACGGTTCGGATGAGCTGCCGGAGCGGATGACGTTCGCCTTGACATCCGCAGGTTCGTCGCTTATCGCGTTGATGTCTTTCGTTAAAGCACAAATCCCGCCTATCTTACATGCGGGGAATTAATTGGGAATTTGTTGGAAATTTTCTGAGAATATTGTCTGGGAAATTCTTTGGGAAAACTAGGAAGATTTTCTCTATAGTAAGCTCAATTTATGACAGAAAAAAAATCTCGCGATTGTAACAGGTGTTCGCCCATGAAATGCGCAGTGTGTTGTGCAATTGGTATTTCGGAAATATTAATTTTAATTTCATCGAGTGGATTTCCTGTTTTTTTCTTCTCTCTTTCTGTGACGAAAATTCATTTAAAATTCAGCAAATTTATCAGCACTTTTAGAGGTGGTTTGGATGGTTTTGGATATACGACTCAATTGAATATAATATTTGAGTAGCATACAAAAAAGAGATCCACTGTGGGTGATATTAAATGCTTATTTGCATATCTTCACTGTCGCACGTTGCTGGCAGAGGCCGCATTTTTCTTCACAGCAAAGATGAACTCATTTGGTCTCAATTTCGCTTTCAATCTCTTCCGATCTCGCGCGCACAGACGTCACAATGTGTGGTGGATTTTAAATAACGCATATCCAACTCACATAACTCGTTGGGTGGAAGAAGAGGAGGTAAATAAAAAAGAAGTTACAAGTATCTGGCGATGAAGTAACAAGCGCACCAAAGTATTCCATTGAGTCACGTGACGGCGTAAATACTTTCTCTCGGAACTTTCTTTACGCGCCAATTCGTTCCGAGGTACCTACCTCACACCGTAGTCTGCGGGCGCGCAAATGTATGCGCGAGCGAATGTTTACTTTGGATGTTTCGGGGCACAGAAGAAGGCATGAAGAAAAACAAGTACGTCAACACAAGATTAAACACCAATTCGCGTCCGTGTGCTCAACGTGATGTTTAATTCACCTTATGAGACATACAACATCATAATGCCCATGAAAGAGAAAGAATGCGCTCACCTGGGTATAAATGGGAAATTAATCGGTGTTTGGAACAATTCGATGGTGAAAAAAAATACAGCTAAATTAAATTGCTATTTGGTATTCGCATCAGGGGAGCAAAGACTAAAACACACAATTCAATAAACCTCTCGTACTTTTGTCAATAAACTGTCTTGTGACTTTTTTTTGTGTGGCTTGTGGTTCTTGTCAGACAATTGAATATGTGGTTTTACTTGCGCTTTTTTTACACACTTCAACATTGTCGTGATGAATGTTTTTTTTTTCTTCATAAAATGGGACGATGTACAGCGGGTGGCAATTGAACTGGCATTGAGGGAATCAATTAAAAAGCTAATTTATGTGCATTTTTCAAAAGACTTTGCTCTTCTGTTGTTTTCCCATAAATAGTGTATTCACAGTTTCTTTGGTTGTATTCATTCATTTATTACCATCTCGAATAAAATATTTTATTCACTGAAGATGGGTTCCGTTAAAAATACTATAAATTGTAAAATTGCACTTAATTCAAAACCGTTTGATCTTTACAATTCAAATTAAGTGTAATTTCACATAATTCAGAGCTTTTAAAAGCTTTTTTTTTACAAAAGTTCAAAAAATTATTCCTTGGGAGAGGAATGCTTTGTCCTTTCAAAACCACGAAGCTTCCTGATAGCTAAAAAAAATGATTAAAAAACTCAATTTTTGTAAATTACTAATTCGATATTGGGATTAAAATAAGAATTGATCGAAAGTTATTCGAATGAAGCTTGGATTGTGGGTAGAATTTTGTAAATTAATTCTGTTTTTTGGTTAGAAACGTCTGAAATTGCATCATTTACGAGGTATGGCAACCTCCTATATATTGCAGATAATTTCTTATTTCGATTTAAGATAAAAATTTTATTTTGTTGCCAATATCTCATGTTTTAATAACAATCGTTTGATTCAAAACCAAAACATTCCGTTTTAGTTAATGAAACGTAAACGAATCATTCTTTCTTGGGGACTGAAGAATGTAAAAAGTTTATCGAATTGTCAATAAAAAGAGTTCAAAAAATGTATTTTTATGTTAATATTCTTTTTAAAGCGAGTATGATATTTAGGATTAATTTCACTACAGACGTTGAATCTTTGCATAAAAAAAGCTCAAAACATTTAATTATCGTATTTCAATGTATAAAAAAAAGCTTAGAATCAATCGTGATGTCCGCAAAATTTATGTATCCATTAACATAGAAGATTTTCAATTTTAACTTGTATATATTTGAATCTTACAATCTAAAAGAATTGTAAATCATTCGGTTTTATGTCTAGCCTTTCATTTTTTTTTTGTTATATCACAATCCTGAACTGCGGTTGTATCTATTCATAATTATATATGTAGCTAGAATTTTTCAAGGTCAAAAAGAATGAAAAATCCAATTCTTGGTGCAAATTTTATTGAATGATTTATTGACGGATATTGGCGAAATTCAAAAGAATCCATTTGTTATCAAGATTAGGATTTACATAATTCTATGGAATTACACAAACCACAGACCCACGTGCCGTTCAAATGACCTCCCCTGTGGTTCTTGGGGCATTTTTTTGTCAACACCAAAATTCACGAGAAGTGAAAGGCATATGTATGGCAAATTAAAATGAGTGTACAACCCCACATGTCTGGGTGAGAGATGGCAAGAAAAAGCACCGTGTATGATCATTTTTCCACAAAAGATATTTTAAACTTTCATTAGTTTACTTTTCTCGCTCACTCTGCCGTGGAAGCTCTTTCACTGCGAAAGGTGTGCTCGCGATGGCGCCTTGTGATGCTGGTAGACGGTGTACCTTGAGTGGCATCTCCATCGAATAACGTACATAATCGATTACGAAAGCTCTTGAACTTTTTTTTCTCACTTTGGCGTGCGCGAGAAAAAAAAACATTTCTTGCACTATAATGATCGTCTCATGTATCTCGTGTGAGCCCCAATGAAGACATCGAATTATGACAGTCTATTTAATTGATGAACTTTCCATTTCATCTGCCACACTAAACTCATCTATCATTCAATTTGCAGGAACTCGACATTTTGTCACTCGCCGATGGGGATGGCAAATTGAGCGAAAGGAATAAGAGGACAATTGATATTTTACGGCAACTTTTCCCCACTATCTCACAGGTAAGGTTGTTGCACAAAAAAGCAAAAAAAAAATTCTTGCAAAAATTTCACAAAAGGGTGAAAAATACCCGACTAATTTAATTTTACTCTTTAGCTGCTAAAAGAAAATTGAAATATTTCTCTTTTTTTCTGTCTCTCCAATATCCAACGAACCATTCGTTCCAACACTTTCCATTCTTCTTGGCCACATAAGCTCTATTTCTCACATTTCTTTTTGTCTCTGTGGCCAGGTGATTGATATTTTTTTCACGTGAATTTTTACCTAAATCTGCCGAAGGACGCGCATAGCTCTAATGAGTGTGCGCGGCAATTTTGGTGCCAAAACTCTTGTTATTTTTGCACCTCTAGGCAGATCGATTAAGACAAAATCTCTAACGCCATTTGACCTTACTATCTAACTTTATTTCTTCACTTTATCTTGCTAATCTTTTCTACATTTTCTTCTTTTTTTTTACCAAAGGAATGTAATAACATTTTTGGAGGAAAAAAGTCCAAAGATTTTCAAAGTAAATTTCCTCACTGTGAATGGTATAAAAACTCTACCTACTATTAAGGGGCGTACAAGTCTACGAAACTTATGTATTTGAATTTGAGGAATTTAACATTTTTAATATTAGAACTTTTCAATGATTAATTTCCTGATATTTTAGAAAATTCTAAAAGGCTACAGGTTTGCAAAAAATATGTTTTTTTATTATTTAGAAAAAGTGTTACAAATCTGAGATAATTTATCGTTAAAAGAATTTATGAAATTGTTTTTAAATTAATTTGTTTATTAGAGCCGTTAATTTAGTTATTAATTATGGTTCCTTCTTATTTATCTAAAAAGATAAAAATGAAGAATTATTTAAGAAACTTTTAAGAATTTGTTTTAAGAAGATTCTTTAAACGAAAAAGAAATTTTAAATAAGGACGCCTGGTATTTACTAGGCGCCTCCATAGTCAAAATATCAATGTAAAAAATTCTGCCTTACCTCCTGCCCTTAAATTTAATTAAAATTAAGCCAAAGATAAAAAATTGAGGCATCTGGTTGTTTATCCTGTTTCTCTACCAAGTACCTAAATAAGTATCAAACAGAATATCTTGCAACAGAATCTTCGCAATTTATTATTTTGCCACCAAGTTTACTACTCATCAGCCCCTTTGCGTGCAATATGAGTCAAAGGAAATCGAAAGTTGCTGAGTCAGCCAAATTTGGGCATTTGCAGCATCATTGATGCCTTGAAATGAGGCCAAAATGCAATAAAAACGAATGAGAGTGAAAAAACTCAACATTTTCGGCAGAAAAAAAAGCAATTTTTGAGAAAAATAATCACGCAATTGTAAGAGTTTAAAAAAAATCGAATATCATGCGGAGATCACGCACACGATTGCAAGTACCAATTGTCGCTGTCTCGTGGGGGATTTTTTTGGGTGAAAAATGTTTCTTTTGTACCCATAATGTTTGCACCACAATTAGCAGATTGCTCGGTGTAGCATGATGTGTGCTCAAGATCGTGTTGGGAAATCCGTGCGTGGATAATTTTGAGGGCTCCTTTGAAGATGTGTCGTACTGGAAAAATTGCTTGAGCGTTGTTTTAGTGTGCGATTTGGGCCATTATCCGATAAATGGTGTGCCGAAAAAACAAGTAATGTCGCACCAACAATTGTCCTCGCCGTGGTATCGTACATTTCCTACGCTTTTTCATGCAACAGCACACAATATTACTTTGAACTTTTGTGTTGTTGGCCTGGCAAAATGGCAGCAATATAATGTCTCAAAGAGAAAGTCTAATGCAACACCACTCTCCTGTTTTAAATCACTCTCTTTAGCACAGAAAGTGTTGGCGCAATATTTTATAATATGTGATAAATTTATGGATTATATTCCTCTTTTTCCTCAATGAAAATGTTTTTTTTTTGTGGAGGAAACACTTTTTCTTGCAAAGAATTTAGTGTGTGCTTCCTTCCGGAAAATCACCTTTGCTTTAATTCTCAATTTATTAACCTTTATGCGTGTTTCTCAGATAAGACTTTAGATGTAGCTTAAAAGTGCGTAAAATATCATAAATATGAATTTGTAAATAAATTAGGTATATATCTTATTTTTAAGAGGAATATTTAGCATTCTATTTTCATTGAAGCAAACGTGATGCTTTTATCTTACCAAGGCTACAAATTTTTAAAATATTTTATATTATTTTATTAGGTGCAAAAAATTATAAGAAAAATTTATAAGATTATCCATGACGTTTAAAAAGTCTCCTGAACTAAAAATTATGACTTTCCTATTAGTTACCTACTTTTAATATATAGTTCCGGAATGTTGTAAAAAAGAAACTAATCCTCATACGATCTTCATTAATTCCTGGACTCTAAAATCTCAATAAATTTTATCATTTTTTGGTTATTCATGCATTTTTACAAAATTATTTTCATAAAAATTGAAAGCTTAAACCTGAAAGCTCTTCCAAAGCTCTAAAGCTTCAGGCTTGAGCCATCAATTAGATTATTTAAAATTTCGTAGGAGGGTTAGTTTTCATTTTCAGGCCTTAAAAGTCATCATTGCATGATTAGATCTATTCTTGCAGATGCCTCTATATACTCCACAAACTTCTACTATATACCTACAATTTGGGAACGAGAAACTATTTTTTATTATTTCTGAAAGCTTTGAGATATTTTCAATCTGTTTTCTTCCCTGAAATCATTCTGTGATATAGGCTATAAGTTCGATGCTCATCTTCGCCCACATAACACACTCGCTGAACCATCTTGATAACCAAAAAAAAAGAAAGCTTTTGAAAAAGAAAAGATGGATGAGTAAAGTAAAATGTGGTTGTATAAAACTTGATGTGCAATTGTAGATAATCGAGCAGAAGATCCAGATGATCCTACCGGTGTTGATTCGCACAGTGGGCCCCATTCTGCTGCGCGGCGGTTTGGGCGGTAGTTCCGGCGGCGGTGGCGGCACACAGACCAATGACGACGACGAGGTGGAGACGAACAGTGGCGATCGCAAGGTTAGCGTATCGCTGCCTGTTTTCGAACCCGGCTCAGACGATGACGACGAGGACGATGACTTTGTGGACAACAGTGCCTCCCCCGGCACCCCCTCGTCGACCATTGAGCCGGAAAAGACCATCAGCCTCCGGACGCGAATTGATGGCGTTGAGGCCGATGGTGATGATGAGGTTGACGCAACGGCGGCACCTACAGTCGTTGCTGCGGGTGCCGTAGATGCTACGGCGTCTGCCACAACGGCACAATCTGATAATCAAAATTTGGTACGATAAAGACGTGGCAAATTCGCGTGAGCTTCTTCCATATTTTGCTTCTCTTCGCCTTCTCTTCCATTTTATTTGACTTCTGTGTGTGGCCTTCTAAGCGCAGAGTGCATTAAAAATATCAAAGAAAATTGCTCAATGTGCCAAAACATTTTATTTCACGCATTTTCACATTTTTTTTAAAAATATTTTATTTAATCTTTTTTCTTTCAAGAGAATTTCGAAAAAAAAGAAACATTTCACGGATGATTCATCACCACTGTCTTTGCAATCAAAAGAAACCACCTGAAATTGTGTCCCGGCCAATTTATTTTTGGATTTAAAAAAAATGTGTGTGAAAACTTTTCCGCATAGTCCACTCAACAATTTGCCACGGTCTTCAGGTTCAAGTGTTGAATTTATCATATTGTTGATGCTTTAAAATGCAATTTTGATTTTTGTTAATGTTGTTACCTTTAATGCTAGAAAATTATTACTTCGGGCGTATTAGTCAAACACGTTAGATTTGTTGATGTATATCATTTAATTATGTTATTTGTTGTAACACATTTATTCGTCATTGTTGATGTTGTGAACATTTGTCTTATTTTATTAGTTAATATACAATGTAGTTTATCACGCTTAAATATTTGTCTTTGTATCTCATCTTATGGGGCCCAATGTAAGCCCCATTGGATGCTCATCGTTGGCGTCACATGTTTTTATTAACTCTCTGCTCTCATCATAAAATTGCACCATTTTGTAGCCTCTTAGGTAGTGTTCTTTATTTCTTATTATATACTTTATTATACATATTTTATATTAGTTGCTCTCTATTTCGCCAATCATTGAATTTGTGATTTGCAAGCATTCACCTCCATTCGTCGACTTATTTCGTAATGTCTTTTAGCGTTTAACATCACCACTCTTTAATCCAAATATCGTTTTTTTATATATCAAAAGTTCATAACATGTGAGCATAAATACTTTGCACGATATGAGGAGATTTATCAGTGCAAGATTAATATTCTCTCTTTCTCTCAAACTCCTGCATTCATCTATATAATAATTAGATTTGATTTATAGATTACAATCCTCTCTATCCTTTCTCTCTCTACCACGATCACCACCATTCATTGGATTTTGTAATTGTTTCTAAAACAAAAAGTCTCTTAAAAAAACCAAGTTACTTCATTTTGTATTGCTAGTTATTTTCTTCTTTCTCTTTAATCTCTCTTTCTTTCTTTCTCCTCAAGCAAATTGCATCTTTCTTTTATTTAGCTTCGATCGAGGATGGTGAAATGCTGAAGAATAAAAAGAAAGAGCGCAAAATTTAAAAAGTGTCGAAAATTGGCAGCACAGCATTTAGCCAGTCGATCGACCAACCCTTTCCATAATGGCTAAAAAAAAAGCATATACATAGAGACTTTCATTGCGCACACGCCATTCCTTCAGTAGTTACTAACATGTGGATCATTTCCATTTGTCTCACTCTCCATCCAGGTCGCGGGGAAAGATGCCGACAATTCATTGGACGCAAATGCGATCAATGAACAGTTGGAGACGATACGGGTGGTTCGCGAGGCGGTAGCGGCCGCTACAGCGGCAAAGGATCGCCAGGAGATCACACAGCAGGAGGAGCAGGGGGTCAGCAAGCTCGAGGGGGGAGACCAGAGCCCAGCGGAGTCGCAGTCTCCAGCCGTCGATGACTTGTCCCTGGATAATGAAGCGGACGATGAGAACAGAAACAAAAGGTTCATTCAAAAAACTTTTTCGTCTTTATTTCAAGGAAAACTCATTTAGAAAGGAAAACTCTTAACTTAAGAGGTTCACAGAGAGTTTCGTGGAAAAATTAAAATTCTTTCATTAATCACGACTTTTATAATTTGAACCTTTAAAAATGTTTTGCTTTTTTAGATGAAAATTGGGTTTCCATTTAAATAATAAGAATTCATAATTTACCCAAATCAATCCAGAAAAAACCTGAATACATGATTCAATTTGACCTTTCAAAAATGCCTCAAGAGGTCTTATTGTTTGCAGGGGAGTTAAATATTAATTTCTAAAGAAAAGGCTTTGAAGCTTTTAATTACCTATAACACATATTTACTTTAAAGCTCTCAATATTCCATATTTCGTTATGTTTTATTCTTTTCCACATTAAGACCCAAGCTGCCCAAGCTCAAGTTATATTTTAAAAAAATGAAAAATCAATAGCAAATTTTAATCTTATTGCTTCCTCTTCATCGTAGGTTCCTTCCCTTTGGATTCAGCAGCTCTTCCGGAGGTAGTGGTGGCTCTGGAGGTGGATCTGGAAACTTCCTTTTCGACATTATTCGTGTAAGTTTAGTGAAACAAAAGTCCTAGCTAGATCTTCAGGCGCACACTGCGCTAAAAACAAGCCGCAAAATGCTAAAAATCTTCAATGATTTTGGCGGAAAACATTTTTAAAAAAAATGTGCGCTTGAAGATACTCTCCAACGGCAAGGACCAATAAATACATAAGAGGTGTCTTCCTCAAACCCAATGAAGAGGTTTACTCTGCGTAAGAGCAACACTGCAAAATCAACATTGAAACTGAAGAAGTATTTTCTTTAAAAGCACTTTTAGAGCTTTTCAAAATTAGTTGAGTAACTTTTGCACAAGACTTCCACTTCTTCGGCACTTTCCCAGATCTTTCCCAACAACAAAATTAAAATTTTTTGAAAGCTTTTGAGCGTTTAATACAATGTGTCCCCATCGTGTGCATGATATAGCAAACAGCAGATCGTGCTGCCCGTGCTGCTGGAACCGTTTACCGGGTAGTAGCTGGAACTGAATCACTCGGTGTCAACATTTCCGCCTCTCACAAAGCGACTGTGCCCTTAACAGACGGGACATCTCTTGGACTGAGTCCTTCGGTAAACTATTAACTTCCATCAACACAAAAACTCTCCAGTTTCTTTTTAAATCATTCCCCTCCTAACACCTGTTTTTGCCTCTGTCAACCTAACGCTCGCCAAGTAATTTTTCTTTTTGAGAAGGTTCTTGAGAACCAATCATTTGATACTTATGTTTAATTTTGGCATTCATCTGTAATCCGGGGGTTTCAACCTTATTGGTCGTATAATATTGGAAAGAATATTCATTGGGAAATCATGGTCCAATAACTTATAATCCAAAAACTTTAACAACTTTAATAACATTAATGCATTTGGTCTTGAAAGGTTTTTTTTCTTTGATCTGGCTGGTTTTTTAAATCTCCCTGCTAACAGTGTTTGTTTCTTTTAACATATTTTGTATAATTTTAAAGTTAAATTAAAACCCCCATGCTTAATGGTTATAATAATGGAATTTGAATATTCAAACTTTTTGCATTAGGGGTGTGAATTTTGGTAAATTCTTTCAATAAATTAACTCTTACACCCCTAAAGTTTAAGTTTGAATTTTCAGAATTATGCTAAATTTTTTATACCTAGCCCTAGTTTTAAGCTAGATTTTGTCCTGAGAAAATTATTAAAAATTTCGAGCTTTTTCCGTTAAAAGCTCTCTTATTTTCTGATGTATTTTAGAGATTCCTTAGCTTTCTTTGAACAGACAAATTTTTCTAGGACAAAATTCTAGCTATTCCAGCAAATCCACCCTATATCCTTCCTCGTAGTAAATCCTCCTTCTTCCTTTTGAGAAAAGTGCTTGAAATTTGTTAAATTGCGGCAAGTTTAGAGTCAAATGCGTGCTTGCAATCAATCTAAGCTACATAATTCCTCTCACTTTTTATCGTTTTTTGAGATGAAAATCATCTGTCAGAGTGTCTCTTGGTCTCACACACTCATCATCTGCAACATTCTCCATATTGGCATAGAATGTTTAAAACCTTATTTTAATTCCTTCGCGTGATCATCATTAATCACATAACTTTTGCTTTATATTTCATCATTTATATACTTTCAAATGCTTTTTCTTGCTGCTTCGTGGGGGGGACAAAACTTTCAAGCACTCTTCCATGTCCTTCATCCATGACAAAAACAACACACCAAAAAAACATTATATATATTACCTCTCCTGCTGAAAGACTTGTGGACGAATAAAAAGCCCTCAACATTGAAAGTCATCGATTAACCCAAAAAAAATTAACCATCATCGGTGGTGTGGAATTTTTTTTTCTTGGAAAAATTTGCGACTGCAAAAGAACGACATAATGACAGACGATTATACAAAAGTAAAGAGAGTTTGTGAAAAACTTAAGTTTTTCTCGTGAGTTTTTCTTTTTGGTTTTCTTTTCCATTGAAATGAGTGTTTCTTTTTCCAACACAGCAGCACAAGCCGCCCTCTGATTTGATGCACTTTGAACATTTTTTTCTGTGTGTTTTTCATTTTTTTATTTTTCAAATCTATCTCTTAAAATAGATAATAGATAAAACTTATTTTTCCCCGATGGTCTACCCTTCCTGTTTTTTTGCCTTCAGACCATGATTTTTGGATCGGTCTTGTCCCTCACCGTATTTTCTTTTTGTGATTTCTCAACACATCCGTGTACAAAGACCATCCCCCCATCACATGCAGCTTCAACTAATCCATGGGTTTTCTCCTTTTGCAGCTTTTCGCCGGAAGTTCGGGCACACAGGAACAAGATGAGCGCGCCAATGCACCCGATGGTAGTGTAACAAGTGGCGATGGATACACCGAAGGCATCCCTGGGCCAGTTACACGGCTCTTTGTACTCGGAAATCGAGGACTCTCGAATCTCATTCAAGATTTAATTTTGGTAAGTGGCTCAAGAGCAGCCGTTGTGCGCTAATCGCGAGCTTTTAATGATACGAAAAAAATCATTTTGAAACACACCATGCACCGCAGTTCGCATTTTATGTGCTCGAGTTATGAAAGAGAGCTCCAAAACCATGACCAATAACCTATACGAAATATCTATAATATCACCTCTTTATGTCCAATTCATTTTGAATTGCACCTTGAGGAAGATTTGAGTTTTTTTTTTGGGTGGGATTGAATGAAACGTGATGCTTATGAATCTTTTCAATCCTTGTCATACTTTCTCGTAGGTAATTAATTACTTTGAAATCTCCCAAAATGCAATTAAATATTAACCGAGATATGATTTATTAATGTAGTTATTATATATTTTTAAAAGATTATTATTAAACATTTTTTTATATGAAAAAAAAAGATACTGAAAAATTTTCCTCTTTTGTTCAAATTCTTAAGTTAGTTTTCTACAAAGTTTCTTTTGCAAAATTATTTTCAAACAATTTTTAACGCTCATTACGTAAGTGAGTATATGGGTTAATAAATAATTCTTAAATTTAAGAAATTATAAAGAAAAATACATACATAATCACTTAAAACTTTCAAAGAACTTTATGTACTGTATAATCCCTAAAAGAAACTAATTCGATCAAAAAGTAAAAAATCAATAAAAATCTTTAAAAAAAAAGTTGAAAGAACTGCCTAATAAATTTCAAAAAACTTTAATCTCAAATGAGATAATTGTGAAAGAAGTTTACACGAAAACAGCAGTTATTTGTTCAAAAAATGTAAATGATGACGTCATTGTTGTTTTTTTTTGTTTCTTCGAATTCGCCAAAAAAGTAATTTAACTTTTTATCAGTCTTCAATCATGTCATATTTTTGAACAAATTTTCATAAAACTTCTTTGGAAAATTATGGAAAAACATTTTTATAAACTCACTTCATATATTGTGCATAGTGTCCTTTAAAAAAAAGACTTCCCAAAATAAGTTTAAAAAAAATCCTCAAAATTATTAAAATGAACTCTAATCAGAAAAATAAATTCTTAACACTCAATACAGTAGTTTCAAATCCGGAACTATTAATAATAAATTGAAAGCTGTGGGAATGATAAAATAATAATAAACACGAATTAATTAAAAGTGAAATACGTCTGAATGAAATCAATGAAATATTAATCAGAGAATTGTATTCAAAATTAATTGTGACGGATAAATTGTACCGACGTGAAAATGAGACGCAAATGCGAATAACTCTCTGAAAATATTCGTATATTAAACTATAATTTTATAAATTAATACATTTACTTTCAATACACGAAATATTTGGCCCTAAATTGAATTTATGAATTACAATGCGGAAAAAGAGTTCATGAATAAAAATCAATTTATTTATATGTAGCATTAAACGTTATCTTTCGAATGTTTATTCAATTGAATATTTATGAATAATTTTCTCAGGTATTTATTTTAAAATTTAGGTCAAGTTTCTGAAGAGAAAAAGCTTTTTTCAAAATTATTTAAATAAAAATATTTTCTTAGGAATTTTTCAAAAAAGAATTAAAAGATTTTCTTTTAAATAAGCTTAAGAGGAAAACTTTTAAATTAATAGACTGCGATCTCTTGGAGCTTTCAAAGCAAATAGCCCTGAATGTTGATCTTGAAATATTTAATTCTGATCTCTCAATTTTCATTGCAAAGTCCATCAGTGTTTTTTGGGTCAATTGCCCACCAAAATTACCTTGACTTATCCACTAAGTGAAGCATTAAATATCTTATAATTAATTGGATTTTTTCATCTCTTTTCCAGCGCATCGCTCGGACAAGTGAGCGACTCGTCAACTTCAAGGCTCGCCTCATTACATCGCTTATCTAAAGGACATTTCGTGCGCGCTCATCTCACATCCTCACGCCACCCTCAGAAAAAAAAAACGACTCTGCCAATTGGAAATACTCAACCACACATCCTGCTGCAGGAGCTTTCATCTTTCCTCGGGCTTTCGTTTTCTCGCTGCACTCCCCCGTCTTGCTTTTGCCTATGCTCCAAAGCTCTCCTTCTCTTGCTGCTTTTTATTTATATACAAAAGCTCTTAAATTCACTGTAGAAGGATTTTTCTTTTATTTTGGTGGTTGGTGGCTTTCTTTTTGGTAATTAATGCATCTTCTTTCACGATAATTTATACTTTCTGCTTTTAGGAAAATTCTTGACATTCATTTCTCTCTCTCCTTTGATCATTATCAAATTAGTTAAAAATCTATCACTCACCCTTCTATCTATCAGCTATCACTGCACCTTATCTAGGAGTTTTTTATGTATGTTTATGTAGCCAACTTACCTCTGTTCAATGTTGACTGTGGTAATTTTTAGTGTTTGATTTATCCCCTTGAACTGTTTCATCCGTAAACTGCCGCCCGAAGTATAAAAGCTCTTCCATTGTAGAGGGTGAGATGGAACATAAATCCACCCACCCCCCAAAGGAAGCTCTCACGGATCTTTTCAGAATACTCGAAGAATTTTTTTATAAATTAGAATTTGCATTGATAGTCATCGAAGAATCATCGTTTAGTGGAAATTCTCTTAAATTAAAATAAATTTCTATCTCTCGTAAATTAAATCCATTTTACAATGTAAATCTGTATGAAAACTATCTACATCAGAAAAAACGTTACAGAAGATCAAAAGTCATTGTGTAAATAGAATGAAAGGTAAAAGAAAAGAATACAAAATAGTTAATAGAAAAAATGTAAATATATTTTACATGCCCTAAGAGTAAACACATGGATAAAGAATTCTCAAAAGAGCGATAATAATATACGAAAAAGAAAAGAAAAAATGAACAACAAAAAATAAATTTGTGATTGTCTCAATGTACGAGTGTATGTTATAAGTTTTTTTTAAATCATAATTTAATAATTGCCCGCTTTTTGGTTGTATAAAAAATTGGGAGTCTTATCAAAATAAATTTTTTATTGTAATGAGGTTTTTTGCCATTGACAAGGTATTTTTTTTTAATTAAGTGCAACCCTCAAAAAGCTTCTCTTGCGCTGTTGGGAATGTGTTTGATAAAAATCCTTTTTTTGTAGAATGATGTAATTTTAAATAAATCAGCGTTTATTGGGAAGTTTGTAATGAAAAAAAAAAAAAAACAAATGTGTAAATAAAGCAAAATATATTCCTTGTATGTGAGCAAAAAAATGAAAAATTGTGTTTTATTTGATTTTTTTTTTGAGTTTGCAGCGACGTCGATTCCTCTTGAGAGCTTTCATGTTTTTCGTGTCTGTACAGCTATGCATTTCCACACCGTTGGTCCGATCGCGATGAAATTTGGTACAGAGACTGCTGATACCAGGTGGTTTTTACCAACGACATTCATTTTCCCCCCAGAGCCCCCCTTCGTAGCGCCACCATATAAATTTCCTGATTTTTTGCGAATTTTTGAATTTGGCGCTTTTTTGGTTCTTTTGTTGAAGAGAAAATGAGATGAATGCATTTTCCTGCTATCTGTCTCCCTCACACTTTCACTTTTTCGCAATTTTCTCGCGTTTTCCGCCAAGTTTTCACGGGAAATTGTGTTTTTTAAGACCAGGAAAATACTTTTGAATTTTTGGCATCAAAAATTCCAAAAGTCACGAAAATCCATTTCCGGGAAAAAAAGTGCGTGTAAGATCCCCAACCGTCAAAAATTGCGCGGGCCCCAACTTCCACACAGAGAAGTTCCCCGGGGGCTCTGGAGCCCCCAGAAGATCTTCAAGAGCTCCAAAAATGCGTTTTATGCCAAAAAATTTGGGAAAAAACAAGGGAAATCGTATTTTTGGAAAAACAAAAAAAAAGTTCGTTAAGTTCAAATTTTATTATTTGGACCAGACGTAAAATTGAAAATATGTACGAGAAAAGCTCAATCTAAAACACTTTTTGCATAATAATAAAAGTTGTTTAAAATAAAATTCTGAAGCCATTCCAAGAAGTTTTAAGAATGTCCAGTAATTTTTAAAGAAAAACTAAAATTTCCCTGATGTGTTCTGACTTTGGAGCGTTGATCCCAAAACAACCTTCCATTTCATCCATACAAAATGATGTGAGGGAATGTAAAAATCATGTGGGACACCCTAATAAAAGACACACCAATCAAAAATACAAACATTTCAAAATAAAGAAAATTTTGTGATTTCCACGATAATTTTTTACGCCTTTCCCACGCAATAATGCGTAGTTTTTCCTGGATTTTTACCTATCATTAGCTAAGGATGAGTGAAAATGGTGCAGGAAAAGCCTGTGGCAGCTCTCGTTCTCACTCCCGCTGCGATCACACTGAATTACTTTCCGGAGTCCGGGAAGCAATTCTGGGGGGTTTCCAGCTCAATGGGGACATTCTAGGGGATGTGGAGTGTTTCTGGAAGCTCCTGCAGGCCCTGGAGCGTGTCCTCGTGCACGGAATGCGGATATTTAAGATAGACGTAAGTTTTTGTTGTGAGATTGCGAGGTGTTTGACCTACTTCTGGGAATTTGTGGGCAGAATTCTGGGGTATCACTCTCTCTACGTTCAAGAGTGTGGAAGACGGTGCTTATCTGTGACTAAACATTTCAGCTGTTTGTAATGCCAAAGCCAACAATGGCAGTCTTATCTGTATTTTCCCCTCAAAATGCTGGAAAAATATACTCGTGGGAAGAGACTGGTCGGGAGTTTAACCTTGTCTTGGCATCCCGTTAGCCCAGAAAACTTGGTCCTCGTTGTAGGGGAAAGATTTTTTCTAATTGTGTTTGTGTGAATTTGGTGGGGGGATTGTTTTGTAGGGTTCTCCGGATGTGTGGCGCTTCATTGAGGCCCTGAGCTGGCTCAATCCCTCCATGGCAGTGTCAGTGGCACACACGAGTAGCTTCTCACCAGTTCACATCCCCCACTCTCGCATTAAATTCAACCGGGAACTCGCATGGCTCTTTGAGTGCCTCAAAAGTCGCACCCTGTCGTCCAAACTCTCCTGGTTGCTGTCGGATTTTGAGCATCTCAGCACCTGCTACGAAGCCACAGCCTTCCTGCGAGCTGAAAAGTACACCAAAGCCCTATTTATCTGCCTGGAGGCCGTTGAGAGTGGACACTGCGAGGTAATTGAGCGAATTGACGCGAAACTATTCGACGAGGCGTCCACTCATCGCAGATCCAGCTCACACCCCGTCTACACAATGGGCAATAAACCCTCCCTGAAGATCAACTACGACAGCCCTGATGATCAGGAAACATCTGAGGCTGTCGAGGAGATGCCCGTGAAGCCAAAGCCCGTCCGAGTGCGGAAGAAAACAAAGAGGACGCGCACAAAGAAGCCACGAAAGTCGAGACTCAAGGCCAGCAGTAGTTTACCGAATATTGCAACCCTCGAGAGGGAGCCTCGTGCCCGTAGTATGACCATCACACAACCCATTTCCATCCCGTTCAAGCCAGTGCGACTCACAGCAGAGTCCCTGGAGCAGCAGAGTGCCCGAAATGTTGTGCCTTCCTTCAGCTACCGCACATCCAGGGAGGGTGGATCGGAGTGCGGTGGATCCACGTCCAGAACTGTGGACAAGTCCACTCCCACGGACCTTGTGCCCATTCAGTTGGTCAAGTGCGATGACATAAAGATTCATTTCGACAAGAGATTCACACCAAAGACTCCAGCTTCAACGGACGCAACTCCAGCAGTTCAGGTCAGTCCCCATTCTTTCCCAATCCTTCCCTCTCTACGACGCAATTAAACAATTATTTTTCACAAATAATACAAAAGCAGTGAAATGATAAATATTTGTCATACGACTCATGCAGTTTTAGGTTTCGATAGACTTCCAAGAATGGTCAATATTATTATTTTTACTGTTTTTACTCATAACTCGGCTGTTCCATTCAAAACTATCCAATTTGTGTTGCAAAATTTCCCTCAAAAGATGAAGAAAATTTGTCTTCTTGGCATTTTTGAAGGTTCCGGAAGTCCCTGAAGCATCAGCATCATCCGTAAATACTCCAAGTCAGAGAAATCTCTTCTCAGTTCTGTCCACAAAGAAGTCCCTCTACCCGTACCTGGATGTAACGCTGGACAAGGGCGAGAGTAGTGGTAGCAATGGAACACCCTTCCACTCAAATCTCCACACTTCCCCATCCCCGGGGGATTTTATGAATACCTTCATCCCGCTGCCTGGAGAGAAGATTCGCAATCGCTACAGGAAATCATCGGTGCTCGAGGGATTGGGATCGAGTCCAATAGTTGGGTCAACGCCGACGACAAGTCGTTCAGAGCAGGCAGCGTCGCGGCAACCAATGCGTGGTCAGAGCCTCGCATCTTACCTCCAATCCGCACAATTCTCCCAAACAAATTCAGACCTCGAACGGGAGAATGCTCATTTCAGCGTGTCGGATGCCATGATTGCGGCCATAGAGCAGCTTCGGTGGACGAAAATTGAGAAGGAGGAGAGTCGCGGCAGGAATAGGGAAGCGAAAACACGCACAAGACTGAAGCAATGGGATGAGGAGAATGGTGATCCAATCCCGGGAACGAGCTCCAGCCCGGATAATGTGTACTCCAGCGAGAGCTCTGAAGTTTCCCTTGAGAATCTCAGTATGTTCAATGAATCCGTCTCGTCGGACGAGATGCGC
The DNA here is from genome assembly GCF_024334085.1 of Lutzomyia longipalpis. Taxonomy (NCBI): domain Eukaryota; kingdom Metazoa; phylum Arthropoda; class Insecta; order Diptera; family Psychodidae; genus Lutzomyia; species Lutzomyia longipalpis. The sequence continues at coordinate 14,891,027 of NC_074708.1, read as the reverse complement.
CTCTCGGAATCCTCGCAGAATACAAATGATCACGTAGCCTATGCGGAATGGGGTGAAAATACTCTCGAGGCTCTCTCAGCGGAGGGCGTAGCACTGAGTCTCATTTCCAAATTCAGCGACAAGCAGCTACCGCGAGCGTCTGAGCTAATGTGGATGAGCCCAGACAACGAACCCATTGTGTCGCCGCAGTCAACGGGTTTCACACCGAATAGCCTCAATGGGGGCCACCCTGGAGATGGTTTCCGGATAAATTCTGTCCTCCGGGGCACAAAGGATTGGGCTCCGCCACGCCCACAAATCATCTTCACGCGCCATCCTTCGCCAAAGTGAGTAAAAATTTATTTTTTTTAATTCTCAAATATATTACACTGTGTGCCAATTGAACTGATTCAGATTTTTTTATTCTGATTTTTGAATGATTATTCCGATTATTCTATAATTTGAAAGGAATGTGAAACTTAAATCTAAAGATAATTTTTGGCTTGACAATCAAGACAATTTTTTCTGCTAATTTAGGGTCATATTCAGCGTGAAAATTTTCTTTTATTTTTATGATAAACTGCTGGGCCTTATTCAGCGACCAAGAAACCCCTGAAATTCGCTTGAAATCTTGAAATTTCAGTCCAAAATTCAAAGATTTCAAGGAGTTTATTGGTCGCTGAATTAGGCCGAATAGGTCATTTTGGTATTCAGCGTAAAAGATAAAAGAATTTTGGTATTCACCATAAAAAAAATAAACTAACTAAAAACTAAACTAAAAGTCTCCAAAAATAAAAATAAAATAAAATTGATATTCAGAGTAAAAGTTTTTATCGATTTTTGTCTTTTATGATAAAAGTGAGATTTGGAGGTCCTTCTATGAGAGTTTTAAGCGCTATTTTATGCCGTTTGACGATATGAAAAGTTATGAGTGTAACAGAAGTTGATCTAAAACTAAAATTGTGAAGGCAAAATCACGTTTTTGTTTAGTTTTTGATGAACTAAATATTTTATTCATTAAAAATAAACAATTAACAAATTGCCCACAAGATCTAATAAAGAATTACAAAAAATTATTATAAAAAATCGATATTCTGCGTAAAATATTTTTTTTATCTTTTAAAAGATTCTTTTGATGACTTTTACGATAAAAGTTCATAAAACAGAACGCCTCTCCCATGGAAAAGTTTTTTTTTTTAACCCCCCCAAAAACCATGGTAGGTCTAGCGAACATTAGAGTTCATTTTTGACCGACATAACCAAGTACAAAATTAATACAATTAGAAAAAACATAAAGACTAAACTAAACACTTTGGGCGGCAATTAATTTCTTGAACTTATAAGGAAATACCATGCCTTTTTAGAAAGGCTACAATTGCAAAAATGGAGTCTGGTTTTTTCATCTCCAAACAGCAGGCTAAAATATCCCTACTATACAGACCAGGAAAATCCATGGAAAAGTATGGTAACTGAAAAATGCGATTTTTCAGGAGAGCCGATTGAAGTTTGAGAAACTGATATTTTCACTAATTTACCACCAATCGCACACATCTTGGCACCAAATGAAAGCCTCTTACATATACTTTCGATCTATGAAGCCAGAATTATCAAATAGTTACGGAATTTCACGTAAAAAGCAATTTTTTTTGCGAATCGAACAGTTACCATATTTTTCCACGGAATTATTTGTTCACTTTTGACATTTCAAGCTATGGATGGGGGCCGCAAAATTTTTCGCAGCGGAAGTTCTCAAACATTTTTTTTTGAATCCTAATAAAAATGAGGAAATTTTTTTTTCGAAGGTTTTAATAACTAAAACCTTCTAAACTAAAAAAAAACAAGATGTCGGACAGAAAATTCGTCATTTTATTGAAAATAATAACTTTTAACACAATTTCTCGCCTTCTGTATCAGATAGAAGGCTGAAATTTGGGTATTTTGTAGATTTCATGAATCTCTTTGAAAAATTAATTTTTTGGATCATCATAACAATATTGCGGACTGTCCTGGCGCCATTTTGAATTCTTTTTTCTCTTATATCTCACCTTAGCACATAGAAGGCTGAAATGAAAATAAAAGATTTTTTACGCTGAATATTGCCCTTAATTAACCCGTGAGATCTATAAGACATTTTTTCCTATCTAAAAAAGAATCTTTTTGGAATTTTTAATTAAAAATTATTCAAATCAGTTCAATTGCTTCACTCTGCGCTAAATGATCTCCTTTCAACCAAAAATCCTTCAAATTTTTCTCGCTATAAAAATTCATTTCTAGTCGAAAAGAATTAATAACGCAGCAGAACTTCCTCTGTGCTGGATGTGGGATGCGCGTGGCGAAGGCATATGCCCACAGACTACGCTACTGTGCCTACAATGGGAAGTACCACTGCACAGGATGCCACAGGAATCAAATTTCCGCCATCCCAGCACGCGTTCTCGAGCGCTGGGACTTTTCTTGCCATCCCGTTTCGGTTTTTTCGTATAGGCTGCTCGATCAAATTTGGGCTTTTCCGCTTTTTCGCATCCCTGACCTCAATCCGCAGCTGTACGAGAAGGTGCGGATGCTGAATTTGGCGCGTACAAAGAGGATTCAGCTGAAATTCGTTGAGGATTTCATAAGATCGTGTCGCTTTGCGACGCAGGTGCAGAAGCTCTTTGAAAATGTACCCAACCACCTGACTATTGATGTAGATGTGTGGTCTATGGTGGACTTGGTGGCTGTGAAGAATGGATCCTTCAAGAGGGACGTAACGCTCTTTATTGAGAAGTGCGAACAGCACATTCTAAGCTGTGAGGTGAGACGAAAGATAAGCTTTATTTTGTTCTTTTCTTAATTAGTTTCTTTTGGATTGATTTTTCCCCGTAGCTGTGCACCGCGAGAGGATTCATCTGTGAACTGTGCACAAAGAAAACCGTGATATTCCCATGGCAGCCAAATATCCGACGGTGCAGCGACTGCGGCACATGCGTCCATGACAATTGCTGGCGCGGCGAATGCCCCAAATGCAAGAGGCTTCAGCAACGACGATGAGGGCACAAAAAATAAAGAAAAAAATCCCGGATAAGTAGATAAATTAATTTATTTTCGAAAGTTCTTTTACATCACACCTTTGGCACCTCTCAAGAAAGACATTAGTGCAATTATATTTTGATGACAAGCTGAAAATACTTTGGATGTTTTTTTTTATAATACTTTAACACAATCTTAAAAGGAATTGCGGAGCTTCCTGGAAGTCTTTTAGGGGCCTTTTATCATTCCTAGAGTGTCTCTGAATAGTGTGGCCACTTTTTGATCTCCTCATAGAGCATCCGGCCGGGACTTTCAGTTGGAATGCATTGGCAGTGACCAACGAGTTTATAATCAGGTGCAATGTAACCCTCCCGGACTCCTCTGAAAGGCAAATTAATCGTAAAAACTTTGTTAAAGAGAAAGAAAATGAGGAGAATTTACTTCTCAATCATCATTTTGCAGACATCCATGCTAATCTGGGGTGGAAGGGTATTCATGTAGGTTCCAACAAAGGCTATTCCGAATCCTTTTCGATTATAGCCATACGTGTGGGAGCCCATTTTGTTCCATCCTCGTCCCTCATAGGCACTCCCATCGCCCCCGATAAGGAAATTGTAGCCAATGTCATCCCAGCCGCGAGATTCAATGTGGAAGCTCTGAATGATTCGCACCAAGTAAACCATTTCAGCTTGATTAATGCCAGATTCGGTGGCAGTATGAGCTGAAGAAAAGACAAAGTGCGTGAGGAGAAGCAAAAGATGAGAATTCCATTCAACTAACTTATAATAACGTAAGGAAAGGGTTCATCTACGAAGACAGGATCTTCCATGGGTGGTTGTGCTAGCCATGAGCGTCGATCCACAATGCGGGGCTCTCTATTGGGGAGACGTTGCTCTGGTAAAGAAATTTCATTATTTTGTATTCATTTAAAATTTAAATTTAAACTTAAAATTACCTAAATTAAATAAAAACTTAGCTTTTAGCTACAATACATAGTTTTAAAGTTGTCTGATATCCTAAAAAGTTGTAGAGATTTGAAAAAAGCTTTAATTTAAATCCAATTTGAACAAAATCGATTAAGCAGAACAGGAAATATGATTATTAATAAACTTTGAAATTACAATAAAGGAGTTAACCCGCTTCTGTATGGGAAATAACCAGGATAAGGCGTAATATCATAGAAAATTAAGAAAATCGAAAAAAAAAATTAAGAAATCACTTTTTTTTCCAGCAGGATCAAGGCTGAAGGGAAAAGTCGGCAAATACTCGTCAACTACTTGTCTTTTTTAGTATACATAAAAATATTTTGTAAAAAAAAAATATTTAGAAAGAATCAACCAAGAGATATTTATGTGGCGAATATTTTGGTTTTTTAAGCGAATAAACATTTCTTGCTAAAAACCGAACAACTCAAAACCAAAAAAAATCCAAAAACGTATTTAGGGCTTTTTGGTTTTATATACAGTGTCGAGAAAAATAATAGGACCACCAATATAGGTTTTAAATGTACCCCTGACATCAATCGTCAATATCTCAGGCTGTGGGGGACAGATTTTGAAAAGTGGCATAGATTCGGAAAGCTACATTCATCCCCTTTCCAACGATGGTAGATTTTCGAAAATCGGCCCATCCGTTCAGTTTTGGTAGATGATTGAACAGAAAGTGGCATTTTTAATTTGGGTCTACTTGAACGACTGTCAAAAATCAGCCCCTCAACCGATTTTGATCACCCCGGCAGTTTTGGACAGGGGAAGAATGTAGCTTTCAGAGTTTTTTGAAATTTTGAAAATCGGACACCCAGAAAAAAAGTTAGACGGGTTTTTGTGAGTGGTCCTATTTCAATAATTTAAGGGTGAAATTACACAAAGTTTCATAACAAGTTTTTGTAAATTTTTATTTTTTTTTAAGTGCTTATTTGAATTTAATTGAGTAAAGTTAAAAGGCTTATAGCTTGCGAAAATAAATTTTTCCTAAAAAAAAAATAAAAATTTGTTATGAAACTTTGTGTAAATTAGGAAGCATTTTAACCCTCAAATTATTGAAATAGGACCACTCACAAAAACCCGTCTAACTTTTTTTCTGGGTGTCCGATTTTCAAAATTTCAAAAAACTCTGAAAGCTACATTCTTCCCCTGTCCAAAACTGCCGGGGTGATCAAAATCGGTTGAGGGGCTGATTTTTGACAGTCGTTCAAGTAGACCCAAATTAAAAATGCCACTTTCTGTTCAATCATCTACCAAAACTGAACGGATGGGCCGATTTTCGAAAATCTACCATCGTTGGAAAGGGGATGAATGTAGCTTTCCGAATCTATGCCACTTTTCAAAATCTGTCCCCCACAGCCTGAGATATTGACGATTGAAGTCAAGGGTACATTTAAAACCTATATTGGTGGTCCTATTATTTTTCTCGACACTGTATTTAGTCTTTTTTGAGTTAAATTTACTATTTTTTTTAGTTTGGATTTACTACTTTTTTAGGTTGAATTTACTACTTTTCGGTTTGAATTTAGTCCTTTTTTAGTGTTTAATAATTTTTGTTTTAAGTTTGTTCCTCAATCTGTGCTGTTTTAGAACTGAAAGCCAAATCATCGGCTTGAGTTTAGTTTTTTGTTTTGATTGAATTTACTGCTTTTTAGCTTGAATTTAGAGCTCTTGGGTTTGAATTTACCTACTACTTTTCAGAATTTAGCATTTTTAGGCTTAGACTTATGTTTGAATTTCCTTGGCGAATTAATTGGGAATAATTCCGAAGATTCAAATAGTTTCGTCCAGATAAACTCCCCTTGGCATCAACGCGAATGTTTCCTAAAACCGTTTAGTTGACCTCAATTTTATCAAAATCGGATAAGTTCAACCGGATACCTGACCGATTTACAATGAAAAATTCAAGCAGCCATGACTAAACTGCTTGATCGATATGGTCAGTAATGATGACTTTTAAAACATATTAGAACTTAAAATTTGTAACATAGATGGTAAGAACATAGAATCGGTTAAGCCGTTTTCAAGTTAAACGCATTTATATTGGTTAAACGGTTTGACCGATTTTCTTGAATGATCTATCGATAAAAACGTCTCGCTGAGATCTACAACGTTTACGTTCTTTGAAATGCAAAATCCTTAAACTTTTTAATCAATTTTCGGAGCAAGAGTTATGTGAAAAACACGGTTCTAAAACGGAACATTTATATTTAATATTCAATTAATCTCGCCGCGTAATTTTACCACACTCACGTGCTTTAACGTAAACTATAAGATCTTCTAAAAAAAAATCTCAAAGTAATCCACTGAAAATCAGGATTTGAAAATTCTAATCTGATTCTAGACTTTTCTTGCCTATTAGGTCAAGTAGACGCGGCATAGATGACGTTAAATTGACTAAAAAAAAGGAACATAGTATTCCTCAATTTCATTCATAAAATTTCTCACTCCACTATTTACTCAAAAATATCACACCGCGAAATCTTCACTCTCAATTTCTCCGTTGAAACTGATAAAATCTGGATTGATTCTGTATGATTTGCAGCACTTGAGCTGGAGTGCTAATTATCCTCAACAGTGTGCTTTACTACTAAGGAGGATCTAACAATTCTAATGGGGAATTCGGGCAGCAAAGTGAGATAGAAATGGCACAAGTCATTAAAAATTAGCACCCAATTGCTAAATAAATCCAACAACGGGCTCTGCTTCAATCAATTTTCAACTCACGTGTGTTGCCGATGTAGAAGCCGGGATTTTTCATTTCAATCTTCTCGACTGGAGCGGATTGCCGGGTGTTACTCCCGGCGTCTGTGACAATGTGGATGGGCCCCGTGACGTAGGTGACATTGCCAATGTGAACCCTGCTGGAATTTTCAATTTGAATCTTATCGAAGGTCTGCACGCTGCTGTCGCCCTTGAAGATGTGCTGCAGAATTTCCGTCTGATTCACCTGCATGGGTTTCTCCTTGTCCAGCGTGATGATCTTGTGGCTGCTGCCCGAGATGATTGTGGACGTCTTCTCGGCATCGAGACTCACGGCTGAGCTGAAATTTCGCACGACGTCCGAAAAGGCGTCGCTCTCGGTTACGGAAGAGGTGTAGATGGTGCTCTCATCCGCAACGGACGCCACATCGCCGCTCGAGGAAGCATCGAAGTCATTCTCCTCCACCCACTTTGACGTGAATTTCAACTTTTCCTCACCTAAGAGCAGCAGGAACCTTCACTCTCTCACACAACTTTTCGAGGCCAAAAAGCACGCGATAAAGCCCTTTACCTGCTACTTTGCTGCCTTCTGCGTCACCATTGGCTTCTCCAACATCCACATTCTTGATCTTTTCCTCCTTCTGGCAATTTTCTTGCAGATTTTCATTCTCCATTGTCGGGAAATTCCTCACAACTTTTTTTATTTAACCACTCTGAATAGAATAAAAATCTGTGCCATCAACTTCCAAAGAGAACGAAGAGAGACTTTATATCGCAGCCAAGAATGACTCACGGAAATGCCTCTTATCACTCTCGCTATAAGCGAAAATTGATAACATATTGACAGAATGTCGTTGCATAAAGTATATAATTTTGTTTGAGACTTTAATCACAGAAATCGCCGTTAAGAAGTTAACTTTCATTAAAATTTAATTTTTACATTCAATTTTGGCCTTTTCTTGCTAATTATTTTGCAAATTAAATCCAGAATAAAAGCGAATCAAGCGAAAACTCGTAAGTATTAGCAATTAGAATTGTTAAGAAGTTACTTTTGTTAAATCACACCACGAGATTTGTGGCTGACCACACACGACTGTGAAGTTTTATTATAGTCTGAGCTGTTCTCCAGATCTCACGCAGACATCGACTAATTTTTTTGATATCGATTTCATCCCATTCTTAAGGAGAAAATTGCTGGAACAGCATTTTTTGAATTTATTATCAGCGTTCTCAAGAAATGTTTAAGTTAAAACGTGCATGTGAGGCACTGGAGAGAATTTCTTTATAATTTCAATCCTTAATTCAATTCAATCTTTATAATATTGAAGAATTTATTAAGAATAGTTTTAAATGTACTGGTAAGCTGACCAAGCTTACGGGAGCTGTGTTTCTTTCAGTGTACCAATTTTGTGAGAGCAAACTAGAACGCGAATTAATTTAAATACGCGCAAAGTCGGGAAAAGTTGAAAAGTCATACCCTAAGAAATGTTTGGAAGGCCATATCTCGAGAACGGATCCATAGATTTTCGTAAATTTTTTTTTGTTTGAAAGGTCTTGAAGTCAGCTATAACATATCGAAAAATGAAAAAAATTTATGTCGCTATTTTCGAAAAATTCGAGTTCGAAATTTTCGAAAACTTTGTTTTTGACTTTAGCGCCTCTTGCGGTCATTTCTCGAAGTTGCAATGTTCTAGACATTTGTAGGGTTTCTCGAAACCTTTCATTTGCGCTTGAGTTGATCAAGATCGGACTTGTAGAACCCGAGATATGACATGCCAACTTTGGAAGGCTATATCTCGAGAACGGCGACATAGATTTTCTTCATTTTTGGCATGGAGCTAGATAATATAGTCAGCTATAACATATCAAAAAATGAAGCAAATCGATAATGGCGTTTTCGAGATATTCATCGAAAACTAATCGAAAATTTTGTTTTTGATTTTTGGCCCTCTAGCGGTCACTTTTGAAACTTCTGATGTTCTAGAGAGTTGTAGGGTTTGTTGAGATCTTTCATTTGACCCCGGGTTGATCAAAATCGGTCAAGCCGTTTTCGAGTTATGGTCGATTTTCGATGAAAAATTGTGGCGGCCATATTGACTAAACGGTTTGACCGATTTTCGAAAATAAGGTATCGTTGGAAAGCTCTTGATGGCCCCTACAACATATCAAAATTTCAGCCCTCTAGCTATAATAGCGGCTGAGATATAGCGAAAACAAAATTTTGAGGTTATTCAAAATGGCGGACGGGGGGGTGGGGGGGTGGATTTGACCTCATAATCGGATTTCTTCAGGTCGATATTTAAACTTTGCCGTTTACCGCGAGTCTCTATCTATCACCGTTCTCTTGCAATTTAAGTTTATAATCCGGACGGACGGACGGACGGCCGGACGGACGGACGGCCGGACGGCCGGAAAAAATCTTATTTTTGGCGCATACGTTTTTTGGAATGTGGGGACCCTAATTCGTGCTCATACCAAGTTTGAGCCCGATCTGACGACTTTCGATTTTGCTCGGTACACAAAAGCTGTGTCTGAAAGAAACACAGCTAAAATTTCCTTAAAAATTATTTCATTTTCTTTTTTTACGTCTTTTGAACTTCTTAAGAGTTCTAAGGACTGTCATGCTTTTTTTCTCAAAGTTTTAAAGCGATTTTTCATAAAAGCTGCTTTGAATAAAGTGAATTTGTTCTTATCAAAGTTATCAAACACAGAAAGGGTTAATTTATCCTTCTCAATTTGACATTATCAGCCCCTTATTCAGTTTTTTTTTTAAGAATCCTGCAAAATTCTCGAAAGAGAAACTTCTAAAAAAAAATAAGGGATGTAAACTTTTTCAAAAAATAAAATCCATATAGCTAGAGATCATGATCTTGATAGATTTTTACCTTCAACTTAGTTTATGCAAACAATAGCATAATTCACGGTGAAAATTATTCATTTTGGGTAGAAATAAAAACCAATTGTGTTTGTTTTAATTGATTAAACAAAAATTCTATTCTATTTTATTCAATTCTATTTGTTTAACAACTTGTTTATTTAATAGATACAATACGGAAGTATCTTTCGGGTGATCTTCAATTAATTTTCGTGTCTGAATAAAAAAAGCTTTTATACACTTATCTCAAGCTTTCATCATGAATAATAATTTTATTAAAATTATAGGGTAGAAAAAAGAGTTTTGTTGGGCTTGTTTCTAATATTTTTTTTTATTCTTTTTAATCATATCCAACGAAGATTCGAGGAGCTTTTTCGTAGTTTTCTATTCTTGATTCTTACGTTGTTTCCTAGATAATTACCACACTGCACTGTTGATCAATATCCTGAAGAATGCGAGAACTAACAACCTGCTACAAAAAAATCTCCAGAAAAGAAGGATCTTCAACCAAAATGGGAATGAAAACAACAAGAAATATTATATTTGGTAATTTATTTTGATGAGATTAGGCATAAATATTCTACAGTAAAATATATCATCGTCCTTTTGAGGACAATCATCGTCTCAACAACCAAGGAATGTAATATTTTACATCAACAATTTGAATCACGTGAGGAATTTCCACAAAAATTCCGCTTGATTTTTCTTTTTTCTTTTCAGCGTAAAGTGCGTCTCTTTCATGTAAATCTATTTATATATAACTTCAATATCAATATTATTTCGAATCAATAAATTCCGACTCTCAAATTGAAGTCCTTTCGCAAGCTGAACATATGGGATACTACAGCGTATACCGTTTCACAATAAAATCATTAATTTAATTTAATTGTAAGGTCGCTAATTTAATATTAATTACAATGTGACTAATGCAGTTATATAGTAATGCTCTTAATATGTTTTCTTTTCTCAGGTAATACTGATAAAATACGGCACCCTATAAATTAATTCTCTATATCAATTCCTATCACTCACTAATGAATCTGCGATGGAGTGCGCTGCTCAACACTCTCGTGGCTTTTTTTTCTCCTTTTGGTGGATCGTCTTTACTTCCTTTTAAAAGCTCTCTCGTTCTCTCTCTATACATATATCCTGTTGTGGGATGAGGGGAACTCTACAAGTGCGTCACAACGATATCCTCCTCGAGCTCATCACGCTCATCGTCTGTCTCGGAGATTTCTGGCACAATTGGTGGATTGGGTGTGGGATTCTTGGCTTGTTCCTCGAGTTTCTTAAGTCGCATCTCCTTGCGCCAGTGCTTAATTTCCACAACGATCCACCCAAAGATACCCAAGATCATCACGGAGATCATCACGTACAGCTTCATGCGTGCACAGAGGGTGGTTGAATAGGCGTAGGCAATTACAAAGCCAGCAGACTCCCAGAGTCGGTAGTTTGAGAAGGCGGCTTCCTTGTTTCTCCTGAATAAAGCGCCATAGATTCCTAGAAAATAAGGAAAATATTTAATTTTTTATTTGGGCATTAAAATAATTTTGAATTGTTGGTTTTTCACAAGATTTTTCCTTCTGAAGCTTCCGGAAAAGTATTTTAATAAATTACGTCACAAGAAAGCTCTTTAAAATTCAAGCTTTGATTAGACTTTTAATTCTTATTGATTTATAATAAAAAGTTCTAAAATTCATCAAAAATCTTCCATTCATAAAAATTCCCTAATCCTTCAAAATAAAGGGAAAGCTTTTGAAACTTTTAATAATTTTTAAGCATATCAGTCAAATTTTTTAAAACTACACAACTGTACTTTATAGCGATGGTAAGAAGAGACAATTTAATTTTCAACTCTTAATTTTTTTAATAATAGGTTACTTTTTATGGAGAAAAAACTTTACAATCATTAAAAAAAAAATATTTAAGGGATGGTCACGTTATTTTGGAAACTCGGGGACTTTCAAGAGCGATTTTCAAGCCAATTTTTAAACCAAAATTTTGAAATCTGCTTGCACTCTTGTTAAATGGCCAAATACTGATAAGAATTCAGTATTTTTGATTTAGAAAATAAATTTTTGTGCTCAAAAAATTTATTTGAAATTCTCACATTTTGGCCATTTTGTTCCTGTAGAGTTTCCAAAATAACGTGACCATCCCTTATATACAGAAGATTTACAGCCCAACAAAATTATACACCTATTTTTTTGCACCAAAATTTATTTATGTTTTGGTCTTCTTTAATATTCTTCAGTTTATTTTATGAGATTTTTAGCATTTAAAGATTTTTTTTAGTTTATTTTCTCTCTCATTATGTACTTTCCTTTTTATTGAATAATATTATTTTATTAACATTAAAATCTTTATATTGTGTAATACCAACTAGTAAAATTATGTAGGGATATGTGATGAATAACTTCAAGATTTAAATGTATCTATAGCTGTGTAATATGGGTTATTTGAAGAGCTTTTCTGAGAAAACATTTAAGTAATTTGAATCGATTAAAAGCTCTCTCCGTTTTGCATTTTAATCAAGATCATAACAATAATAATTCTGTCTGGGAACTGAATACGTAAATACTTTGTGTGCCTCGTATGTAGTACACCAACAAATATTTACTCTATTTTAAAAGATAATTTGATAATATTAAGCTCAAAAATATATAAAAATCAAAGCTTTTCTCAATATTTAAAAGAATTCTTTATTTTTAATTTTGTTTGCAATCGTTGTATTCTGAGAATTTTATCTTAATTTCACTTTACTTTGATGTTGCAACAGAAAAAAAGACAAACATTGCAATCTACCTTGTTAGATCTCTTAATGACTGATTTTATCGCACAAAAAAACATTCACTCCATACTATGTAATGAATGAGACAAACGTAAGGACTTTTCTTCAGAGACTAAACTCACTTAAATACAAAAAAAAGCTCGTAAAAATATTACTTCGTGATAAAAAATAATTCACGTTTTCTGTGGCAAAATTCGTATGACGCATCTTGTCGGGCTTTCGGGAGGAAATCCCAAACAAAATCGCAATTTGTAGCGTGTTGTGGCAGAATTAATGCGAAAAAAAAGTTGAATGGAGTCCCCAAAATGTTGAATAATAAAATAAACTCCATCCTCATTTTGGATGCTGACGAAATCTGCGTGCGCGGGAAATACAAAAAATGCTGCTTTTGCATATCAAATGAGGGAGAATTTCTGCATATATATTTCTTTAATCAATAACAATTTTTGGATTTTATCAGATTAAACTCAATAATTCCAAAGTCAAACAACTTTCGGTGACGCCATGGATTTTTTTTCGTCGTTGTTATTGTTGGCTTTAGGACTTTCATTAAGGAGGAAGTGATATGAACTGTTATATGTAGTTTGAAAATCATCAAAGATCATAAATTTCGCACTTTATATCAGCTTTATTAAATAGAGATGCTGAGAAAATCCTTGGGGTGAGCCACATAATTTTGCAAGAGAGGAAAGATGAGAAAAAAAAGCTTCCGAATGTAAATTTTCCAAAGCAGCAAAATATTGTTTGCAAAACATTGCACACAGAAATCAATTCCTCGATTTATTCATTTTTGCCAATTGAATATTTAATTAAAACAAACATCCATCAATTGGCAGGAGCTCTATTGGCATATGAGGTGAAAAAAAAGTTGATTTTGCACGGGCGGGGGAAATTAATATGTACACACAGAGATTGTTGGTGTAGAAAATTAATTTGGAAGTCAAATTGAAATTTTTATGTTGGAAAAATGCTAAAAATAGTTTTCTAAATAAAAACGATTTAATTTATCAGGGTATTCGTGTCTGTTATTAAATCATCGACATGCAAATTTAGCACCTCTCTCGATATGATCAATTTGATGCTTCTGGGGGCCCTAATCCGATTGCATGAAATGCGGTATTTCACGGTGAGATCGATTATCATGCGCTTGATGCGATGTACATACATATGTTATATTTAGTTTATTTTGATAAAATGGATAAAATAGAGAATAAAATCGCTTTGATCTCATTTCACCAGTTGCGCGCCATGAAGATTTAATTTTGTATGGAAAAAATCCCCTAAACTCACCATTAATTTGTGTCTGCCAGACGGCATCTCCCACGCCCCAGAGTCCGGAAAGCGTGAAGAAGACCCACATGTGCTCAGGATGTGGTCGCCAGAAGAGCAGGACAATAAATAAAGCTCCATGAGCAATGATCCCAAGGATGATAATGGGTATCCTGCCAATGTATTTCATCACAGATCCAAAAATGATCGAACAAACTGCATTCACGACGCCAAAGCAGATCATCACATAGCCAATTTGGTGGATACCAATTGCACAGGAAACATAAGCCTGCAAAGAGATTGAAAAGAAACTTCTTTAAAAAAATCTTTCCTGCTGAACAACAAACAAGTTTGCAAATTTGACATTGCAAATTCTTCTACATGATCAGCCACGATCACTTAAAAAATTTTACTCTTTACAACAACAAAAAATTGCCCCATGCCAATAAAATTAATTGCGTCACTCCATAATTCAGCAATCAATCGCATAAAAAGAGACTTCCTAGCCGCGCTGTGTGGATTTTTTAGCGAAAGCCCAAAGGGGTTTTGTTAATCTGTGCTGCCTGATGCTTGGAACCACTGCGTCGTAGCCCCTTCGAAAAAATCCTGCTTAAACTGGATGCCCACCATAGAAGTTCATAATGAATTTAAAATGGTTTTTATGCTATACACAGATGTCGAGAATATAATTACATCCATGATGAATAACCTAGTAATGGGGCTTTTTTTTTTCAAGGGAAAATTGCAAAAATTTTCCATTCATTCACCAGAGTAATTTTTCCCCGAAATAAAAAGCAGCATATTTGCAATTTTTTCAACATTGTCCCCGCACGGTAAAATCATCGCGAGAGCATCGTTTTGACCTAAACGGGTTCCAATCTTTTCTTGGTGGAGTTTCATCTTCAAGACGAAAAAGCGGATAATACCAACATCATCCAATTCATTGCAGCTCTGGAGAGATTTTGCTGAAGAAAAGTTATGCAAAGAATGCGATGATCAATGATCTTTTCTTTTTCGCAATTTACGAATTTTCGAATTAAAATTGTTGATAAATGATTAAATTCTCCTTTTTTTTAACGAAAAAGTCTTGACGTCCTTGACGCAACTTTGATTCTCTTCCCTTTCTACACGAAAGTTTATTATGTTTCCTGAAACATTTATCTTCGTGATAAAAAGTTTAATAAGAATACAAAAAAAGTAAAGCAAAGGCCCTAAATTTTCAGAGAAAATAAGGTCAAATTTCTTATATATTATTCTGCTCCAACAAATAATAATGACTAACATAAGATTTTATTCTTAACTTTGATTTAAATCTAATACAAAACAATGAGTTTTATGTCTAATTTTATTGTCATCTTGTCGTAAAATTATGATTCATCTGTAACTAAATAGTGGCTAAATCAACAATAAAGTTTTTAGAATATTATAACTCCACTGCACTGTAACGGAACACATTAAGCTTTTTATTGAAGTTTTATGATTTGATCATTTTCAAACAAACTTTTCATTTATGATCACAATTTGAGAGGAATCCGATATTTTAAAAAATACCTACATACATATTTATAAATAAACATGATTTTTAATTTTTATTCTAATTTTCGTATGATTGGAATTCACTTTTTATCTATAAATGATCAAAACTTCAATAATTTCTTATTTAGAAACCAAAAAAATTCTATTAAATTCTTGAACATTCAACACTCTACTTGTTAAAGAATGTGAGACATTATATTGAATAGAAAATTGAGGAAGATAAACAACTTAAAGAAATGATTTTCTTGAATTATGTTTTATTTTTGCAACTTTCTCTTTTTTTTAACAATGTTTTTATAAAAAGTTTATTAATTTTTTTTAGATGTTAAGTGTCCCATTCCTTTAAATAATTAAGTTTTTACGTCTTCTTTACTACAAGGCTTATTTACACGAATAATAAATGCTCTCAAAATGAAAAAAAAATATTGAGAAATCTGCTGAAAATTATTTTCGAAGGTTTTCAAAATGGCACCCGTAGCACAGATTGGTAATTAGATAGTGCTAATTCTAATAGAAACAAAACAGTCAGAAATCTCTTCAAACGCTTCAAGAAATCACTTTTAAAACAAGCATTTGATAGTCGATAGACTTTATCCATTTTAGTCCAACCGACGCCAAACGATATCACAAAATGGCCGCGATTTAACCGCTATTAACAGTAAAAGTTAGAATCTTACCTGTGTAAAATCAGCTCCAATGAAAGCCTGCTCCATACCAATGAAGATTGTGATAGGAATGAGAAGTTGCTGATTGGGCTTCCTCAGTTGATTAGCCGTAGCTGCCAAGAGGGCAATTCCCGAAACTTCCTGAGCTGAGATGGAGCCACGACGCTTCTCACCGTAGCGTGAGAGGGGATCCAGGAACACAGCAATAATAATCACAGCAGCTACAATACAGCTCAGGTAGATGGCGGAAATTTCAAAAATCTCCGACTCTGGTGGTCGCTCGAGGTTGCTATTGTCAGCCGAAGCAACCACGCAGAAGTTCGCGCCACAGGATTCGAGGCTAGCCTCGCTGTAGCTGTGATTAGAACTACCACCACCACCGTGGGCACCACTGGAGAGCACCAAGCTCGAAATGAGATTACCCCAGAGCTCGGCTGTTTGCCAGGCAAGGAAGAAGAAGCCGAAGAAGCGCACAATGATGGCCTCAACGGATTGATCTGTGATCTTAGCATAGACCTGCCCGACTTGTGTTAGGTACGTGGCTTTGGAGGCCCACATGGGTGCCGCACCCAAACCCAAAAGGATACCCGCGGGTACGAGGGTGTAGAAGCGCGGGAAGAACTGTGACCCAATGTAGGGTGCATAGCAGAGCATACTGAGACACAGGGTCCACTTGACGGTTAGTCGGCGGATCACGAGGGTGGGAATGAAGATGCACGACACCACAATGGCGGCGTAGATTGCACTGAGGGACACTGTACCCAAACCATCTTTGGCATTAATGGACGACTGCAGATTAGCCGTGCCCTGGAACGCCGTAAATTGTACCATGAAGGCAAAAGAGATGGTCGTGATGTTCTTGAGGATGCGCCATTTTTCACTACGCGAAAGCTTCACTTTCTCTCGCACTGATGCCGTATCATCACCATGGGACGGTGGGGGCTTTACAGGACTGTCCTTATCCACGTCGTACGCTCCGCCGAAAGTCATATTTTCGTCGGTGGTACCTCTTCGTCGTATCTATGATTTGTAGGAGTCGGCCTATTTCTGCGCTCTGAAATTAAAGAAGATTTTTATCTTTATTAAGGACCTTTAAATAAAAAAGGATTAAAAAATAATTAAAGACAGCATCAGGAAAAATTTAGATGCAAAAATGAATGAATTTACGAGATAAAGAATGAAAGAAAAATTTAGGATCCATCAAGGGTAAGAAGATGAATTAGATTTCAGTTGTTTGTTTTCTTCTTATTATTCCTTTTTTCCCATCTTACATCAAAAATTTATTGTACACGGGTTTGTATAAGGTTCAATGAGTGTTACATTTCCAGGTAATAAGGTAAAACTTCATCAAAAAACTATATGATGATAAAAATATATATTTGAGTATTTTTAAGCGTTAAAATCTATTAAATTACTTAATTTCTTTATAAATTCGTGTTTATAATAAAGAATATCTCGTGCTTCAAAAGCATAAAGAGGATTTATGCACGAGTCAACTTGACTCATATTCTAATTAATATCGTGGAGTTTGAAAAATTTTTACAGTAGACCGAAAACCACAAGAATGCAATAAAATGATATTTTTAAATTGGGAAAGTACAAAAATTATTCAAAAAGGTGTTCCGGGTGTTCCCCAAAATTGAAAAGTCTAATTTAATTATAGACTTCTTCAAGAAAATACGCAGGAGGTAAAGTAAATGGTTCGGATCCAATAAAACAAGTTTCTGATTCACATTTTTTTTCAATCTCAAAGGAATACTAAACAACCCCCCATTAAATTCTAAAGATAAAATATTTCTACAAAAATTTATTTTATTTTATGGATTCTCCCAAAAAAATTCCTTTGTAGCTAATTTGCAAGAAAATTTGCATAATTTTATAATAAAAACACACTCCTCGTATTTTTTTTACTACATTTTGCATATTATTTTTAAAACTTCGCAATAAAAAAAAACATACTAGTAGCATTATATCCAAATGGAAAAGTACCCAAAATACTAAGAAATGCTTTTCTATAGAAAAGATTTAAAAAAAAATTAATAGCTCCCCCTTTGAATTAATTAGTTTTTTACAAACAATAAAAATAAATTTTACTTTGTATATAAACAAATTTTTTATTATAGAAAAGATATTTTGGGATTTAGTGTCATAATTTTTTTGTCTTGTCTTAAATTCCAAAGAAGTCTCTGGAACATATAACAACATTTTCTTCTAAGCGCTTCAAGCATTAAAATGCAGATATTTGACCCCAAACATTGAAATAAAAAATACACGAGATCTAGCGATTAATTCCCCATTTTGCGATGATTCTATGCGATTAATAAGCTTTACAATGTGGTGGCAAATCTGTATGGTGATTTAATGTGTAAAAAGTCCCCATTTTATGAGTTTTTTGCATTTTAATTGGATTGTGGTGGTAGCCATTGCAAAAAGCGGTAAATGTACAATTAACAGGAGGATGAAAAAAGCTTCGTGTACAAACAAAATATTCATGCTCCATCTAAAGTAATTGTAAGAATGGATTTTTCTCAGCCAATTAAGACACACAGTCTATGTTTTCTGGGCACCCAATGATCCCAAAGTGGCACAGATTGAGCAATTTCATCTTATATTTAATTACACACTGAATGCATCGCGTCGAGAAATGATTTGGGTGAAATTGTGCCAATTGATCGACAATAATACGGTACCAACGTTAGGAGATAGTGCCTGAGAGCTTTTTTCTGGTTTCTGCTTTTTTTTTTCTTATTATATAGTAAAATATTGACAATTTATATCCGGGATTTTATGTTTAAACCATTTTTTTTATTTATTCAGCAAAAGGATTATAGGAAGTATTTTAAGGTTATTGATGTAATTTAAGGTTAAATTGTTGTACAAAAATTATCTTATTAAATAAACTTGATTACAAATCAAACTTGATAAACCTTAAGTAATGAGAGTTCAGAATATTCTAGTTCTTTTTAAATTCAAATTTATGTTAAAGTTAAAAGTAATTTAAGGTTGTATATTGCTGTAATTAAAGGTTATGCAAAAGTTTCTTTATACTAAATCAGTTTAAATAAATCGACTTCTTCAAATTGTTTTTTTTAGTCAAGATCAAAAAATTCCTTACAAATCCTCGTTAAAATTTGCTAATCAAACTCTCAAAATTACATAATGATGCGGTAAATTTGATACAAATCATTTTGCTAATAAACAAACTAATAATTTTTCTTCACAACTTGAATTTTTTAAATCAATCGTTCATAAAATAATTTACTTTTGGTCACGAACATTCCACAATGAAAAACTCTGACGTAGTATTATTATTTTCTCATAAGTTCGCGGCATTTTTTACCATTTCAAAACATCCGAGATATGAGATTTTAAATACGATTACCTTAATTTCTTGCGGATTTTGCCGGCTTTTACGTGAAAAAAAAATACGCGCAAAATAGAATAAAGTCCTATTAGAGCCAAAAAAAATTCCCATATGGTTATATGAGTTGAATTTCAGCGGAAAAGCGACGAATTTTCCTGAAAGTTCCAAGAAATCCCAAGTCGCACGCTTATCGCAGACAATTTCATTACCACTTAATGCTAATTAGGGAGTGTGTAGGAAAATTCTTTTAAATACAAAAAAAATATACACACAATAATGAGGTAATGCTGAAGAGGTTCAATGCCTCAACAATTGAGGTAGTATAATGAGCCCACAGTGAAGCTTTAGCAGAAATTGTGCCAGAAAATTATTATTTTTTGTTTCTTCTGGTTTTATGTAAGTAGAAAAAAATGTCGTCTGGTGCTTTTGCGCGTGTGTTTAACTTTTTGAACAAAAGTGATACCATCTGTGGCAACTAACCATGTATATAAATATTTTCCAATGATGGCAATAAAATGATAGGTAAGAAGGAGAAATAATCGAGATAATTCCCATTGTGTCCGGCACAAGCCAACACCTTTCTCGTTTTTCATGTGCGAAAATGATGGCAAAACATTTTGCATCTGAGTACACAACATTGGCAATATAAACGATCAAATATTATTTACAAGGAATCCACGCCGCAACATGAAACTTTCGAATGGGAGAATTTACAAAATTCGGGATTATCCAGTGCGATCCGGCACTCAGACTCTGCATAAACTGCACGCACACATTTACACGGAAAATTCCGTCACAGTTCATCCAAATATCTGGCACGCAAGACAGGTAGGTTTATCCACACCTCTCGCTCTTTTTTTTCCTTTGAGCAATAAATAACGCACGAGGGAAGACACTTTTATGGGGATTAGGGTAAGATTGTTTGCACCATCATACGAATGACATGGGCATGGAGATTGCGAGAAAACAACCATGACGGAGATCTTTGGAAAATCCTCCTTGCCAGAGGCACCTGACTCTGTGTGTGCGGCACCATAGTGACGACGATCTCCAAACTATAAATTGCACACCTCCCGGCATTTTGGGATTCCCAACCAAAGAGATAAAGAATGTAACCAAACATAAAATGATTTTTTTCTTCTTTACTTTGGCCTTTCCCTCAAGAACTATTTTTGTCACGGAAAAAAAAAGATCAACACTGTCTGTTGAAATTTTCGCAACAACAACTTGCTCTTCTTGAACTTGAAAAGCGCACTTCACCCACAATTTGCCCTCCAAAATTAATCTCATTTGATTTGTGGCGCCCCATGACGAAGACACATTTGAAATTTACGGGAGGTAAATAGCTGGTCATGCCTCATCTTCATGTGATTAATTTGTTACACGCGGGAGAATCTTCTAAAGAAATTCCAACACGAAGGATTTTCTCTTTCCGTTTATCGCAAGTTTCTGTTTGAAATAATTTAAATTAAGCTCCGGATGTTATATAATTTTTTAAATCATTATCAGTTAATTCCCAACTTTAAACTAACCAGATTAAGCATAAAGCTTTGCCATAATTTAACATGAATTTTTCAGTCTAAACTGCATTCTCTTAAGAGTAAAAGAATCGCATATTAATTAAATTAAAACAACTTTAACTATACTAAAACTACTTTAAGCTGGATTTAAAGTTCTCAAATAAACGTCATGGTTTGTATAGAAACATCGTCACGAGACCTACTAAACACGTGAAAAATTGATCCAGAAATTTTAATGCTGTCCTCGTGACTAAAGCAAATTCCTATACATTGAAAATTCTGCATAGTTTTTAAAAAGGTTTTTCTATGTACTTTTTGGTTTTCTTATCGCATCTTGAACTTAAAATTGTTATAAAATATTTTTTAAGGAAATTTTGTATTTTTCTTTGATCAAAATGAATTGGAAATACAGTAAAGAATATTTTTTTCAATGATAAGGTTTTATTAATCAGTTTTATCTGTAGAAAAAGCTTATAAATATATCTAAAAATGTTTTTTAAATACATACCTAATAATAAAAAATAAATAAACCAATAACTTTTCCTGTTTTAGACTTTTTTCCCTGCTTTTTTCAAACAATTTCACTCAAATCTAATTGCTTAAGATTTTCTAGGTCATTCTTAACATTATTCATGTTGATTGTATGAATAAATTTTTCAAAATAGAGAAAGATTTTCAAGGAAAATCTAACTTAGATTGCTTTGACTAAACATAATCAGTTTAATTTTAAAAAATTTTGTAACAAGCATAGACCCACATTACTTTTAAGCTTTACAATTGTGAATTATCCTAGAAATATTTAAAGCAAAATCATTTTGAAGAGAAAAAGCATTAATTTGTGTTAAAAAAAAAAACAGAAAACTACGTTTTCTTGACAATTTTTAATTTTTAATAACAACAACAAACACCAATGCACCTAAACAGGTGATTTTCTACAAATAAAATGCGCTTCCGATGGATCGTTAAGCACAGAAATGATACAACTTTTCAATTACTTATATATGGATAAAATCTCAAGAATGAGTATATATTTTTTGTTCAAAAGGGGGAGGAAACACCGATCGTGTGAAGTGATTCTTCTCATTTTTATTTCTTTTCTGTGATTCACAGGGCTAAAGATTATTGTTCAACAGTGTCTCGAGGTGATCTTCAGAGGTGATCACATGTTCTGATGGGAAAAAGTTTTGCTAAAAATTCTAATAAACTTCAATTCTAGCAAGAAATGGCATTATTGCAAAAATAAAATCGAAAACATGATCATGAACTTTGTAGATATTTCATAAATATTTTGCTTTATAATTTATTGCAAAAATAAATTCATTGTTCTACTTGCATAAGCAGAAACACCTCGTGAATTGCAACAAAAAAAGTTAACTCGAAAAAAAAACTGCGAGTGCGATTGAATTCTTTTGGTT
This sequence comes from Lutzomyia longipalpis, assembly GCF_024334085.1. NCBI lineage: Eukaryota > Metazoa > Arthropoda > Insecta > Diptera > Psychodidae > Lutzomyia > Lutzomyia longipalpis. The sequence goes on along the minus strand of NC_074708.1, from coordinate 14,868,918 downwards.
TATGCTTTACGATCTCCTGAAGCATCTCAAAGTGATCTTCATTTGATCTTGATCTGACGCAAAAACTTTTAAAAAGCATTCTTGACGATCTGTCAGCCTCCACTTCACTTTACAGAGTTGAACAAACGCAAAAAAGCTTTTTTTTTCTTCAATATTACTTTAAAAAGAATTTTATTTATTTTGCAGCAATAAAATTGCTTGAAGCCTTTAATCACAAAAGTATATTGCAAAAAAAGAGTGATACAAAAAAAAATCGATGAAAATGTTCGACACGTGAATATGGAATTAAAATTAATTTCTCTCGAAGCAATTAATGCGAAAATTCTGTGAGAACCTTTGCGAAATGTTTTGTGAAATTTTTCCTACACAAATTAATTGAGAAATTGCTGTAAACGATCGTTTAAAAGTAGACGGGAAAATTTCTATTCTATCATCTGTGTGAAAATTTATAAATAAAATTTCAATATAGGAGCTTTCAAGACAATTAATCACTTTTTTTTAATTCTTTTAATGATTTGTTATCTAATTTTTAAAGAAAAGAAGAAAATTATTTTTTTTTTCAATATTTGAATTAAAAACATTTTAAAAATTACGTCATATTTGAAAGTTCTATGATCATAGATCATTCTAAAAAGCTAATTAAAACACTAATATTTTAATTTTAAACTTCTTATTCTGGATTTTACAAAATCTAAAGTAAATATTGTGAATTTTTATTGTTTTTTATATTTGGAATAATTTTATATTCAATTTAAAATCTTTTTTTTTTTATACTAAATTCAATTTTCCTAAAAAAAATGATTCCCTTTAATCTCTAAAATTACTAGACTTCTTAAAAATGAATTTTTCAAGTTTTTGTTGATCGTTACTGATCTTTAATGATCTTTGTCTCACTGTTAATCATTTTTAGTGTTTAATTTATACAATTTATATTTTATTAACCACGTCATTACTTTAAAAGTATGACTCGGTCCTCTTTTATCGAAACTTTGTCACCTCAAAAATAAAACAATAATGCGGTTTTTACGCGATCTTTAACTTAAATTACGTGCAATAATACAAGAATATTAATTGTAAACTAACATTAGGTAACTACGAAGCTTCATCACAAAGGTTGAGCCTTAGAAAATCTTCCTTTTTAATCACAAGCAAGCACACGAAAAACTATTTATAGTTTTAATTTTTAATTTACCCCTCAGGTGATCATCTGAGGAAGATCATCTCGGGATGATTTGCATGAAGGAAGATCACACAAACTAAATGAGCTCCAAAGGCGTAAACATGAAGTATAAACCCCTCCTGATCAAGTGGTTTAATACGCCCCTGGCTTTAATGCAAAATTTATTACCCCATCATGATTATGTCTAATTATCTTGTAAATAAATAATTACATTTTCTCAAGTGCATCAGAACAATGTGCGCGGGAGGGAAAAAAAGACGGGAAAAATTGCCGTGAAGAAGCTGAGATGTCAGGCAAACACCATACAAAAATCAATGTGATCAAGTGCATTCGCGGCGCGAGGAGACAATGTCGCGATCGCATATCAACGGATTCGATCATTTCCATCATCAGTTGCTTGGCATGCAATTATGATTTCCGGTATTATGCGCCCGGATTCCACGTGACACTGTCTCGTTACAGTATTTTCGCTAATTCCTTCCCCGCAATACAATTTTTTAATGTGGAAAGATTGCGCGCGCGGGGATTGCGGGTGGTTTGGAAAAAAGTATCGCAATAATAGTTTTGCACACACAAAAAAAAATTCTGTATTCATTTTTTTTTTTCACTTTAATGCTCGGGTATTCTTCATTGACTGGCAGATCGTAAAAATTGTCGTGTTTTATGGTTGTTTTGAGCAGGTGGCATTTGATGGAGTGCGACAGTTTCACGGGGAGGAGGTGGGATGGCGAATTGATAAATGACCCGCGATCAGGTGAATTTGTCGCGGAAATGACACGGATGTCCGTTTCACCTAGATGATCCTGTGAGAAATATCCGCTCTCAACGGTCTACTCTGGTAACATCCACAATATAAAGATTGTACCTAAAACATAGCCCAGAGATGATGTTGTGGAATAAAGTCTGGTTAATGTGATGTTGGATCGGTGATTGCCAAGGAGGCACGCAATAGCGCTTTATTGCTGATCAAACTACATGGTACTAGCACAAACTGGATGGAGGCAGTTGCAGAGTGAAATTACTGGATATACCGTCAAAAATTGTTCGAAGAGAATGTTATTTGCATATTGTATTGGGAATTGAAAAGAGACTTCTTTTTTTTCGTGTGTGAGCATGGAATATCCATCGCCAACAAAGCAGATCCATCAATTAACTGCCGCGCAAGATTATCATGGCTCCGTTGAGATTTGCATTTGGCGCAAAAGTTGGAATAGACAGACAGAGAGACAGAAAAAAAAAGAATTGCGAGAGGTGATCTGTGCGGGGACATTATTTAAAAATATAGTACAAAGAAAAAAAAAAGAAAATGATTTTCCACATAGCTTTTCATGCTTCCCGCACTTTGGGGGAAGGAGATAATGAGGTAGCGCATGATTCGCAATTCGTCTATTGATCGAGTATATAATTTTGCAAGATCGCAACACGCAATGTTCTCTTTATGATAGTGATGCTCTTCCGAAGATCACACAATACGATGATTTTCGCAAAATGATATCATTTTCTCCCCCCAAATAGCCACACACACACGGCAATTTTCTATTTGCAATCAAACCGGAAAAAAAGCTCCGGATTAGCTTTTTCTCCATTTGACAAATTCAACAGGGACAATTTGTGAAACTGCCTCTACCTACATGTAGCAAAAACACCCCGCAGGGGAGAAAATACACACATTCACTCTCTCTCTCGAACTCTCTGAAAATTCCAAAGAAAAATCTATTGCACAATACCCATATTGCTCAATGCTATATGAGAGATTTTTTTGAGATTATTGAAAAGTTTTGCATGTGCGACTTTTTTGTGTGATCTCCTCAACACCTTGAATACAAAATTTCTTGTGTGAAGTGAAAGATGGGTAAAAAAAAAGCAGCAGCAACAGCAGCAGTGGTGATGCAGAAAAAGGCCATTTTTATAAAGTTAAAAAAAATCAACATTAAAAACTCACCCAAAATTCGAAGATAGCTGATGTGATTGCACCAAAAACCGTGTATGATCGTCGGTGATCAAGTACAATGGGTATTGCATTTACATCAAAGAAATGACAATCTTTTGTACACTTTCCGTGAAAATTTGCAATTTTCGTCCCAACAAATTGTCTCTCACAAGAGCACTATGCGACAAATAAAGAGATCGCGCGTGTTGATCGAAAAAAAAATTCCCCTTTGCAGGAAGTTTCGCACAAAGTGGAACGAAAGCTCTTAATTATGCTTGATTAACGCACGGGGCACAAGGAAGAGTTTCGCGGATGAGCACGGGGATCGCATAGACAATTACTTGTTACAACAAAAAAAGAATTATATATAATGCGAGGAAACTTCTACCGATTAGATTTCAAGTCCGTTTCGTTAGAGATCTGAGAGGCAACTGAAAAGTTGAAAATTCTCCACAGGTTTTCAGTTTGTGCGGGACTTTTTTCATCGTCTCGCACAGGTAGGAAATATACACATTGCCACGCGCGCGTGTCTGTGTGTGCCATTATTATTTTATATATATGTATGAACACCCAGAAGCATAATGATGTTCATATCACACTGATGAGCTTCTTTCCAAGGGTGCACGAAGCTTTTTTTTTTTAGTTTCTGAGGGGTGAAAAAGCTTCAATTTTAGTTTGGGGGAAAGTATATAAGTATACACCATCGAAAAAAAATTCAAATATTAATAGACGCGCAATAGTAGGGATCTATAAAGCAATTCAATTGCCACTTGTATGGCTATTTCTGTTTTATTCCATCCACCACCAGCCAGGTCATCGAGCAGAAAATACCCTTCGCAGTATAGAGAAAGTTCATTGTCTAGGTTGGATGTCAATAGGGCAATTCTTTTATGGGAATCAATAACAACTGCCATGAATTAATTAAATTGGACACTTTGCTCCCTTTACTCCCAATCCTCCATTACTCCACCCCCGAATTGGAATCAATCCACACTCAAAGCTCCAGACCACATAAATTCTCGCGTATGTTGAAAAAAACCTTCAATACATACTTGTAATTTTTTCTTTTCTTTTATTTAATTCACTTTTGGCCACAGCAATTTTTACTGCCGGGACTAAAACACAGAAGAGAACAGAGTTGCAAAGGCACCAAAATGCCCAACACTATAGATTTAAATTTAAAAGATTTAAAAGCACCACCACCCCCTCGGGCCATTTAGAGGTGCTTTTTAGCAGAGTTTATCCAAATGAGGGACAGGCAGCACAATTTGGCATGAAATTGACAAATTATTCACATCAAATGTTAATTGCGTGAGAACAGAACGTGACAAAAGTATTGAGCACCGCGCAAAAGAAATCCAATAGCTTCGGTGGCAAATACAAAACTGGCGCTTTTGCCATTGGGTTTTTTTGCTGAAAATTTTTTGCAAAAACTTTCTTCACTTTTCGTATAGGTGTGAAAGTAGAGGAGCCACTCCGAGGCACAGACTTGTGGTGGTTTGCATAAATAATCAAATATTGGGAACCATCTAATTGTTTTTGCTAATTTGCAGATGATTCCCCACACTCTAAATGGCTAATATTTGCACACAGGTACATTCATCATAGCCTGGTCTAGGTCTTAAGCATAGAGTATGTGGTGTAGCTCATAAAATACCCACAAGAAACTTAAAGACTCTGTGACTCACACCTCAATTGGGGCGAATGGAATTTTACCAATTTTGCACATAAAGAAAACACAAGCAGCAAAAAAGAAGAAAGGGAATAGTTTTAGAGGTGATAGGATTTTTTCCAAGAGTTGAAAAATGCACAAATTGGCAAAAAGTTAGATGAGAAATTGAAAATGATGTTGAAATGTTCTACATGGACGCATAAAATATTCCGTCTTTTAAAAAATTTCGCACATGCGACATTCAAATTCAGGGTAGAGGTATTTGTGCATGCAAATCACCGCATAAGTTTGCATGGTATTGAAATTCATCGTTGGATCACTTGAGGATTATTGCCAGAGAATTGGGCAAAATGTTTACATGGCAATTAAATTGTTTGACTTAACCCTTTCCAGCCTTTCAAGGCACAATTATGTAGCTTTTTTAAAATGAGATTTTTAATTTATATTTTAGTTAAATTGTATTGGAATCAAAATAGTAGGTAAACCTCTTAAATGAAAAAAAGTCTTTTTTAAGGAAAAGTAAAAGATCTTGACTATTTTCATTGTCTAAAATTGAACCAAAGACTTTAAAGGCATTTCAAACATTTCAAGTAAAGGAAATTTTTTAAAAGTTATGTTCTGGGAATTTATTCAAATAACAGGTAACAGTAATATACAAGTTGAAAAAGTTAACTCTTCCGTTTACATGATTTTTATCTATTTTTATAGTTTTTTCTTAATTAATATTTAGTTTTCATTAATTTTCTTACGTAGCATGATATATTTTAAATCTACATATGATTAATTATTCGAAATATCTAGTCAAGCGGCTTCAATTTATTTCCAAATAGAAATTTTAATTTATTTTTCCTGGCTAAGCCTTTTCTATAATACCAATTTATTGAAAATCTGATTATTGGCAAACAATTCGAGTATTTCCGAAGATCGGAATAATTTCTTTCAGAGCTTTCAGAATAACATACCTTGTTATAAACTAATTAACTTTTATCGTCTTATACGTACTTTTAAGAAGGATTTTGCTTCTCAATCTGAGCTTCATCAAAAGTAAATCCCGAATAATTTTTTCAGCTTGAATTTATTACTTTTTTAGCTTAATTTTAGTACTTTTAGGCTAGATTACCGTATTTTTGAGCTTTAATTTAGTGCCTTCAAGGTTGATTTTATTACTTTTTAGGTCTTTACTCCTTAATCTGTGACTTTTCTCATGAACAAAAAACTAAGAGATTTTTATCTGTCGACCATTTTGATTTTTTTTAGCAAATCAATCATCCAAACGTTTCCAAAGATTCAAATGTCATTCAAATAAAAACTCCTCTCTTTTCTCTTCCTTCGTCAATTTTCATAAATAAAAATCAATAAATTCGATAAATTCTTTTTTAAAATCAATAAAATGACAAAAACATCATTTACCTCCTTTAAAATCATTCAAACTCATAATCCAAACAAAACTTTAAAATTTATGTTAATTTAATTTATTGTAAATTAATTTTTCTCAATAATTGCGCTACATTTTGTTTTTTAAGTGAAAACCACAAAATATGTAAATGTAGCTTCAATGTGATATTTGCACAAATGTTTGGTCGACAATGGGCTGACGCACACACGGTGAATTTCCCGACCTTCTTCCGCGATGATAAAGGCGTAATGTGTGCTAGACGGTAATCCCCTGAGTGGCAGATTTGGGTCAAAGGACGCGCACTGACCTAATCTCTCATCTGCTATCTAGAGACCTTGCAACTCTACGATGCTCCAAGTGCGCGCAACGGCAGGAGAATTGCGAGGCGCGCGGATTACCCGTGTCGCTCGTGTCATATGTATGCCCATCCATTCCCATTGAGAATAAGAAGTGTTGGCAGATTGGGCAGGGGCACTCTAAGAGCCACGGAGATGAAGAAGAAGAAAAAAATTAAATATTTAATCGAACGAAATGTGGGGGTCACGGAGGTGTACACGGGGAGGGAGGGACCCAAAGAGGCAGGCCCGGGCATGATGAATGGCTGCTGCAATTTTTCCACAATGCTCCGAGGGAAAAATGTGTGTCTGTTTGTACTAGAAATGCGAACGGCGTCGCCGTTTTAATGCACACACGGCCAAGATTTGCTCGGGAAGGTTGCTACTAAATCCTCCACAGCGCGATCTTGCCTTCTGGGGCTACGCATTTCGAGAACATTGCCCGAGGGACGGAGTCACCGTGTGAGGGCCTCGCCATTGCGGTCGGTGTCTTCAGGCAGCAGCAGCAGCAACAGCAGAAAATCAGCTGTGGGCCACGGAGGCGCCAAGAAGCATCCTTGATCCTCTCGCCACCGGATGAATCCCGCTAAAACCAGTAATGTGTGACCTTTGGAAATACGTGGTGCGAAGAAAATGCGCAAGAGACAACATGTTCGCCAAATTGTGTGGAGCTCTCTTACGTCGGTGGCTGCGGTTGAGAGATAATCAACCTGCCAAGCACAGCTTAATCCCTCAACACATCTTCCCCGACCAAATATTTAATTCATCTCAACGGCACCGCGTGCTCTGGATTACTTTTCAGCACACCATACCCTCACCTGATCCCTCAGCGTGTTTGGGCACTTTTTCCTTTGCCTTGCGGCATCCCATAAACAGTCACATCATCGATTTTGAGGCATGTTTTTCGCACATGGCGTTTCATTGACTCCATGCTTGGCCATGGATATGTGATTGGAATTAAATGTTGGCACGCTGAAGGTTTATTTACATGCAAAAATAACTCAAAGAAATAGAGATGTTTGGTATTTTTAGCATTTTTACAACTTTTTCCTCGTTTTTTTCCTCATTTTAGCACAAAACCCGCCAAAATGGCCAAGATCATGTGCCAATGTCTGTTTTGTAACGGTCATTTGCTTGGAGAGAATTTGAATTTAAAATATACGGTAACGTGTATAACGGGTATAACATGTATAACACAGTTGTGTGAAGAATAATAGCATCTTGGGCATCTTGAGAATTAATTTAATCTTTTTCTACTACAATTCTGAAGACTGATATTGATCAAATTGGATAAAATTATCAATTTTGAGGTAAGCACAAAATGTCTTTAACTTAAAATAGTAATTCAGAAAGATTTTCTAAAAAAAAAATAACGTTCTTTTTTTATTAATTCATCTCATTCATCTTCAGCGTCTTCAGGCATTTTTTTCCAGAAGAATTTCCTTTTTACTGGGTTCACTATTCCAATGAGAAAATGGAGAAAATACTACGAATTTTAAGGATAAAATCGATAAAATTAGTAAACAATTTTTTAGCGCTCTATTGTTAAGGTGCCCCACAAAATTGTTTTATTCTCACAGAACAGTTTGTATGAGCGGTATTGTAGGTAAATTTTGGACCACCTCTCGCAGTCATATTCTAACCTGAAAGAAGGAAAATAATTTTCCTCCTTGTTTTTCTTCAATTTTTCGAGAAAATTCCAATCCTGTGAAAATGACAGCGTGGCGCCAGGCTGGTCTTACGTGAGTACTCCAAGGATGTAGTGAAAATTCAAGGAAAATCTCTTTTCTTTCAGTGTTTTCCAAAATTGCATTACATAATCACCCAGAAGCTATTTTCCAGCTTTTCCGCCACTAATTCAAACTTTTTCATCCCAGAATCCTCTCTTGAAAGCACCCACAGTCAATTTTCATTAGTTTTTGATTATTTTGAAAGATAATTTAGTAAGATTTTTCTTGGGTAATAACATAACCTCTTTTTAGGTACATCAACTACTCCAACATTGCTGCCCGGACTCTCCGGAGGGCCCTGAAAGCAGACCTGAGGGCTGATGCTGCCAAGCGGGATGAGACTCACATCAAATTCAATCCATGGGCAAATGGAAAACCAGTCAGTGAGTATCAAAACTCCTCAAAATTGTAAAGAAAAACAGAATTTTCGCGTTTCCGGGAAGTTTTCTTCAATGCGAGCATTTTCATACGATTCTCAAATTCATTCCAGGTGAAAAGTAGAGGGTTTTTTGAGCACCTGGTGCTCTCTCTGTAAGTCAATGGTGAGATTTTGGTGTGCTTTCAACACCTGCAAAGCCCAAAATTTTGTTGACAAACAGCATGTTTTTTTTTTGAATTGGTTTTTGCATAAAAATTTTATAAAAATAACACGAAAAAACACAAGGAAAATTATAGAAAAATCAGTCTTTACACTAGGGATGAAAACTAGAGTAATTTAAGGGGGGTCTCTTGGGAAAATTGTTAGAATTTACATAATTTTTAATGATGTAAATTTCGGGGTTTTTCTTAAACATGGTTTTCCGATGTAGGTTACATTTGAAGCGTAATTATTGAAATGTAAGAAAATCGCTTTTCGCCGTCTTAGGTGCGACGCCATCTTGTGATTTTCTGACTTTTCCATAGAACTGCCCTAAAACACAAAGGTAGGTTTTTCTCAGGATCTGCTGGATGGATTTTGATGGGGTAAAAAGCAAATGAAAGAGGAAATACCAATGCAGATTTTGATGTAGCGGAATTTTGAATTTCCTTTCTGGGGCTGAGAAAAGTGGAAAAACGTCAAAAATATCAGAAAAAAGTCACATTTTTCCACTTTTCTCAGCCCCAGAGTGGAAATTCAAAATTCCGCTACATCAAAATCTGCATTGGTATTTCCTCTTTCATTTGCTTTTTACCCCATCAAAATCCATCCAGTAGATCCTGAGAAAAACCTACCTTTGTGTTTTGAGGAAAATCTCAAGATGGCGTCGCATCTAAGATGGCGGAAAGTGATTTTCTTACTCTTCAATAATTAGGCTTCAAATGTAACCAATATTGAAAAACCAAGTTTAAGAAAAACCCCAAGAAAAATAAAAATATTTAATTTCACCAGCTCTCACAAGAGACCCCCCTTAAATTGAATTTAAGAAAGAAAGAAATATTTTTAATCTTTTTAATACAAAAACTACAATCTAGTCTAAGTCGTACAACTTTTGACCCCAATACGGGGTTAAAAGATACAAATAGGTAATAAATTGTGACCGAAAAGTCTCAATTACAAATAGGTTCTGTATTCTAACGGGCGACTTTAGTTATTTTTAATACCTCTAACTTTTTTGAAATAGATTTAAATTGTTGTTTAAGTTTTCTTAAATTATGATTTTATTTCTTAATCTAGACCAAGTTTTTTTTTAACCCCTTAACGACTTAAGTTTTTGGGCCAAGTTATAGTTTTTTGAGGTTAAACCGGTTAAACCTCAAAGGTTTTAAACGTTTTAAGCCTAGGCCAAGCTAGTGCTGAATGCATTCCTGGATATTATTAACGAATTTCCTATGTACATAGACGGTCTTTGAACATCGAATTTCGTGAAAATCCTCCAAAAAATGCATTCGAGCAATCCTAATTTTAAAACTAAAACCTTTAAGCTGTACCCATACGACAGCGTCAAAAGACGTTGTTCGTTGTTTTTTCTCACTTGCTCTTTGTCAAAATGTATCGCGCTGTCACTGTCAAACAAGAAAGGCGGTTATATAACATAGAAACCGTTAAAAGGTCAGGTCTGCAAAAGTAAAGTTCGACTTAAGAAACAGACTTAGACTGATTTAGCAATTTCATCAAATCTCCTAGTACATGTTTAAATCAAAATCTACTCCAACAAAAAACAAACCGAGGGCTACATTATAAAACCGGCTAACCTTTGTATAAGCTTCGAACCGGCTTAGACGTTTTTACAATGTAGCCCTCAGAACGCGACTTAAGCCTTAACTTATTACCTTAGAAATTAAAACCGTTTTCACAAAAATCGAATAGTTTCGATTAAAGTAGGAGTTTTAGAATATTTTGGGTAAAATTGTAATTAAATTGATTAATAAAACTAACTTTTCTAGATGACTTTGATGTTAGACTCTGTGAAAATTTTAAAAATTTTCTAGGCAAATCTAGGTTAATACGATTCCATGAAGGTTTTAATTTCTTCAAAATTGTTTTAAATCTTTCTCAAAATTGCTAATTCATACTCAAGTTAGAACTGTTTAATTTCTAATTTGTTTTTGAGACTTTCCAATAAGAATCTAATTCTTCTCATAATACGTAACAACTTTATATATTTTTAAAACCTTTAAAATAAAGCTAATTAATGCTCAACTTTATGTCTTCTTCTATACATAAGACACAATGATAAAAACAATTTAATTCAGCCTTGTTTTCACGACATAATTACACGATATAAACCATCTTATCCACAAACAATTCTATAAACTTTTTATCAGACAATCATTTTATATTTATTTTCTGTTTGTCTATTGGCCTTTTAATTGATTAATTGAATGATTGGCGCTTTCTCTAACTTAACAAAATCATCTTCTTTGCTTTTTTTTTTAATAAAAATCTTTTTGTTTTCTTATCAAAAGTTTTTTAAGAAAATTTCTGTGTGTAATTTGCATGACTCAATACTCCAAAATTAACCTTCTTATAATTAACTTTATAACTACCTGTGAATCTTTTATGCTCCATGATTTTTTGTGCATTAAAACACCTTTTAAAACGAGCATAATCTAATACAGAAAAACAATGTTTTTGCATTTACAGAGACCTCCTCGGAAACAGCTTCATCGTCGTAATTCAAGAGATTTGGTATTGAAATGAGGAAGAGGACTGGAGAGAGTCAACCCATTTGGGATTTATCTTAGATGAATAAAATTTGCTGAATGCGATAAAAAATTACTCCACCACTTTTATTTATTCATAAATATGCGTATAAAAAATTAATATTGCAGCATTTAACCTTTTCCTTGGGGGCTTTTTGAGCACTTTTAGGGATTTTTGGGGAGACCAGAGTTGGTGAGAAGAGATTCCGATGGGGGGAGGATCTGCGGGCCCTCCCCTACACGTGTATGAATGATGTATTTGAGAAGATTCTGCCCGATTGGTTCCAAATTCATTTTCTTAGCCACCGCCTCGGGGATGGGTTGATCAGCTACGGGAATACCTTTGATGTAGTCTGGTGCGTGATCTCTGTCACTGGGAAAGGCTCTCTTGATGACATTGAGGACATGTGGGACGTCTTGGCGCATGAGGTAGAGGCATGCATTGGGGCCAGCATCGAATGTGTAGGCAGCTGTGATCTTTCCGGAAGCTTCATTGAGACGATGAATGACGTCAATGATGGCGTGAGAGACATCATTGAGGTAGACACACGGAGGGAAGGTATCCAAGCAGATGGCATGGAATTGATTGCTATCCTGCATCGTGATGTTTGCGAAGGTATCAAAATCCCTCTCCTGGATTGCTTTGGAGATTTTCTCCACCCTCCCGGGGACAATTTGCTTAGCACGATAATCAATAAGGGGGGAAGTCTTGACAGATCTCTCCATGCCACCAGTTGAGCTGGTTTTCTTCTTATTGTCACTCACAACGAGTATGAGAATCTCCAGATCAGGCCAATGGGTGGCAGGGGCAAGCTGAACAGCCACTGAATCAGCTCCATCAGCACGAATACCCGCCTCCCACTGAACAAAGCCCCCAAAGACACTACGACAGGCTGATCCACTGCCCACCCTGGCAATTGAGGACAATTCAATCTTATCCTGGAGCCCATAGAGCGTGGCCAGGGTGTACACAAGGCACGCATATCCGGCAGCACTGGAAGCTAGTCCAGCTGCTGTGGGGAAGTTATTCTCTGAACAAATGTGAATGTTCCAGGAATACTTCTCTCCCTGGGCTCCGGATTTCTTCACTTCTTCCTGGACTAAAAAAATTGAATCTCATTCAGAGAAAAATCAGAAATAAGAAAAGAAAAAACTCACACTGCCGCAGAACATTGATGATCCGGGGTGAGTCAAAGGTCTGCTCCTGCCCATTGAGCCACAATCTATTTTTGGAGAAGTTGGGTGAGGCCGCAATTGTGGTCTTTGCGTACATTTCACTCAAGGTAACACTCACAGAGTCATTGATGGGCAACAAGAGCTTCTCATCTCGCTTTCCCCCTGAAAATTAGGTCAACAAAGTAACAGAGGAACGATTTGGGCAGGAAATCCCACGTCCAGAACTCACAGTATTTAATGACAGCAATATTAACTGGTGCAGTACATGTTGCAGTCTCCATTTTAGGCGCTTCTGGGACGGAAGAGTTGGGCAGGAAGCTGGAAAAAGCGACTTTTCACTTCCACGTCTTTAAACTGACTGAGGAGAAAATCTTCTCTATAATAAAGAAACGTCTCTCTATTTCATTCCTGTACAGCTATTGTACGTTGGTCCGATCGCGATGAAATTTGGTACAGAGGCTCCTTATATCAGGCGGTTTTCACCAACGGCACTCACTTTCCCCCCAGAGCCCCCCTTCGTAGCGCCCCCATATAAAATTTATGTTTTTTTGACTACTTTTTGAAATTGGCGCCCTTTTTGGTACATTTTGTTGAAGAGAAAATGAGATGAATACATTTTCCTGCTATCCGTCTCCCTCACTTTTTCAGTTTTTCGCAATTTTCTCGCGTTTTCCGCCGAATTTTTACGGGAAATTGTGTTTTTTGTGACCAGGAAAAAACTTTTGAATTTTTTGCATCAAAAATTCCAAAAGTCACGAAAATCCATTTCCGGGAAAAAAAGTGCGTGTAAAATCCCCAACCGTCAAAATTTCCGCGGGCCCCAAATTCCGCACGGAAAAGCTCCCCGAGGCTCCCGGAGCACCCGTAAGTGCCCCAGGAGCCCAAAAAATGCGTTTTATGCCCACAAATTTGGGAAAAAACACGGAAATCACGAATTTTGTCGAAATGCAAAAAAAGTTCGTTTAGTTCAAATTTTATTATTTCATGCCATCTCGTCAAACGGAAAATTTCAAATTTAAATTTTATTTTGGCAGTTGAGTATTTTCAGTTTTTCATAGGAAAATCGACAATTTTCCTCTTTGGCGATTGATTTTATCGCTTTTCCGGGATCTGGGAACTTTTTTCGATGAGTTTTCGAGAAGATTTGCTGGAAAATTGTAAAGAAAATTGTGAAAATTGACTGTGCGAGCGAGATAACACCATGTTTTTGCGGCATTGTTTTGTCATCTCGCTCACACGACCAAATTCTCAGTATGAGCGAGACAACCAGCTGTGATTTCAACTTCTCGGTCGTACATTTAGTTTTTCGTATTTATTAATGAATTTTCTAATTGTTTTCCCGGTTTTCCGCTAATTTTCAACTCTAACCGTTGTAACATATTTACTACAGTCGGAAAATTCAGTTTTTCATTAGAAAAACACGAAGGAATAACAAAAACCGATTGTGCAAGTGAGAAAACTATGTTTTTCCGGCAATATTTTGTCATCTCACTCGCACGTCAGAAATGTCAACACGAGCGAAACGAATAGCTGTGAACAGTAAAAAACAAACCTTCTCTCTCACACTTTCAGTTTTTCCTCTTTTCTTCATGAGTTTTCCAGAATCTTTCCCACAATTCCAACTCTAATCGAAAAGATAGTTTTCCTAGATTCAGAAGAACCAATTTTCTCCTCAGATTTATCAAGAAAATTGTGAAAAACCCATTTGTGCAAGCGAGACGGCATGAAATTGCATGTCAAAAGGTATGTCGCTCAGTTTTGACAACCACTTTGACAAGCAAAAAAGTCAGCTTTCCTTTATTTTCGTGAAAAAGACGATTTTCCCTGCAAAATAGTGAATTTTCCGCTTTTCACGCAATGTAAATCGGTGCTTTGGCACTTGTGGAGTGTTTTTCCAGTATTATTTTGCATGTAACGTACATTTGTGAGGCTAAAATTACATGTGATATGGTGTGAGTGACAACTTTCGTGTTTTGTGCAATTTCCTGGAAAACTTCCTGGAAGAATGGGGATTTTGGAAGCGGAAACGTACGGAAACTACTTCTATGAGATTTTCATCAGCAATTTTGTAAAGTATGTGGGAGAAAATGGGTGTTTTTTGTGAAAAACTTTGCGAAAAGGCGAAAGGTTGCCGGGGGTTGTTTATGTTTGTTTTCATTCGTTTTCGGGATGATTTTCACGCCGGAAGAGGCTTTTTCACACATCCGATGGAATTTTCCATCCGACGAGACTGTCATAGTTGATTTTTATTTGGAAAATTAGTGCGCAACTCGCGAAAATTGCGGGAAAAACTGAGCGCAACATAACCTCACCGTGTCGCTGAGTTTTGAACCTTGACCTTCCGCAAAGTCTAAACAGCTGTTTTTTGTTTGTAAACAAACCGCATGTTATTGTTTTTCCTGCGCAGGAAAACTTCGTCGGAAAAGGCATTTCGTGCTCGTGGTAGGGGAGCTGTGGGTGAGAAGAAGGATGGTGCGGGACGTCATGTTGTCCCGGGATCACTGCTCAGCACGTACCGGATGGAATTGGAGCCGAATTCCTCCAAATTCGCCGTTTTCTCTCTCATCCGGGCGGCTGTGCTGGAAGTGGAGGCAAAGTATGCCCTCATCTATGGGGGTTTCCCAAGAAAAGTCCTGGGAAAGCCACCGTGCTGTGTCCACTGCTCGATGCTCTGTGAGTAAAATGTTGGGAAAAATCTAAAGGTTCCTGCGCTAAAGGACTCTCTTTCCTTGCAGCTGATAACGACAGTGATGACAGTGATGAATCCGAGGAGACAACTCAGAGGGAGATTGTTCAGAAAGTTCCCCAAATTGTGGGTGCAGGACTCAAGTCTCTCTTTGAATTAATCGCCGAGGCTCGAAATATCCATCCACGTCTCTGCACGAGAGCCCTCAAAGCTCTTTTGGACATAATCCAGGGACAGAATCCGGAGAGTTTCAAATCCGAGCCCGGAGAGATGATTAATCAGCTCTTTGATCTCCTCCTGGACCTGGCAACGCTCTACGAGAGCTCCTCAATGGGAGATCAGTGTGACGTCAACAATTGGTCAGCAATTGGATGTTCAGCCCTGCTGGGGCTCTGTGTGGCACGTGGAGATACTGGGAAGATTCTTAGAGCCGTCACAGCGATGTTAATGTCCCCAGCTCAGCTTTCATCGCAGTACATCGCCTTCCCGCTTGTTCTGAACACCCTGCAGAGGAGTGTCATCGCTGTGGCTCTCAATCGCCCCACAAAACCGGACTTCCTGCGCAACGGGATCCCAAAGAATTGTCTCCTGGATCAATTTTCACTGGCAAATCAACTTCCTGCCACGTATGCGTTCAACCTGCAGCCGTCCATTGCGTCCGATGGGAGATTCATCTACATCCTCATGGGGAGGAGTCTCCTGAAGATTGGAACGGGTTTCAATGGGACCCTCAAGGGGTACCTGTATGCGGTGAATAATGAATTCGGGAAGGAGACAAATGGATGGATTGGCTATGCCAAGAACACCCTCTACTACCGTCGCCTCTCAAAGCGAAACTTTGACAACGTTCTCATCGTGGACACGGAGAAGTTGGCCGTTGTGGAGTCAGTGCACCTCAATGTAGGCCAGGGGAAGGACATTCAGAGTATCCTCTTCTCAGACGGAGAGTCCCTCAGTGTTTTGTGCACGACAAAAGACGATAGTCTCGTTGTGAAGCAAATTCTCCCACCAGTTGTGGGGACAGTCTTCGATTTACCCCTCAAACTAGCCCGCAAAACCTTCCGGACACTCGGCTATGCCGCCTTTGAGGATGAAGTTCTCAATCAGAATCAAATTCAGAAAATTCAATCGTCCTACAACCCCTTTGAACCGAAGCTAATGAATGACGTGGAGATCTTGAGTATTTGCTGTGGGAAAGAATTCGGGCTGGTGCGTACGCCAACTGGGAAGGTCTACTACTACGGCAAGGCAGCATCGTTGGGGCTGAAGAGTGTCGGAAAGAGCCCAACACTGCGCCTAACAGAGCTAATCGTTTCAAAGAGCGAGAATATCGTTCACATTGCAATTGGGCACGATGGAGTCCATGCGATTCTCGTGACAGACGAGGGAATTGTCTACTTTACGGGTACAGCCAGGAGGGGAGAAGATGGTGATTCCTCCAAGAATCGCCGACAACCCAAAGCAGTGAAGCCCAAGAAGATTGGAAAGGTGGAGGTGGCCAGTGTTGTCTATGCATCCTGCAACAACGGAACTTCAGGTAAATCATTTTTTGACATTTTTTCTTTTAATTTTTAGAGTTTGATTAATTTGTAGGACCACTATCTGTCTCTAGAGACAAACTACTTGAGAATTTTAGCGACATAAAGCAACTTGAAGTTTGTAAACTTTTCTTCCCGGAACGGTTAAATGTGCTTCCCGGAAAGTCCCATATTTGCCTGGAAGTTGTGCACGATGACAGCTCATTGCATGAGGAAGTTTCTAAGGGATCTTAGGAACTACCTTTTCAACACCCGCCTGATCCTTGTTATCATATTTGGGCCAAAATCTGAGCCTATAAAAATGCTTCACGAAATTGCAAAGAGGACTTCTAAAAATGGACAGATTTTGACCCCTAAATGGAATCAAGGATCAGCCGCGTGTTGAAAAGAAGGTTCCTAAGATTCGTTAAAAACTTCCTGATGCAATCAACAGTCTTCCTGAACAACTTCCAGCCACTTATGACACTTTCCGGGAAGCACATCAAAGACACATACCAAAGTTTTTCTGAATTTTTATTAGAACTAATATTTTCTTTGAAGAAAGAAAACATCTTTGAACTCCTTTTTTTGTATCAATTTGTTGATTTTGTTGACCCAATTCGGACCTCTTAAGGCCTTTTTCAATCCTCTGTTACTTAAAACTGATAAAACTTTAAATGTTGAAAATTATGGGATTTAAAAGAGTATTAGAAGGGCTTTAAAATGGTACTAAAATTAAGAACATTGCTTTTTGTTTTATATCATTTTTTTTTTCTCATTCTACGCGGAACTTTAGAGGTCGGAATTGGCCCACGTTCCCCTAATATTTTTATAATTAACGCTCCGCAGTTTTTTCATGACATAAACTCTAGATTAGAATTTGTATTATAAAGTCTGTTTTAATGGATTTAATAATGATAACAGATTTATTTTATAACAAATTCAAAAATGAGCCTTTTTACTAATAAATTTGGTAATTGATTTATTTTCTTAAATTATTTATTATATTATTATTTAAGCCGATTTAATAAATAATAATAATAATAAAAAAAAAAAAAAAAAAAAGATTTATTTTCTTGAAAAATGTGGTTTGAATCTTAACTTTGTCGCTCTTTAAAAAATATTTTTAATAAATTTCGGTGATTTCTTAAAGAATTTTTAGAGAAATCTTATTGGGAATTAAACTCAAAGGTCTTTTTATCTGATTATTAATCACAGAGAAATGCTTTATGAATTTAAAAATGGTTTGTGTCTTAACTTTGTCGCTCAATTTATGTCTTTTAAAAAAAAAAGTGCCTTTGCTGCTCTTTTCTATTCTTCGAAAATCTACTTTAAAATATCCTTATTTTAACTAAAATTCAGAGTTTTCTTTTAGGATTATTGCACGAAGAAACGTTGACTTAAATCAATTTCGTTTGTGTCTTAACTTTGTCGCTAAATACAATACCGACAATACCTAAGCTTGAAGGGAAATGTAATTTATTTCTCGCCATGATTTATTCACTATTCTAAATCATTCGAAAAACCCTTAAAAATCCATTCTTATGATTAAAATATTCTAATTGAAAAAAAAATAATAAAAAAATTTGATGTATGTCTTTGCTTTATATCGCTAGATTTAGTAAAAAAAAAGTTCTTTGTTTCTAATTCCTAATAAAAATTAATTTAGGTATTGTTACAAATAAAATTCATATTTATACTTCTTTTACATTCTAAAATCTAGTGTGTGTCTTTGCTTTATCGCTCATTTCTCTAAATAAATGTTTGTTTTTTCTTTCTAATTTATAGTTTTTTTTTTAAATTCCATTCAAATAAGTTTCTTGTTACAAATAAAAATCATTTTTATTTATTTTTCAAAGAAACATTAAGTTATTTAAAAATAAAAATAAAATTGGTGTGTGTCTTTGCTTTGTCGCTCAATTTAGTAAAAAATGTACGGGTAAGCTGACCAAGCTTACGGGAGCTGTGTTTCTTTCAGTGTACCAATTTTGTGAGAGCAAACTAGAACGCAAATTAATTTAAAATACGCGCAAAGTCGGAAAAAGTTGAAAAGTCACACCCTAAGAAATCTTTAGAAGGCCATATCTCGAGAACGGATCCATAGATTTTCATAATTTTTTTTTGTTTGAAAGGTCTTGAAGTCAGCTATAACATATCGAAAAATGAAAAAAAAATTATGTCGCCATTTTCGAAAAATTCGAGTTCGAAATTTTCGAAAACTTTGTTTTTGACTTTAGCGCCTCTTGCGGTCATTTCTCGAAGTTGCAATGTTCTAGACATTTGTAGGGTTTCTCGAAACCTTTCATTTGCGCTTGAGTTGATCAAAATCGGACTTGTAGAACCCGAGATATGACATGCCAACTTTGGAAGGCTATATCTCGAGAACAGATCCATAGATTTTCTTCATTTTTGGCATGGAGCTAGATAATATGGTCAGCTATAACATATCAAAAAATGAAGCAAATCGATAATGGCGTTTTCGAGATATTCATCGAAAACTCATCGAAAATTTTATTTTTAATTTTTAGCCCCCTAGCGGTCACTTTTGAAACTTCGGATGTTCTAGAGAGTTGTAGGGTTTGTTGAGAGCTTTCATTTGAGCCCGAGTTGATCAAAATCGGTCAAGCCGTTTTCGAGTTATGGTCGATTTTCGATGAAAAATTGTGGCGGCCATATTGACTAAACGGCTTGACCGATTTTCGAAAATGAGGTATCGTTGGAAAGGTCTTGATGGCCCCTACAACATATAAAAATTTCAGATTTTTAGCTGTTACAGGGGCTGAGATATAGCGAAAACAAAATTTTGAGGTTATTCAAAATGGCGGACGCGGGGGTGGGGGGTAAAATTTGACATCATAATCGGACGTCTTACAGTCAACTTTTAAACTTTGCCGTTTACCGCAAGTCTCTATCTATCACCGTTCTCTCGCAATCTAGCGTTATACTCCGGACGGCCGGCCGGAAAAAAAAATTTTTTGGCGCATACGTTTTTTGGAATGTGGGGACCCTAATTCGTGCTCATCCCAAGTTTGAGCCCGATCTGACGACTTTCGATTTTGCTCGGTACACAAAAGCTGTGTCTGAAAGAAACACAGCTAAAATCGTTGTTTCCAATTTCTAATATTTTTTATTTAATAAAAATCACTTTATAGTTTACAAATAAAAATCATATTTACTTCTTTCGAACTTTTTTTTTTTTTTTACAAAGAAACGTTTAATTTAATCTGGTGTGTGTCTTGACTGTCGCCGAGTGCATCAACTTAAAACTTTCAAATAAAAATAACAACTAAACCACTTTTTACAGGCTTCGTCACTAAAAACGGAAAACTGGTGATGTATGGCAAGGACACAGCGCACTGTGACTCTGCGGGCTTTGTAACAGCCCTCGGTGATCAGCACATTGTGAAGGTATCCCTGGGCAAGGCGCACTGTGCTGTTCTCAATTCCAAAGGGCAACTCTTTACGTTCGGACTGAACAATAAAGGTCAGTGTGGGAGGGTTTTTGTGAAGGAGAAAGAAACATCCCTGATGGAGACGTCTGAGGCGAAAAGTCTGGAAATTTCCGGCGGCGCAAAGTCCGAATTGACACCTATTTGTGATCCCGATGATCACACCTTGACTCTCGGGCAGTGCCGTGTTTGCTCCATCTGCCGCGAGTGCACGGGCTACAATACTTCGTGTGTTGTGATGCAGAGAATCCCGCTGGAGCAGAGAGTTCCGGGAGCTGATTGTGACTGTGGTCATGGATGTGCGGGGTGTTCCAAGTGTGCTGCATGCAATGGGTGTATCAATCAGCAGGAAGGGGAGAGTACTTCGGAGAGTGCCTGTGCGCAGAGGGATGCCCTTCCGTCGGCTAATAGGGTACGCTACAGAGGTCCAGTTTTGCGGAAGAAGGAAAAGAAGCATGCGGATGAGGCTAATATTGGATCAGATGCTGAGAGGGATCAACCACGTGTGGCCCCACTTCCACCTGCTCGTGTTACGCTCCCCTCGACGAGTCCTGTCGTCCAAATCTCCTGTGGATTGCATCACACGGTGGCATTGACGATGATTGGGGAGGTTTTTACATTTGGAAGCAATCAGTATGGGCAGTTGGGGACGGGAGATTTGCAACCTGTTGCGGGCCCGACGCAGGTGAAGGTTTCTGGGACAGTTACCCTCGTTGCAGCTGGTGCCAATCATACGGTTCTCATGACGCACAAGGGTGTTGTTTATACCTTTGGGAACTACCAGAAGGGACAACTGGGGAGATTTCCGAATGAATTTCATCAGAAGGATGATCAGGCAAAGTATGAGGCAAAGAATGAGCAACAGAGTGCAACGGAAATGCTGCAGCAACGTCAAAAATTCCTTTGGAACTGCATTCCGGGGCCTGTGATGGGGGTTGGACCGAATTATGGGAAACGCGCCACGTGGATTAGTGCCAGTGGGGATCAGACATTCATAAAGATCGATGAGAGCTTAGTTACGGGATCGATGCTGTCAAAATTGAATATTGTTGCGGATAAGAATACAATGCTACTCATCCCAAATGTCCCTCTATCCTTTGACTGCTTGACGATCAATAGGCAGGATGGGACGTGCTCGACGCATTGTAAGAATCAAATGGACTTTACGAAGATCATTCAATCGCATCAGGCAACAATTGAGCAGATGGCATCGGATAAATGCAATCAAAACACCGAAGTCCCGAAAGATGCAACAAAACAAATGTCCCAGAGTATTCATGAGGCGCGCAATCAGCTGTTTGACTTCCAGGATTGCCTCCAGGGGGGGAAGAGTGGGAAGAACAGTCACAAATCCCAGGAGATTCAGCCACAGTTGGCTTTCACATTGGAACCAAACTATGGGAATCTCTGGGCTTTTGATGCAATTGCAAAGCGAATGTACTGCTACAATGCAATTGCCAGTGATCTCGTTAATACATCTGGGGAATGTAGTTCAGATCTCAGAGCTGTTCTCTCCTCTCACTTGGCACTGCCGTCTAAGCTTGATGTTCCCATTACGCGGAGTCAGGCTTCGTTGAATTTACTTGCCTGCCTGGATATTCTTACTTCCTCTGCGGATAACATTCCGCAGTGCTTTGAGAATCTCGTTGAACAATCGATGAATGCAGCAAAGGAGGCTTCCGGGACGGATTTCCTGTCTGTTGTGAGATTTGAGAACTACGGCGGTGGTTGGGGCTACTCGGGGCACAGTGTGGAGGCCATACGTTTCATGGCGGACACGGATGTTCTCATTGGGGGCTTTGGGATCTTTGGGGGACGCGGGGAGTACACGTGCAAGCTGAAATTGTACGACCTTGGACCCGAAGGTGGTGGCTATGAGAAGGACGGTGTGCTGGTTGCTGAAACAGAAGAAACTCCCTTTGAATGCCCCGCAAGGAGTCGCTACAATGTTATCCTGCCCAAACCCGTGACAGCTTCCGCGGGGAATTGGTTTCTGGTGTGGAGTAGAATCTCTGGTCCATCGTCAGATTGTGGTTCATGTGGGCAGGCTTCGGTGACGACAGATGATCAAGTTGTCTTCACTTTCAAGTCCTCAAAGAAGGCAAACAATGGGACGGATGTGAATTCCGGACAGATCCCCTCAATTCTCTACAGGGTGATCAATAGGGAATCAAAGCAAATCTCTGATAATTTGGACACGGAGCCCATTCACAAGATTTCCAAGATGTTTGCCAATTCCGTCACGAAGGAATGCTTCGATAGTCTCGTTTCCCTTCTCAGTTGGGCATGGGGAACGTTCAAAATGTCTCTTGGAGAGCTGAAGGATCGTCGACGATACCTCCACATTCACTCATGCCTGGAGAGATTGGTCTACGTCAATAAGTCCTGCCTTCGCTTACTCAGGAAGTACACGAATGAAGTCTATCCTGTGGTGATTGTGGAGAAGACGGAGAAGAAGACAAAATTCTGGGGTGATCCCAAAGATCCGGAGAAAAGGAAGTCTTCCAGCCTCACAGTTAACAAGGGCGCCTCAACGTCCAAGATGACGGCATCAGGGAAGATTTTTGGCTTGTCAGGAAACGCAGCTGAGACCACCTCAACGCCAACTGCAGCAAAGAAGGCAAATTCAGAGAATCTCCTCCTGGCTGAATGCATTGGAGAAGTTCGTGCGCTACTCATGCAAATTCTCTGCGATGACATTCAAATGGATGCCGAGAGTGAAGCTGCGGAAATGCTGACAAATATCCTCGATGAGTGCCATGTGACCTTTGTCAGTTGCTTCAATGCCTTCTACCCAACGTCCACACTCAAGTGGAATTGCCTGTGCGATCAGCTGGCACAGATGGACAGAGGAATCCTCCATTCACGCCTCCTCAGTGCCATCCTGGCGGGACTCTGTAGCCCCAATGTGCAGCTACGGAAGACTTTCTCCCTCCTCACGCCGACACGCGAGAGGATCTCACTCGTCAGTCCCAGCGACAATTCCGGACTGCCCATGCTGACATCCATGGAGAATCATTCCTACCCCGTGCTGGTGGAGCAAATGATCTACCGCACGCAGCAGGAGAAGAGTGACTTTCACGTAAATACGTGGACATTCAAGGATGTCCTCATGAAGCTCCTCAATATCATCTCAAAACCCATCAGGTCAAAGATTGAGAATATCTATCACAGTCGCTGTGGGAACTTCCTCAACATTGACGTGGGCAGGACAACAAATCAGGGACTCATTGATAATTGCTGTCATCTCCTTGCCAGAGTCCTTGCTGAGATTGTCTATGAGAGCTGCACGTTCGATGTGAGTACAAAAAACATTTTTTTAAGATTATTTCTTTGTTCAAATTAACTTTGCAGTGATGGTCTTTTCAGTGCAAAGTTGATTTGAACACTATTTCTCTTATTCGTTGGTGTTCCACTTCGTGGCCAGCACCAAGTATTGTAATCGTCGGAAAAACCGATCACCTCAGATCGGGCTCAAACTTGGTATGAGCACGTTTTAGACAACCCACATTACGAAATGATGGTCTTATAGCTCGAGAACGGTAACAGATAAAGACTTCCGGTTTAAAATTTTTTATAGAAATGTGGGTGTAAAATTTCATTTTTTAACATTTTCGAAATCCAAGATGGCCGCCGTCCGCCATTTTGAAATACCGTCAACCACTTCCCTTACAGCTAGAGGTCTGAAATTGTTGTATGTTGTAGAGCTCAGTGAGACATTTTCATCGATAATTCATACTTGAAAATCGGTCAAGCCGTTTAGCAAATATGGCCGCCCAAAGCAAAAAGTGTTTTTTGGATATAACTCGAGAACGGCTTGACCGATTTTGACCATCTTGGTATCAAATGAAAGGTTTCAAGAAGCCCTACAACTGTCTAGAACATTCCAAGTTCCAAAAATTACCGCAAGAGGCGCTAAAATCAAAAACAAAAATTGCCTAACTTTAAGGGGCAATATCTCTGAATCCACATTATCGATTTCCTTCAAATTCTGGTATATTGTAGCCTGACTCAATATCTTTCACCAGCCCGAAAATGAAGAAAATCTATGTCGCCGTTTAGAAGAGATTGCCATTTGAAAAATTCTTGAATTTGAAAAGTTCTAAGAACCATATCTCTTGAACGGCTTGTCCGATTTCGCTCAACTTGGTATCAAATTAAAGGTTTTGTAAAACTCTATAACTTTCTAGAACACTAGAAACCTCTAGAACCATTCCTTTAGGACCAGAAATGAAAAAAAAAAACCGCCATTTTGTGTTCTGAAGGTGACCTTGAAAAGTGTCATAATATATCCCAAATTATAGCTTGTGTTAAGACCTTTCCAAAACTAGTCAAAAAATTTCTGTAGGTCTTATAGAACTTGAGATATGACCATTTTTATTCATAAAATTGCCGAAGTTCACAAAAAAATCAACTTTGCCTACTAATTCAGCTCAAAAATCGTATTACAACGCATAAACAAACTTTTAAACGTTGTGGGACACCAACTCTTATAACTGGACGCGTTATGATTAACTTTTTCATTATAATATTCAAAGTTTTGGGTGATTATGCTTCTTTGGGGATTTATTAGGTAGTGTTCGTATGCTTCATGCATTGTAAGAGATAATAATCACAATAGTGACGTCATTGTTTGCATTTTTGGGCAAATCTTTACTAATTCTTTTAAGCTGATCTCAGTGGAAAATGGAAAGTTTCTTTAGCAATTTCTTATTCTTTTTTGATCCTCTTTCTCGTGTCCTGATTGTTTTCCGGGATTCACGGTTTTTCCATACAGATTCGAGTAAACTCCTTCAATTGAAAGAAATCTTTTTTTTTTATCATAAATTCTCTCTATATTTCATTGGAATAGTTCATCATTCAAGTCCATAATGACTTTGAGGGCAATTTTCTCCGCTCTGACCGGTGGTAGAGCACGTAGTTTCTGCTCGATGATCTTGGAATAGCAGGCCAGGATATCGGGATCAGCATTGCTGCTACTTTCAGCAGCCATACTCACATTAATTCCTTCCATTTCCCCCAAACGATCTTCACGGGAGGATTCACCTGAGTGTGGGATGCCTTTCTCCTCATCCGTATCGGATTCCATGATTCCATGCCTGAGCATGATCTCTTCATCTGTGGTGGGTTCAGTCTTGAGGACTTTAAGTTCAAAGGGCATGTCGTGGGTGGGATTTGTGGCATTGCTGCTGGGGTGATGCCTCTTCACGCCGTTCCGCACTCTCTTCATGAAGGGCGTCAGGAAGCGCATCTGCTTGTAGAAGTACCAATTACTGAGGGGTTCTCCGTCGTAGCCAGCTGCGTCCACTTCGAATTTATTCATCTCCCGCGAAAACTGCTGCCTCAGGGTGGTGAAGACTGTCTTTGTGGTGTTAACTGGAAGAAGGGAATCCTTCATTTAGGGGTCAGGAGGGGTTCAGGAGGAGACAAACCTGTGCTTCCGAGTTCCTTTGCAATGTTTTCCCAAGCATTTTCTCGGTATCTGATGATTGTGTGTTCTCTCAGGGATGTGTTGTAGATGCAGGGATGCCGTCGAACTGCAGCAATTAGTTTTTCCTTGAAATCCACCGTAATAATATCCATTAGGGCCATTTAAAATGAAGGGAAAATCCTTTAAAATTGAGGAAAATTGAAGAAAAACAAGAATTTTCCAAATTATTTATGATTTTTGACATTCCAACTAAGAAGAAGATTTTCCTTCTCGCCCGCACGGCCCGCACTTCTCTCAGTCAGCGTGTTGAGATACAATCTGACTTTGCCGACGATACCGTCCCGGCTGGCCATATAACATGCTTTTTAGTACCATATACGTGATATTGAAAGAGTATCAAAAAATCGTCTGAACCATCTAAAATCGCGCTCAAACTTTGTAAAAGCACTTTTTAGATCTCCTCCAGTGGATGGTCAAAAAGGGAAAGTTTCCTAGATTTCAGAACTATTTTTGTGCAATTTTTCAGACTTGTCGTTTTCGAGATATTCAACTTCCGGAAAGAAAAACTATTTTGATCACTTCCGGATGTCCTGATAAAACGCAAAATAAGATTTCATTGATGAAATTCGTGAAATTCACAATTTTTCAATTCCGGACGAAATATTCATCCAAAAAAGTAAAGAGGTCATGTAATTCCGGAAAAATCGTATCCTTTTTGCGAGAAATCATTTGTTTCGTGATTGAATGAGAATCTAGGCTGACTACAGAGTCTAAAAAGCCAGGAAATTACTAGTCAGGGCAGATTTATTAATTATTCCTCAGAACATGATTGAGTTGACTGATGAATTGAATGCACTGATCCTCTGCAACGCTCTCCGGAAGTTCTCGAAGCTTTCGATGAATGATTTTGAGGTAACAATCGAGGACGTCGACATTTGTGCTACTCTCAGCTGCCATCATGGCATTCCCATCTGATTCCTCTGCTGTTTGGAATTCCTCCTGCTCCTGATTTGGGGGTGGGGTTGGTGCGGCTGCCTGGGGCGGAGCAGCTTCCTCATGTAGTGAGCTACGCCTATTGATTACAAATTTCTCCTCGACAAATTCCTCCGTGTCTGATTCGAGGACAATGGCATCCTGCAGGAAATCATTTTCATTTTGATATGAACCAGTTGTGCTCCCCTCAATTGCTGAACTCTGAGATGTCTCTGTATCGTCACGCTTTATCTTCTTCTCTTTGTGAAATGTGCGCTTTGGTCGACGGGATCGCACGTAGGGATACAGGAAGTTCATAGCATCGAAGAATGGCCAGTAGCTGTCTCCTCTGAGATGGCGTTTCTTCAATTCTCGCGTGTACTGCTGTCGAAGTCTTTCGTAGATTGTCTTTATTTCTGTTACTAAAATAGTAGGAAAAAAAAGAACGTTAGAAGATTGGCTGGGGATCCTCCGGAAGGAACTTTACCTGATGTTGATGCTTCCTTGGCAGCTTTTTCCCACGCTTTCTCCCTGTGCTCATTCGAATTGTACTCTCGCATGGATGTGTCGTAAATACATCGATGCTTCTGTACGGTTTTTATTATTTTATTTTTAAATTCGTCCTGATTCATTTTCATTTAATTGAATAAACAGAAATTTATTTTTAAGAGTTTCCTTTATGTTTGACACTTTGCACGCGCATACGCATAATGGCGGCTATGCTATGTGTCATTTTATGGCATTTATGACTTTTTTTTTATTGCGATTGCATACCCAGCAGGCCTAATGTGCTACATAAAGTATCAGTACTGACTGCTAACAGCATGCTAAGAATTTAGTATTAAATTTACCCGGCTGGACTAGTTTTTTTTTGTTGAATTCTTTACTAAATTTAGTCTCAAATTTCACTAAAAACTTTGTAAAATCTACAGAAATACAAACATTTGAACAGAATGTAATGAGGCAATAAGCCAACCGGGATGATTTTTCTACGCGAGATACATTTTATTACACTTCGTGTCATAAATTTATTCAAATTATTATTAGAAACTGATTATTATGATTAAAAAATAGAATTATTTCACAAAATTTTAGAAGAATAGAATTAAATTTTTTTTTCAAGATATCGTGTAACCATTTGGCCTTCATCAGGCTTTTATTTTTTTAAAATATTTTAACATATTTTTTTATATATAAGTAATAGGTCAGCCGGGATGATTTTTCTACGCGAGATACATTTTATACACTTCGTGTCATAAATTATTCAAATTATTATTAAAAATTGAATTTTCTGATTAAAAAATGTGAAATGGAAGATTAGAATTATATTTTTTTTTTCAAGATTTCGTGTAAAAATTAAGCCTTTATCAGACGTTTTTTTTTTTTTTTTAATTTTTAAACATTTTTTTATTAAAGAAATAAAATACTTTAGAACCTTTATAAGCTTTCGACACTCTGTGGGATCTTCATCAGGGGCTTGAATTAATTTTTTCCCTTATTTTTTTTTCTAACGCTCCAGCAGTTCGATGTGGCTCTGCTGCCATCAAAGAGTCTCCAGTCGACGGGATGTCGATACACGCGAACAGATTCAAGTCGTACGTGGAATACGGGAAATTTTGGCCCAGATGCAATTGCCTTCTCTGTGGACAAGGCGGGAATAGCGATTGCCGGAGCGGTCATCTACTCCGGATCGGGGAGCTATGAGTACCAATTGGAGCTCCTGCATGACACAATGGACTCCAAATTGCAATTCCAGAATCGCTGGGAAACGCTTGAATCAACTTCGGGGACATATGATCAGGAAGTTGTGCAGAATGATATGGTTGAGTTGAAATTCGATCGTCCGGTGCAGATTAAGGAACACGGACGGTATGCCATTAGGCTGTGCTCTCAGGGAGCTCGTACGTGTTCCGGAGATGCTGGTGTGACATCCATTAGGGGCCCATGTGGGGCAACATTCACCTTCTTTCCGTGCGATTTAAGTTTCAACGGGACAACCCCAATTAGGGGTCAAATCCCCTGCTTGCTGTACTACAGCTCTCCACTACGCAATGAGAATCACACGGGAAAGATTATAAATGAGATGCATGCACGCGATACAGTGTTGCAGATTGCATCGGATATTACGAAGAAGTGCGCAGAGTTGCTGATCCTGGCTAGGAATACAGCAGCCATGACAATTTCTCCGAGTGAGAAGAGCCCGAATTCGTCAAATAATACTCAAACAATTGATTCAGAGCACAATATTACGCCAATTGAGGAGCACATGGACATTGCGTGGAGCAATAATTCCTATCATAACACCTCGACGAGTTTCTCCGAGAGCAATATGTCCACAGCGAGGGATTTAACGAAGAAAATTGAATCCTTCTCAAAAGGGATCATTGAGACGCTGAAATTTGAGAAACGCGCCACGAATCCGTTTGATTTTGAAATTGAAATTGGCGCCACGGAGATTAATCCGAAGGATTTAATGGAGGAGAATGATATAAATGACAGGAATGTGCGGAATGGGAAGTTTGCCAAGATGAATGGGAATAATAGGATCATTGGGAATGATGATGACATTCGGAATTATTTGAATGAGGTCGCAGGAAGTGCTGGAGAGGACGACGGGTTCTCACAGATGAGTACGTTGGGGATTCTGGAGTTGTTTGGCCTACGTGACGCCAGTATGTTCCACACTCTCCTACCGCTGGTGTTTGCCCACATTGGACCCCTTGTGAATACAGATCCACGAAGTTGTGTGCAAATTCTCAGCTTAATTCGGGATATTCTGCCACATGTGGCAGCACTCAATCAGCTGCATTTTGCAAAGGATGCCGAAGAGCAGAATGGGGAGAATGTGGATGTACGCAATAGGAATCAGGAGAGTCTCGAGGGCCCCTTGGTGGATTTGTGCACCACCAGTAAGCACTATTGCACCGTTGAGAGTGATCATCCGTACAAGAGTGCCATGATAAGTTGCTACAAAGTTGAATTCCCTCCCACAGTTCAATGGTTCTCAATTGAATTTGATCCACAAAGTGGAACAGCCCAGCCCGAGGATGCCCTTCTGCTGTGCATCCCCAAATTCCGTCTTCCAGCCTCACGCCCGCGGACGGCCCATCAATGCGAGGAGAGTATGAACAGCAAGAAGAGTGTTGATGTCATCACGAGCTATTCGTCCGTAAATGACGACAATGCATGGAATATCCTCAATCCACGATCCCCGGACGATGAGAATTGGATTGTCGTGAAGAAATTCAACACGTAAGCAAAACTTTTGTCTAACTCGGTCATTTCTGTGGGATTATTTTTGTTTGCCTTTCTCAATCGATAATATATAAATAATCGTGATATTGCTGATTATTTGGGGCTCGCATAGGCTTGATAATTTCTCTCTCTCTCTCTCTCTCTCTGCGTTTTCATTGGAATTAATGTTTTATGGGAGAATTATTTTGTAAACATTTTGAAGATTTTAGGAATGATTTTCATGCAAATTTTTTTAATTGAATGAAACACAGGGTGTGGCGATTTTTTCTTTATATATTTTTATGTGAGCAAAAGAAGCTTAATTAAGAGCCAAAAAACTGAAGAAATACTTGAATTTTTTTAATTTTATTTTTACCTTTAAAGGTAGAAGGATTTCCTTCAAAAATTAGAATTTAAATTCAACTCAAAATGCATTTTTTTTAATTTAATTTTATTTTATTTTCTTTTTAAAAATATATTAAAAAAAAACTTAAAAGTTTGTTATAAGATTTTGACAGATGGAATTTTTAAATCATTCTTTTATGGTTCTGTAAAAAAAAACAAAGAATTAGTTGTTCCAGAAAACAGTCAGAATGAACTTTAAAGAGCCTTGGAAAAGTAATTTTCTTTTAGAAACTTGTTTAAGGTAAGAAATAAAATATCAAAATCTTATAAGATTTTTCCCAGAATGCCAAAAATCTTATAACTGACGATTTGTAGGGAAAGAAAAGAAAAGATTTTTATCGGAATCTACCCCTTCTTTTTAAGTTTTTAATCTGATGAGAAAAAAAATTTAATTTAATAAGAAATTGAAAATGTAGCGACGTTTTGATTGTTTTTTTTAACTCTTAAGTGATTTTTTATTTATGAATGTTCTCACATAAATTTTACTGTAAATTTAAAAATTGTAAATTGTAAAAATCTGATTCTTTTCCCTAAAGAATTAATGCCCAAATACAAAAATTTGTTAATCAAGCAAATGTGTCGTATTCAGAGACCAAGAAATCCTATAAATCTTTGAAATTTCAAAGACTTCTGAGTCACTGAATTGAACGGAATATTTAACAAAATAAAAAGGAATGAAAAATGCTTAAAAAAGGAATTTGAAACCTTTAAATTCTTCTCAAAGCGTTAAAATAAGGTTTAAAATTAAATTCTCTTTCACTTTTTTAAAGCTTCATCACACCCTGTTCTTCTTTGTATAAAATGTTATCACGAAAGAAAATCATGATGCTTCATAAATATTTATTTCTTTCTCCGCATTTAACGACCTTTATCGCAATTTTTTCGTGATTTTACAATCTCCGCATTTTGAATGAATTTGCAAATTTACCAATTAAAGTGAATATGTTTTTTCTTCACGTCTATGTGGAGTTTTTTTTGTCCAAAATTAAATAATCGCAAGAACGTCAAAAACATGATACAGAACAGATCAAATTGATCAATTTGAACGCAAAGATATTTTTAGAATTTATGTACTGTTCTTCCCGAAATTTCAATAGAATTTTTCATGAGTTTTATGGCGCCACCCATCCCACTAAAAAGCTGCAATATAAAAGGCAAACTTGACTCAATTGTTTGTGGAAATTTATGCGAAGATTAAATTTTTTCGGGATGTAAACAAAACATTATCTTTCGCATTTTCAGGCCATCGCAGTGGAATCAAAATTCAATAATTCTTCCGGGAAATTGTCTGCAACTCTCATTGGAGACTGCTACGAATTATTTGCACGATCAACAAGCAAATCGGTATGGATTTAAATGCCAAATTGTTGGCTATGAGAATCCATCAATGGAAAAATTCCCCAATTCGTGTTTAATTCGTTTGGAGCATGAATTGGCGTATTTGGGTGGGATGTGTAGTGCGAATTTAATGAAGAAGGATCTCGTCCTGCCGGGCGATAAGTGTGAAGATCTCTCACCAATAAGTGAGATGCTGAAGAATCATGCAGGACTCCTTGGGAAGGGATTTGCCCTGCCGGATTCAATGTTGACCATCAATCAAGCACTGGATTCGCATCTGCCAATTGGGTGAGTAACTAAAACAACCTTTTGTTCTTCCCTATCCTACATTATTCTTTGTATTTCCTCTAGGAACATTTGATCACAAATTGACTTAGTAGTGTGCCTAATACATAGTTAGACTTCGGCCTCTTTCTACACAAAAGAAAATTCCTTAAATAACTAAAAATCTTTTACACATAAATTAACATTCGTGTGACTAAGAATTTGTTTTACAAGTCAGTCTTCAAGAGTCCATGATTTTCAATTTGCATGACAATTTGGGTTTCACGGTAGGTTTTTCCCTCTGGTTGGATTATTTCCAATCGTCTCTTTTCCTTTTGCTTCCTCCACCAGACACACAGGAGAATCATAAAGATAACAAGTAGGAGGAGAACAAAGAGAATAATACCCAAGATAATCCACCAAAAGTAGGATGATTCAATGCAGAAATTCTCAGTAATGTAGGCAAATGAGAAGACATCATCCCTCCCACCAACTTCCGCACTACCCCCGTCAATTATGTAGTCACTGAGCCTAAAGAAGGTTTCACTGGAGAAGAGATTGAAGAACTCATTGTCGCGTATTCGATTTAGTTGGGCACACGTGATGGGCGTGATGAATTGATTGCGCGTGAAGATGAGACGAAATTCCGGGGCAAAGATCAGTGGTTGAGGCCAGTCGGGGGTGTCGAAGTTGTTGCGGGAGAAATCCAAAAACAAGGGCTCATTGAGCCGTCGCTGGACGTCCCTCTCAACCACAATGGCAATAAAAGCTCGTGTTTCAGCCAAACTGATGTTGTTCTCCGTTATGAAGGGCATATTGATGGTTGACATGACAAAGCTCTGCCCACTGAGGCCTCCAAAGTAGTTCTGGAAGATCCCAACGTTGCTCACAACTGTTGAGGAAATTAATTTTCAATTAGTTTTCAATGCAAAATTTTAATTTTTCTTTGGAGATCAAAAGAAAATTCCAAGCTAAATATTACTCGAAAAAAATTAAAAGAGGATTTTTAAACGTTAAAAAATGATAGAAAAAGATTAATCGTTAGAATGGACGTTAAGTGTTTGAAAATTTAATGTCAAACGTCAGAATAACGGTTAAAAATTAGAACAAACGTCAAACGTTAATGTGTTATAAATTTAGAAAAGAAACGTCAAACTTTAATGCAGAAACATCAAATGTCAGCATAAATGTCAAAGATGTTAAACGTTAAAAAAAGAAACGTCAAGTCTTAAATGTTAGAATAATCATCCAAAGCTAAAAATTGAACATCAAATGTTAGAAAACGAACGAGAAACTTAAGACACAAATGTCTACTGTTCAAACAAATTGAACGTCAACCTTTAAAAAAAAACGTCAAATGAACGTCAAATGAACGTCAAACGTTAGAATATCAGTTAAATTGTCAAAAACTTCAAATTTGAATGCAACTGTCGTTTATAGTAAAATTCGGTTTATTAAATTGAAATCAGTTTGATTTTAATTGATTCAAATTGAGTTTAGCAAATTAACTCACCTTGAAAATCAAAAGCTCTCGAATGGATGCGTCCTGTGAAGTTATTATGGGAGATGTGCAGAGAACTTAGAACGTCGAGATCGTAGAAACTCCTCGAGGGTAGTTGACTTCTTACGGTGCAATTTGTAATTTGGAATGTGGAAGTGGTGAATTTTTTGAATGCCTGATGCTCAATGCGACTTATGAAGGTATTTCGAATGGCAAATGCATCAAGTCTAAGCCTAATTCCCGTCACTGCAAAGGGGCTGATCCACCCAATGCGACACCTCTCAAACGTTAGCCCATTGATGAAGCCATTAATGGCATGAGAGGGTATTTGTTCAATGATGACATTATCGAAAGACAGCGTGACACGTAGCTGTAGGGATTGGCGTGGGAATGAGAGGGAGTTTTCATCCAGCACGAGATCCTCGATGTTAACAAAGGTGACCCGTGTGAGCATTGTGAGGGCGCTGAAGGTGCCATTGAGTACCCGGACGAATTTACAATTGCTCACCGTCACATGAGCAATACTCCCCATCATTATGGGCAAGACGGCTTCCTAAAAAAAAGTCACGAAATGTTTGATTTTCGCGTGAAGTTTTGTGCAAATATTTACTCTGAAGCAGAAGCTCTCGATATTCTCTCGGTGTAGCCCCATTTTATGCTTACCTCATTGCGAAATCCACAATCACAAATACGCCCCTGATCGCGGTGGATGCAGTGAACCTGCGGTGGGGTGTTCTGGAAAATAGTGTCCGTATCTTCACGATCGTAGTCTTCATTGGGTTCATGATTCACCCGTTCTGGCCTCAATAATTCAACGTCTTCATTGCTCACAAATTGATCACCCGCATTTTTATCAACGTCCTCAATGTATTCATGACTGTAATCACTTCCATGCACCATTAAACATTCACTCGCAAATAGGAGGAGGAAGATAAAATATCCTCTCTCCCGTAGCATCTTCACACACTTTTTGTTCCTTAAAACTCCTCACTAAAAGATTTCTTTAAAAAAAAAAAAGAAAAAAATGAATAAATTCTTATGGAATTCACAAAATCGTGAACTCCCTGGCAAGAACTTTTCGTGATCTAATTGTGTGCGGCAATTGGTGAGTAAGAGAAGTGTGAAAAAATTGCGTTTATCAGGTATATGAAGGCGTATTTTCCTTTCTTTCGCTCAACCAACAGATAAGATAGCAAAATCGAACGCACCGCGTTATGTATTCTTGGAAAATTTTATCAGAGAGAATTTTTGCTGATGTGTGTGCGAGAATTGACGATAAAGTTTGAGTGTTTTGTGGTTTAGAGACAAAAAAAGAGTCAGTGGCGTGCCTAAAGGAAGGTCAGCGGTGGGATTTTGCAATTATTTTATTCATTAAATGGGATGAAATTGCCGGCAAAAAGGTTAAATTGTGGCTCATTTTGAGATTATTTGCCTAATTTGTTGAGAAAAGATTTTTTTTGGAATCTTCTAGGGGCGTCACTATGTCTGGTTGGGCAGAATTAGGTTGATAAAGTCGTTTAAATGACGCATCTAATTACATTTTTTTTAATCTTTGAGGGTTTGGTATCCAGATATTGAGGATTACGTTAGAATACATGAACGAGGAACTTCTTTGTAAAATTTTTTTTAAAGGTTTCTTTAAAATATTTTTTTCAATATTTTGCATTCTACTAGCTAGCCTACCTACTTTTCAAATTTTTAAAATTTAATAAAAAGTTTTATCGGTTTTTTTCGAATTTTTTTTATTTTAAAGACCTTTTAAACTAGAAGATTTACGAAGATTTTTGAAATCATTTTTTTTTAACTTTCTTTTGTAATAAAAGAAAGCTAGGATAGCTAGAATCTTGCCGGCAAGTCGGAATTATTAAATTTAGTTCTTTTTGCCAATAATTCAAAATAAAAATTAAATTAAAAAAATAACATTAGAATTTTGTTTATGAGTTTTTGCAATATTCTAATATCTTTAAAACAATTTTTTTTTTAATTTTTATACAAAATATTAAAAAAAAATAGATGGAGCTTTAAAAAAGAAAGTTTTTTTTGAGAATTTATTCTTTAAATTGCTTAGGTATCTAAATTAGTAAGAATAACAACGTCTCTATATTTATCAAATCAAATTGAAAAAAAAATTAAATATTTAAGCAAACTTTTCCACCTTCGCTTAGTTGCAAAATCCCTGAATCGGCAGGTGGATGGGATGGACCAAAGGCGGTCTATTTACCTAATTGAAATTAATACACAATTGAATTTTTGTGTAATGCCCATTGATGACGAAATTAGCTGTTTACTGTTGACCAATAATCCGCATGGAGTAAAGAGGTGGATGTTTTTTTTTTTGAAGCTGTTATTGCCATGAAACTAATTCTTGTGCGCTGAATTAGCGTTCTTCACATGATACCGAGAGGTCGGGATATTATTGACACGTTAAGTACGCTCAATTGTCGGTTGATTGAGAAAAATGTAGTTCACAACACAACAAATTTGAGGCTTCCTCTTTATACTTTGAGAGTACTTTAAGTACACGCGGTTATGCGTGCAGTACGAAGGAAGAAAATGCGTGTTTGCAGTTCAAATAAAAAGCACCTCTTGTTGACACATAAATGGAAAATTTGGACTTTCTTTTTCCGGCTAAAAAAGTAACTGAATGGGTTATAAGTTAAAATTATTAAGCCATTATTTAGTGGGAGTTTTTGGGGGAAAGTGTTGAAAAACTATTCAATTCATATCCTCCTCTAATTATGCACTCATAACGACACCGAGAGTGTCACACAGAAAGTGTTAGGAAAATAAGAAGTCTCTGTTATCAACACTGTTGGAGTTTAATTGAATTTTTGGCCTTGGTGGTGACTTTTCTCTCTCTTTTTAACTGCCTCCCCTTTAATAAAAAAAAAAACTCAGAAGAGGATGTTGAAAAACTTCTCCTTGCACTGCACGTAAGCAACTTTCTATTTCCTCGCTGTGTTGAAGGCGGAGGAGGTGGAGTAGAAGCGAAAATGTAATGAACAGAGTTTCCCTCAAATTACTATTTAGAATTTTCAAATCCACGTGTTTGTGTGTTCAGTGGGGCGGAGAAAGAGAGAAAAGTGCGAGTATTAAAAAAAATCTTATGACTTCACTGATATTTTTATCGTTGGAAAAATATATAATGCAATCCATTAATGATCACACTTTATGTATTTAGTCGCTTTAATTGATTACCAGCAGCGCGATCTTCACTAAATTTTATAAATATACACGCGAGCACCGATGATCGACAACATCCTTTCGGTGTGAGTTCTCCGCAATCACTGAATTTTCTTCACATCTTGTGGCATTATGAATTGAAATGGAAACTCTGACTGATCACATGCGATCGTCAAGCGATCGCGGGTATTTTTCCCGCGAGTACTTACATTTAACATGTAGATGTGGTTGTGTTGCGCAATTAGAAGCAAACAAAACACACAATAGTTCTCTTTTGCCATCTCTCTGTGAATAGTTCAAAATACAATATATTTTGCTGAGGTTGCAATGGTGATCGTGTGGAATTGATCGTATCAAGAATAAACGCACTGTGGGTGTTTTCTGGAGTGATCTTTCATTCTCTCTGCAGACGATCTTCTTAGAAGTCTTTTAAAATAATTAGATGTAAATCTCTTGTGGAGGTTTTATACAAAAGGGAAGATCACTCTCGATCGGATAAGAAGAAGAAGAAAAAGAGAAACTTGAAAATTTAATCAGAATATTTCATTTCAAGGGAAAATGGAAAAGGCGGATTTTCGTTTATTTTTTGGTCATTTCAACTTCTCAAATAATGATCGTTCTCTTCATCAGGCCTTCTAAATTTTTTCAGTCCAATTGTAGAGTATTGATTAATTAACTTTTAGTGATAATTTTTTAAGGTATGAAAAGTGCTAAAATTTTATTAATTTTTTTATTCAATTACTTACTTTTTTGCGTACTTTTTGTTGAAAATTAATTCAATATTTCAAAAATAAGCATTAATTCAATTCTAATGCAAATCAATCAAAATCTTTTGATATTCAAATGTTAAAGAATCTTTTTTAAAAATTCTGAAAGGCCTGATGAAGAACCCAAGTTTGAAAGCCGAGAAAATTAAGAATAAAATCGCTCTTCATTTAACTTCTTTATTAGTGTGAAAAGTGTTATTTTTCTACACAGTAAATGTAAATTCAATTTTCTTTTATATAATTAATATCACGTAGTATAAAATCTTATCGAATAAGTGTGGAAGATGCAAAATAACTAGATTTTCCTTTTGCTATGTCCAATTCATTTAAAACTATTTTTGTTTTTAGTCTTTTCTGTTCATCATAAATACACCCCAATCGCTGGTGATGATCGCACCAAGATCAATTCCTATGCGTCGGCATAATCTATAACGTCGTCCATTTTCACGGTAATGTCGCTCCCACCTGAGTGATCAGATGACGCGGAGTCCTTCTTGTGGAGCCCTGAGGGGCCAGAGTGTTTCCGCTCAGCAGAATTACTCTTCATTTGTCCCCCCTTT
This sequence comes from Lutzomyia longipalpis, assembly GCF_024334085.1. Taxonomy (NCBI): domain Eukaryota; kingdom Metazoa; phylum Arthropoda; class Insecta; order Diptera; family Psychodidae; genus Lutzomyia; species Lutzomyia longipalpis. Next base: position 14,831,069 of record NC_074708.1, on the reverse strand, counting down.
GATGCTGGAATGGTGTACTTTGGTATTTTGCGATTGGTTAGTGGAGATCGCGTTATGTGAAAATTGGGATTGTTTGCAAAGGAATTTGCAATACGTTGGACATTGCCGGATGGCAGTAGGGGTGGTTCCGATGAGGATGGCGCTGTTGATTGGGACAGGACATCCGGGAGATTTGGTGGTGTCGTTCGTCCTGTCTCGTGTGGCACTGTTGTTCCCCCAATCGCATAAGGACTGATTAATTTCCGTTGCGGTTCTGTGAAATAATTGATTCTAAGATTAATGAAAAAAATAATAAACGCAAAATCAAGAAATCAAAGATATTTCATTTAATTCTTATTAAATTTCCCAAACGGAAAACTCTTAAAATTCATGCTAAAGAGAATTTAAAATTTAAAATTTGAAATTCTATTTTCAACAATGTGGTAAATTGAAATATGTCTAGCAAATTTGTTACAATGATTAAAACAAATACACTCGAGCTTAGCTTAACCCAATCGGAATTGTGTTAAAATTAGCAAGAGTGCGAAAATAGCAAAGCCATCAATTCCAACACTTTCTCAAACAAATTCTCTCTTGTAAATATTTACTCTGATTCATTTTTGAATAATTTTTTTCCACACCAAGGAGGAAAAGATTTTTTTTCACCCACTTTATCATGATTTATCTGTGCCGAGAGAGAGTTTTTTTTTAATTCATTGGATTTTGAATTAGTTTAAAAAGGATGATCTCACCTCTAGGGCTGACCACTGGTTCGGTGTAGAGTCCTGTTTCGGTGTTTCGATCCACCGGAAATGCATACTCGTTGTTAAGTAGAGGCTGTTGAACACTGTGTGGTTCGGCGTAGATGTGATTGAGATCCAGTTGAGTGTTGCGATCTTCTCCGTCACTGCTGACGGCGAGATTTGGTTCCGCATAGACTGGGTCATTTTGGTTGTTGTCCTTTGGAGCTAGATGTTTGTACAGGATATCCGTGAAGGCGACAAAATCCTCTCCGCTGTTTTCGCACTCTCTCAGCGTCTGAACAACTTCACCAATAGTTAGAACTTTCTCACTTTCCGTCAAACTGCCATTCATCAACTTTTGCGTATAGTTGAAGACATGATCGTACTTCTCCGGTGGATGTTTAGCCTTCATTCGTTCGAGAGTTTGGTTGATGATTAAACGATCTTCAGGTGTGAAGATTCTCGTTGATTTGGGCGGTGCTCTTTCAACACTGTGATGTGAATGCTCAGGCGTGGGAGTTATCAGTTCTGCTCTATCATGCCGCTTTCCCTTCTTTCGGCAGTAAACAATTAAAATTCCAATGAGGATAATGAGAACAATGATACACGTTACACCACCTGCGATGTAGTAGAGTATGCTAACCTGCCCATTATTCTTGTCTCCATCATTGGGTCTTATGAAATTTCCCTCAAGTTTTGGTTCTTTCTGATTCTTAATACAGTCAAGGGTTGGGGAATCATCGCAGACCTCACGCCTGTACGTTGATGCTCGTATTAGGCTTGAATTGAAGCAGTACCTTATACTATCATCTGTGCTACAAAAGCTGTTCTTTTCGAGCTCTATGTAGTTCTTCATTAAATTCTTCAACCACTGAGGGTTGCACGTGCAAGTAGTGTTGAAAAAAACATCCTTTATCACACAACTTTCGGGAAGTTCCATGCTGTTGCTCATAGCATGTGCTATGGTATTGCGAAAGAAGCTGCAGCGTTCCATTTTTGAAGAACGTTCAGTTCCCAATTTACGAAATTCCCAAAAGGAGTTGTTGTTGACGTCAAAATTGGTGAATTGAGTGATTGTCAGCCAGTTGTTGCCAGTTTTTTCAATTCTATTGTACGATATACTCGCATTTACAGACGCTGCACTTATTCCATTTTCCTCAATAGTTTTTACTGTGTTCCCTTCGAATGTCATTGCATCGAATGCAACTCCAAAAAATGCTTGATTCGCTATTTTCGTTATGTTGCACCCAATTATTTGCAGCGATTGACTATGCCCATTGGTAAAAGCTAATGTTTCAATTTTGTCTATAACTGACTTCTCCAGGACGATTGAGTGTAATTCGTTGAAATTAAATGCATTCGCAGCTATTTCTCGGATTGTAGAATTTGTAATTCTTATTTCTTTCATTGTATTCCCAATTTTCTCAAAGCGCTCAATAAAGCTGTTGGCAATATGAATTCGAGAATTGGCACCACCATTGAGGGCATTGGTATTCATCCGCAAATCCCTAATTCCATCGAAAGTCGCAGTAAAACTTGCCAGACTTAGAGAACCATCGGAGACAATAACATTTTGGCATTTGGCTACATTCAAATTTATTTCACCTGTAAAATATTGAGCAAAGCAAAGAAATTAAAAATAAATCAGTGGTGTTTGTGTAATGCTAAACTAACCGTGGAATGTTCCATTTTTGAAAACAACTGTGTCACAGTTTATGATCTCAATCTCAGGGTTGGGTGCTCTGTTACCTTCCAAGGCATTCGAGAGAAATTCCACGTGAGCTCCGGAATTTTTTTCAGGACCGCGGAATGAAATGCGATTAATCCTATTGTCCTGGAAGAATCCTCGGTGAACCGTAAGGCGTGTCTTGGTGTTCAAATCAACAATCAACGATCGTGCATCATTCGGAATAGAATATTGCTTATCGAAAGTTATTGGCTGTAGGGAGAAGCAGAAAAAAAGAGGAGAGCATTAGCAACTTATTCATCATCAATGAGATAATAGATTTGTTTGTAAATTCTTTTTTTGGGTGCATCAGAGGGGGACGCTCAATGCCGGTGTAAACAATGGGTGGGGAATGTGTGGGTGGAAAGAAAATGCGCACATTTCAGCATCAATTTCCTCAGATGTTTCGTACTCAATGTGTGTAACTAAACAATACAAAATGCTACTCCTTGTCTAATTGAGTAACAAGCAGCGACTAATCTTCACCATGTTGTGGGTCAATCCTTGACACCCACACCTCCTTCTCTCTCTCTGACATCTCAAGCATCTTGTGTGGATTATAATATACATGAGAAACCGAAGAGTATTTGTACAAATGAACAAAGGCAGTCATTTTCTAATGATCACCCATGCTAATTGTGCCTATACCAGCAAAATTCAAACGTTTATTTTTATAATCAACTCCGGGCTGGCATCCATGGCAATAGTAATATAACCAAAGAAGTGGCAAAAGTGTGAAAATCATTTTATTGCCGTGATATGAAAAGAAACATCTTTTTTTCGCGCACACGAATCCCTAATGAGATGGCATTTTCAATTAAATGTAATGACGGCTATAAAACTAACGATTATCGTTAAAATAGTTTATTTAAAAGACATGTTGCTTTTGGGAGGAAATACATAAATTTAAGAGATCATTGTGGGGTTTTTTGAGAAAAAAAGTTGTCAATGTAAATTTAAAAAAAAGCATCTTCACATTCTTAAAAAATGTTTAATTCTAATGCCCAAGAATTAGGAATTTTTTCACAGCAATTTTATTCGTATTAAGAAAGATGTTAAGAGGTTAAGGTTTATGCATTTTTAAGTTTAAACCTTTCTTAGCTGAATTTAAGAAAAAGTAGAAAATATCTTACCCGAAGTCCTAAAATTAATAAAAATTCACATTTTTATTAATATAACTCTTTAAAGGAATTTCATCAACATGAATTTGCTATCTCTCGTGAACATATTGGCACGATAAAATGTTACTCAAGCCCCAATAAATTTCGAAAGATTCGAAGCTAAATTCAAGGTAAAGTTGCCCAAATGTTGCTAATTTGTTGACTTGATAAGATAAGCTTTATCTACGGTGAATTTATCTGCATATTGCTCTATAAATATTGATATGAGTCACTTTTTTATATTATATTTATGCAAAAAATACCACCAGACGTCTGGATAGTGGTTTTAGTTTCCCTTCTATTCAAGCATGAAACCTTCATGCATTACTTGACAAAAGGTCAAAGTCAATCAGTTGGAGGAATTACAAGAAATATCTGACAATGAACTTCACTCAGAGGCAAGAAAGTGAAAATTCTTTTAGTAATAAGGGATGGTCACGTTATTTTGGAAACTCTACAGGAACAAAATGGCCAAAATGTGAGAATTTCAAATAATTTTTTTGAGCACAAAAATTTATTTTTTAAATCGAAAGTACTGAATTCTTATCAGTATTTGGCCATTTAACAAGAGTGCAAGCAAATTTCGAATTTTTGGTTTCAAAATTGGCTTGAAAATCGCTTTTGAAAGTCCCCGAGTTTCCAAAATAACGTGACCATCCCTTAGAATATTGGGATCAAAAATTCGCCCACATGAATACATAATTTCGAAAGAAATATTGAAATTACATGAAATTTATTATTCTAAGTGAAGCAATCATAAAGCAAATAATCTTCATGTTATGTGAATAAACATTTTAAAGTGTTCACAGAGGAGAAAGAAAAACTTTGCAGAGAAATAAATTAGCCAGATGAAGTAATGTTTATTGCTATTTTTGCTATTTTTACATAAAGCAAAGAAAATCTTATTTTTCTCTTCAATAAAAATATTTTGCCTCTGCCCGTGATTCACACTGAAAGCGAAGTTGATTGACAACAACATGAGTGAACCAATATCGCCATGTATCTCACAACAATTTCCGGCTTATCTGTTGGGCGGTGTGGATAAGAGACGTCTCACTGTCATTCAAATTAAACAATTAATTCCCCCTAATGACCCAGAAAAAGGGAAGAGAAGAAGTATCTGTCTGTGAAATTTTTCCCTCACAAACCATTCAATATAATATTTTAGTTTCAATTCTTATCACTTTCTTTCTTATATTATGTTTCTCTTCTCTCCCTCTTGCACAACATTTATCTTATCGCATTTGGGGTCTCTTCGAGGCTATTTATTCGTCGTCTTAAAGCCCACTACAGGCGTGTGTTATTTGGGCATGAAAAATGCATTTTGAGCTCAACGTCGCCATAAACGCATTTCTCAGGCAAACACTGCAGTATATAGGGCAGGGCATCCCAACCAAATTTGAAGATCTCCACACACACGGAAGGCGATCACGAAGAAAATAACATTTGAAAATGCAAAGCAAGAAGAAAATGTGAATGTACAATAAAGCCTTTTGTCTCTTTCGAGGGGGAAATTCCAAATCAATCTCACTCGTGTCTAAAAATACGTCCCGTAAAGTGAAAATGTGGACCACTATCGAAAATGGATTCTTGTAGGCACTCTCTTCTTGAGTTTTGTGATTAATTTGACCCTTCCTCATGCAACATATTGAATGGAACATCCTCCTTCACATTTTCGATTTGTATATCAATATGGTTTTGAACTTGATTCTATTTTGTAACTTCACCACCCCCCCATCTCAATTCCATCTGAATTAGTCAGCCCACAACAATATTTTGTCGGACGAAAAGAGAGTTTAATATTATGTTCAACACACATTCTGTGTACAACACCCAACAGGAAGGCTCACGATGGCATTCAAAAAGAATATCAAGAGCAAAGAGGGACTCGAATTGGTTTCAATTGTGACTCGGTGAACGATCAAATTATTCAATTATCTCCTATTTATACCCATACAATGTTGATACGCATTGAAAACAATCTATATTAAAGTAGTTCCCCCGGGGCTATTATATTGTAAAAGAATTCCACACTGTGGTAGACAATGGAGATGAAGTTTTCCACCCCACATCACTTTTGCAATTGAGACTTTTGAAGTTCCGACTAAAATAATGTTTTTTTTATCGGTTGGGAGGTTCCAAATTCGTTCATGGATCAATTTTACGCACCACACGCGTTCTCTAAAATCAACAACATTTCTACTGAAACTGCTCTGGGATTAAAATGAGTTTTAATTTTTTTTTTCGCATTGGTTTCGAGGTAAATTAAATCCTTTATTGTGATCGATATTTTTTTTTGAATTTTGTACGTTTGAAGGTCATGCTAAGAATGTTTCTGGAGCTTTAAAGCTCGCTCATTAATTCAATTAGATAACCCTAATAAAGTTCTTACTCTAACTTTAAGAAATATAAATCTTTTTACAAAGAACAGAGCTGGAAATTTTGGGAAAACGGTTTTCTGATCTCTGATCAAGAATTTTCTCAGACAAAAATCTCGGAATTTGAAACAAAATTTAATAAACAATTTTATTACTTTCTGACTACCTCTACTGATACACATTTGCTTTTATGAATATATCTTTAATTTCAACTGTTTGATATCTTAGACTAAACCGTTTGAAATTACATAAAATGATTGTAAAATCTTCTAAAAGCGGAGATTCTCATTCAAAATAAGGTGGTACAGTGGTAAACCACTAAAGTATACAAAGACACTGCGCGATGTAAGAAATAATTTCATCTGAAAGGCATTGGCACATATTCCTTAAGAAAAGCTCCTAAATTGAGGATGCAATCAGGATACACCTAATTTTGTAAAGGATAAAAAAAGAAAATGATATTTCCAATTTTCTACTCAAATCAGCTGCAAAAAAATTGGAAAATTTTACTCGAAAATTTAAACACTGACGTCATTATTATATTTTTTGTTCCTTTAAAATAATAAAGGATAAAAAGATCTTCATTGAAATTATCACAGAAATATCAACGCGAAAGCTACAAGCATTGAAAAGGAGAAATACACAATAGTGACGTCACTGTGCATATTTTTAAGCAAAATTTTGATGTTTTTCCCGGCTGATCTCAGAGGAAAATAAAATGTCTCTTTGATGATTAATTTTTCTATTTTGATCCTTTACAAGACTGCGCACGTCGCCTGTGTCCTGTTTGACCTCCCGAATGAAGGATTTTTTTTCATACGAAGCGAATAAACTCCTTTAAATGTCTAATTAAGAAAGGAAAAGGTTGGGATAAACAAATAATTCGTTGAAGCTTCATCTTTGATTAGTAAGAACTTCATGACTTCCAAGGACAGTGATCTCATTTATTTTTCTGACGACACGACTACGTGTTCCAATTAAATTTTTTTTACAGAATAAAGCATAAAACTTCTGTTAAAAAAATCTCATCTCAAAACATATTAAACGCTTGAGAAAGTCTTTGTGCAAAAAAAAAAGAAGAGAAGGCGTGACCTATGACTCTGACGATCGGTTGATTGAGTAAATTAATATCAATTCACTGGGGGAATCAATTAGATATGGTTGATCTACTTATATGGGTGGAATGACACTCACCTGACTCGGCAGATTGCATTTAACATCCCGTATCTCGTTCCCTGTACATTTGCACCATTCTGTACTGCACAAATTGTGTGACGTTTCGGTGCGTCGAACGTCTCGGCGATGAAGTGAATGTCGTGACGAATGTGGCATTGCAGAATTCATCTCAGCCATACCTTTGATGCGCCGGCGGGACGGTGGAATTGATGGTGCATCTCCAAGTGGAGCACTTCCGGTGGTAGTAGCTTGAATATTTGAGATGATTCTCTCACCATGTGTGGCTGATTTGAACTTCTCATCGTGTTGCGCCTCATTTGGGGAAATTAAGTTGCTCCACAGTGATTTGGGCAGTTCATTTTCATGCGAAATTATCACATTTTCATGCTTTTCATGGTGATTCACGCGTTTATTTCTGACGGGAGCCCATTGGGCGACGAAGGAATCCTCCTCATGTTTTGCTGTGCACAGCGCTAATGTAGTAAGGCACACGGCGAACAAGAGCACACAGTTTGCTGATGTCGCTTTCGGGAATTGGTTCATTTTTTTCATTATTCATTTGGACGCTTCGAGAGAAGGATTTTTTCGCTTGCGACAGAATTATGATTTTCTTTCTATACGATTTTCCATTAAACAGAGAAAGCTCTACTGTGTAAATGCAGAAATTCCATTGACTTTTACAGTTTTATTTTTTTTCAAAAATCACGTCTGAGACGCTTTTCTCCTCACTTCTTGCGGTTATATACCTTAGTCTTGACGTCTTTTTTTTGCTCCGTGATGGCAATTAAAGAAATAAAATAAATTGTGTGCACCAACAACAAATTATACAAGATCGCACTGAGTTGTGGTGGCTCTCTCTTGTGGGTTCTATATAAAAATTCTTTTTGCCGTAGATGGGGAGCAATGATCTTGATCTATGATACTCCACGATGTTTCTCCTTCTTATTTGTCTTTTGGAAAATATTATGTCTCCTCTTTTCTTGACTCTTAAATACGCCGGAGAAACATGTTTGACATCCTGTTTGCTTTTACATTTTTAGAAGTCCACACTATATGTATATTTTCCAGAGAGATTTTCTCGTTTTTTTTTTTTATTCAAATGAAACACTTCACTGTGACACCCGGTATTGAATTACAATTTTTGACTGATTGTGTTGACTCATTTGTGGGAAAATTTGTCACAATCTCCAGAGCGGTGTGGATCAATTGCATGTGGAGGATTTTAAAATTAGAATTATTTGCTTTTCGGTACACAATGTTTATGATTCTCCCAGAATGATCATCACTTTAAATATTTTCCGAATCTTGGCAAAATATTACACCATCACACACATTAAAGAGAAGCTTTCAATGCCATTTAAACTCAGCTCACAAAAACACTTTGGGGCAAATTATTTTCTGCACCAAAATCTCCTCTCAATGTTCATCGCAGAATAATCTATTTTAATCACATAGCTTTGTTGTTAATCACACTATTTTTGAGAAAAATCATAAGTCGTTTTTCGCACGCAATTTTATCACACGATGACACATACTTTGCACATAATATTAAAGTGTGTCGCATAAAATGGATAAAAAAGTTTTATCTTTCCACAAAGTTCTCTCTACCACACTGTAGTGTATATGGGAGATTGATAAATCCACTAGTGTGCCTCACACAGTTCCTGGTGTTCTTGAAACTCAACTTTATAACAATTTTCAATGTATCTCCAACCACAGATTTTATATAATTTTTTTGTCGCACTCTGGCTTCACTGGAAATTCATCAGACAAAGAACCTCTCACTGGGAGTTTTCTCAAAAAAAAATTCAATACGTGTGTTATATGAGACGACTAAGGGGTTCTGTTGTTCTTAACACGTCCACCAGTGTGCTTCCTATCTCCCACACCAAGCACAATATCCGCAAATTCTTTTTCAATGATCACAATAAGAATAATTTTTGCTCTTCTCTGTAGAGTTGAGAGACGATCAGACGACTTGCACGGTGTGAATGTTGATCACAAACTGCTTCTCTTGCGCTAATCGATTCAAGAGCAACTACTCGGTTTGAGTTGCTCTGACTTTTGAGTAGAGTCAGTCGTCACAGAAGCTCTTCCACCAGCTCATATATGAATACACTGAAAAAAAAAGACGATGGTAATAATATAAGTGAGATAAGCAAGACTAGCATGTGTTGAATGTGATTTTTTTAATAGCACCATGGCGCAATAGGGTGCAATTATTTTGAGAAATTTCTCTTAGGCGTTCGAATCTACTGGTTTTCATTAAAAAAAAAAACAGATCTATGGGAATTTTATTATGAAAATGAGTCATAAATTTACGGAAAAGCGCGAGAAAAAAAGGCAGGAAGGAGAATATCGTCATACGGAGTGAATTAGATCACCTATCGTATTTGAAAGTTTTGAAAGATCTCTTCCAAAAAGCTTAGACTATGCTGTGTAAGACATGATCTTTGGAGATCTAGAAATACTTTCTTTCTGTTTTTGTTCATTCTAAATCTATTTATTTTGATGGTAATAAAAAATCTTTTTGAAATAGAAATAAAATGAATTTTATTCTTTTCTTTTTGTTTAATTCAGTTAACCCTTTCGCGTCCATGTGAAACATTGAATTATGTGCTCTTTTTATAACGATAAAATTATTCTGTGGATGCTTCCAGGGAACTTTTCTCAGTCAGAAAGTCTCCTTTGGCCTCTTTAGTATGAATGTAATGTATTTGTAACTTGGAAATAACGATTCAATTTATAAGAATTTGGAAAAATAAAATGTTTTACATTTGGGTCTACGTATGACCCAAAAAACGCAAATGGATTAAGATTATTATTATAAAGGCTATAAATCGAAAAAGGAGTTAAAATTTTATAAGAATGCGGTCCTTCTCATTAGAATCTTTCTACACAAATTATTTCATTCAATTCTTGATTATTTTTAACAAATCATTATCTTATGTTTTTTCTTTAGTTTTTCTTCTAAAACCAAAGTCTTATGTAATAGGCAAATACTTAAGAAAAACATATCTACAAGAAATAACCTTTAATCTTACATTAACTGACTAATTAATCGTTGTATACGAATTGAGTTGATCAAAATACGGAAAAGGATAAAAAACGTAAATGAATGTTAACTAAATTAGACAACGCTACTTTATTATGTTTATCCGAAAAGCTTTTAAAGAAGCATTTTAATTTTAAATTATTCATTTCTCACGACACCGGGCTCTTTTTTTTATTCCCTGATGAAGTAAAGAAAGAAGAAGTACATCGACAAGCACAGCTAAAACAGGTCGATTGATATGGCTGTAAAATCGAAATTAGTTAAGCCGCATGTGGTGAATCTTCTGTGAGGTGTTTGCGTGTGGGGAGAAATTATTATTTTGAGGAAATGACCCAAGTGTGTGAATGGAATAAAATTAACAACTAATCGGAGAGTGGTGGAATTAATTGTAGAATCAAGACATGTTTTTCGACTATAAGGAATTCTTTCTCTTTTATTTCATCACCCCTTTGTAACGTGCCTCACCTCCTTGACTAATTTGGAGCTTTTATGTGCGCGCGCAAGTCCTCTGCCGGCAGCATTTAATGTGTTGCATGCCTTTTTTCGTGAAAGATATCCCGTCAATTTTCGAAGAATTCACCAAGTGAGTTTCAATGGCAGGTGTAGAAGAATTTAATTACAATAATCAATGGCAAAATTGTGCCGGCCGTCCGATGGGCACAAACCAAATGACACATGCTCGTCTTATTTAGCATGCTTTTTCGCTTCGGGTGAAATTCTTTTTTTTTGTTCTCTTTGACTCAATTTTTGCGTAAAAATATACAAGAGCAATTTTACTCGGACGATCCATTTTACGAAGGGGCCAGTTTTTTTCTCTTTTTTCCTAAAAAAGGTTTCAGGAGTTGGAAGAAAAGGAGAAAAAAAAAGAAACCTTTTAGCATTGTTTCCTTCACGGTGTAAATATTTGTTGTAAGACGCAGGAAGAGAGGGGGAGTTTTGAAAAGACGAATATTCTAGATAGAGAGAGAGTGTGGAGATAGATTTTATTTTTAGCTCAATTTTTATTGCACTTTGCACATAGAGTATGTAAAGTTGTGTGCTATGTATGGAGTCTAGAATTGCAAATAACTCTCAATGGATTTTCTTATGACTTTTTCTATGCTTTTTCCCTCAACACTCAATGATTCACGCGCGCGCCGTTACATTATCCCAAATGCCTATATGAGAAGACTGTGACAAAATGCTGCGCATGCACTTGAGCTCATATTTTAATTGCAAAAAAAAAAATTTAAAAGCAATTGGAATGGAAGGAGATTGTCATTTATTAGTGTAGCAGGTGAATTAATCTTGAAAAATTAATTCACAAGAAACACGCAACATATAATTTAGTCGTTGTCTCATGGATAAAATACCTTTTTAGGGGCAAAAAACAAGCATGAGAGAGGGACACAAAGAAAATCATACAAATTATATGAGAGAGGGAGAAATGACGGAGATGTCGAATGCATTATTTGCATTTCTAATTGCATTCTGGTTGATGAAAATGGAATTTTAGTGAATGAAACATCTCATAATTTAATGTAGGAAGACATCAAAGATGATTCATTATTTATTTGCATATTTTGTATTTCATAAAGTGTTTTGTAATGCTTTTATTTGTTTAATTTTTTTTGCATTTGCTCACATAAATGTTTCACTTTTAAATAAATTGATTATTCATCTACATATTGTGTATTTTATACACGTAGGAAAATAATTCTTTAAATAATTTACTTACAGGGTAATTCAAATAATTTCTTCAATTTATAAATTTGAATGTAAATAGATAGGCGTAATAAAATATTTTAAATACTTTCTCCAATTGACGGTATAAAATATAATTATAAAAAATGCGCAATTTCTCCTCATTTCCCTCTATTATAGCCTTAACACAATTTAATCAAAAGCAAAACATACAAAAAGACTTAAAGAACGTACTCTTAAGATAAAAACGTGACAATTACAAGTTGTTTTTACAGTACATATTTTCAAGAGTCGTATAAATAATGTAAATAACAAACTCTCATTCAATAAGCTTTTGGAATTTATTTCCCCCTTGTGACCTCATCTGAACACAATTTTTTCTTTCATATAGTTTTTCATTCTTATTCCCAACCTCAGTAAAGTACAATTATATTGCGATTACATCAAGTGATGCTAATACACAATTTACAATTTAACATGAAACTGCGAGGGGGCAACTCAGTGAAGATACAAAAACTTTTTTTTCGGGTGTTTGGCAGTGAATTCTGTTGACTGCGTGTGATGGACAAATTTCATGATCTCCACAGTATACTCCTCAGGAATAATTGTCTGGAGCGGATGTGAAAAATGAGTCTCACACTGGCTTCTCGCGCTGTCTCCTCAATCTAATTGTACCGCCATCCACAGTAAAGTGGAAATAAAATTAAATAGAGAGTGAGACAGTCAAGTTTACAAAAAAAAATGAAACTAAACCGACTGTAATTGCTTTTATCACCAAGCACAGAGAATTGAATTCTTATTTACTCACTTTGTGCTATGCATAATATTCTATTTAATTAGGGAATGCCAGGCTTTTTTTTTTCTTCTTCTTCACAAAAAGAACTTTTTCGTGGAATGAATGTAAAGAAAAAGGTGTGTGTAGAAAAAGATTACAGGGTTTAATTTAATTACAGTTAATTTCCACCACATTTTAATTGTGAACGTCTTTTTAACTCTTAATCATCTTACATTGCGCGATGCATAAAAAAAGAGAAAAAAAAAGTGTTGGATTTATAATTATTCAACAACAACAACAACAAAAGACTCCATCGCTGGCTTACCTGCTGTGTAGTACACTTGCAGCCTTGCTGTATTGTGATTATCATTATTGTGTCGAAGAATATATGCTTTATATTATTCCGGCACACCGTGGAGCGAAAAGGGAGGGAGTAACTCCATCCAATATTAAAATATTGTTCGCGTGAATATTTCAGAGAGTTGGAAAAAAAATCACAATTCTCTCAAGTTGATTGCTTTTTCACAGTAAGGTGTTGTTGGGTGTTTATGCAACATACAACTAAATATATGCGATAGAGATAATTAGTTGATATAAGTTCACATAAGATTTTTCACTCACTTTCCGTCTTCACGGAACAACTTCTTGCGGTCCCCGCCTATATAATGTTCCTTCTTGCACAGTGTATAGTATATTGTTGAATGAATGTAGCGCCGCGATCACTGATCAACGCCCTTGTTTGCTCTTCGGAATACACTGAGACACTGAGGAGAGGCACTGAAAACCCAAAGCTGAGAGATAGAATGGGTTGGTGTGACTGTGACTTGTTGCTGGTGTGCAGCACTGATGAAGAGATTGTTACAGAATGAATGGTGTGTGTAGGAAAATCCATGTAGAAAATTCGTGTAGAAAAAAACCTAGATACTGCCACTATGAAAACCAGACTTCCAAGAAGTTCCAAGAAGGACCATAATTTGAAAATTCAGACAAATCTGTGATGTTTTTTGTGTTTAAAACTGCAATATTAAGCAAAAATAAAATATCATGATCTAACTAGGTACTAGGAAAAGTTTAAAATCTGTTTGAGCTCTGAGGAAACTAACGACCTTTTTTTTGTTTAGCAAGATCATTACTAAGTCCGGCTTAAATTTCTTAAGTCAGGCTAATATTTTATGCTTGACCTAAGTTCTTTTTTGTTAGAAAGACCTAGATTTCTTAAGATGTGCTTATTTTGTTAAACTCAAAATACATTTAAACCTAGGCCTTATAAAGGTTTCTATTAGGTTTTAAGATTAGGTCCGGCTGAATCAGAGCTGAATTCTTTTATGGATGATCTTTACTGATTTCAATGCCCAAAGGCAGACGGGTGCATAATTTTGGAATATTTAAATTTGAAATTATTGTTGTAGAAATCATCGAAAAATCCATTCAGTTTTACCTAACATTATAGCCTTAAGAATCTGATATTAAAAAGTAGGACTTGGTCTAGAAAACTAAAGTTTGACTCAAAAATATAAGCAAAAGTTTTTAAAGTTATATGATAAGTTTTTTTATGATATTTTGTTGAAGTTGAATCTGGAAGGAAATTATAAAGATTAGTTGTCAGATTTCAGTTTTTACGAACAATTATAAAAATCGGTCAAGCAGTTTTTCCAGCATTCATTTGGTAAATTACGCGTATTTATTACGCGTCTTTTATAGGCATCTTGTCAGTGTTTTTTCTTGTAAAACAACATTGTCCGATGCAGTCGAATAGCAGTATGTATATATGTATATAACACGCATGTGAGCAAGACAGAAGCAACGGAGAGTAGCAAAATGAGAATTGAATAAAAATAAATCCCATTCACTCTCGATGTTTTTCATTTCATAAAACGCATAAAATCATGGTGGAAGAGGGTGGAGGAGATCAACATTTATGCATTATTTCTCTTTCTAGCCAACACTTTGGCTCCCATATGGTGGACTTTTTGTGTCTCATCAACTTAATCTCTTTTTGAGAACTCCTTTTGCCCACCAGCAGATCGCGGTGAATGAGTGTATGAGGAGAATAATGTACAAAAAAATCTCTGTAGTCAATTTATAGGGCCAATTTTTATCTTTTTTTTGGGTTCTCTGTGGAATCACGGAAAATCTCAAAAGATCCTTGTTTCGATATGGTTGATTTTAGTTGTATGGAAGGACACAAAAGGAAGAATTTGTAATATAGATAAATTAAAGTCCTTCGTGTCTCCTCAATGGCCAAAGGACGTGAAGTGAAAACTAAAAATACGGAGGATCGTATTGTATGAGGGAGAACTCCCTCATGGGCATTGTTTTGTGTGCTATTCCTGGGAATTCGAAGGGGAAGGGTACACACACGGAAGAAGTTTGGGAAAAGGGAGAGGGCTTACATAAAAATTTTGTGATGAGAAATTTCTTGGGTCTGCTTTTGGAACAAATTTGTTCCAAATCTTCATGTTTTCTTCTCTCTTTTGCCTTTTTCTCTTTTTCTTTCTTTTATTTATTACTTGGGCCGTCCCTTGGAGTTCCTATAATCATGCGGTTGAGAGTGAGAAGAAACTCTAGTAGATTTTTTTCACGGTCCCACAGACACACAGAAGCATCCAAGATGAAGACAGTGGAATGGATGAAAATGAAGAAAATTGATCGTACAGAGCAGGAACAAGTCTAAACAGGTTGTTGCCTCAATAGAGCGAATGTATAATAAATTTATTTATTTTGTATAAAATTATCAAATCACACCATAAGATAATCAAGAATATTGTGATGATGCAAACTTAAGAGGAACTTATGTTGCGAAAATGCAGACATTGGCAAAGACGCTGCATCAGCGCAAAACAAGGACAAAAAGTTAAATAATTCAACAAAGAGAGCCAAATATGACTAACCAGGTCCTTATGAGGAAACTTAAATCAATCCGGTTGATCAATTAATGGTGGAAATGAAGAAATAAAAAGGTTTTTTTTTGTTTGCTTTTACATATCAACTTGCATTTTAAAGATGTGGAATGATCAGTTGTGATTTCCTGCCACACAGGGGTTATCAATTTACTGACCCAAATGGAATTCTTTTATATTTCTGGGAATAATTTAATAAGGGAAATTTTGCTTGAAATTTGAGTAATGATTCACAAGCACTAAAATAGGATTGAGAAGAGATATTGCTCTGAAATACAAACTTGCCTAGCCAAGATGTTCAATTTTATTCATTCTTGATGCTTGATTTTTAATTTAAAAAAAGAAGTATGATCTTGTTCTTAATTCTTATGCTTTATTATACAGTTTATTATAATGCCAAAGTTAGAGACATTTTTAGTCTTTTAATTACAATTTTTTCAGGACGAATTGGCAAAGTGACGTCGAAAGCTCTGGCTAAAATTACAAGGATTCGTTTAACTGACGCTTCTAGAAAGACCTGACGTCTTACAAATCGTAATTAAAATTCCAAATTAGTGTAACAAATTATTAATCAAATATAATCAATTTAGAGTTTAAAGAAAATAATAAATTTACCGAAACGTCGCTATGAATCAAAGAAATCGTGTATTTTCTGCTCGAATCATTATTTGAATTATTCTAGCGATTCTATCTCTATAGCTATGTAAAAACACTGCTAATGATCATTGATTTTCATTCCCTGTTATTTTTAAAAAAAATTACAAATATTGGGCCTTATTCAGCGACCAAGAAACCCTTTGAAATTCGCTTGAAATCTTGAAATTTCAGTACAAAATTTAAAGATTTCAAGGGTTTCTTGGTCGCTGAATTAGGCCCATTATTTCATTTAATAAAATTTTCAAAGGACATCATACCTATATCACCCTGTGTTGGTTTATCAATTTTTCTCAAAAGCTCTTTCCTTTTTCGTATTAATCTTATAATAAATAATTTATATGCGGCTTTAATGCGACAATAAAAATGCAAAAAGGGGCTAAATTTCTTTTTAAAAAACCCAACTTCCGTTTGCGATTATACTGTTTTAGCTGCCACCAGCAGCGGCTAAAATGCCTTTTGCAATTTTATCTCCTTGCAGAAGTCATTCCAATGAACGACAATTCCTCAAGGATTTCGTAACATGCGCTCCGGGATCGTCGGGAGCACGATTGGCAGCCTGGCTACAGCCAGAGCCGCGTTTGGATACAAATAAATGCGAATTGAAGTCAATAATTGAGCCAATTCACTACGGATGGCCAACACAGTTGACTATCGTGACACGCGATCAGTATGGAGATCTTGTTCTCGTGGCTGATTTGAGAGTTGAAATTACGGCAATTCCCGTGGAGGCAACTGGCCATGGGAGTAGGAAGATGCGAAGGATGTCCTTCCTGACGTCCAATGATCTAGCACCACCACCAAAGATTCCCTATGAACCAACAATGAAGGACAGGATGTGCTACAAGGCGATTACCTTCATGAAGGCATATGAGGAGTATTCGTTCGAAGAGCTGCGATTTGTGAATCCCATCCAAACGCGCATCGTTGAAACACTCACGGCAAAGAATATGGAAGATGGAACGTTTGCCGTGGCCTGGACACCAAATTCAGTGGGAAATTTCTGTCTTACCGTGACCATTGATGGCATTCCGCTGGAGAACATTACACGCGTGGAAGTTAAGGAGGCAGGAATCCCACCACCACCGTCCAATATTAAGAGAGTCGAACCACCGAATAAGCTTCGAAGGTTCCGAACAAAGAATTCAGCTGGACTCCGTATTCGAGCACATCCAACGCTGCAATCTGAGCAGGTGGGAATCATAAAGATGGATGGGATAATCTCGTATATTGATGAAGTTGAGAATGACGATGGGGTTTGGGTGAGACTCAGCACTGAATCCATTCGTCAGCACTGCACCAATGCGTGGTACCCAACGGAAGCGTGGTGCTTGCAGTACAATCAGCACATTGGGAAGATGCTGCTGCATCCAGTGGTGGAGACAACGGTGACCAAGTGTGTCCTGGAGAGGATCCGGAAGAACAGCACGACAGATTCGGAATCATTTGATCCTGAAACACTCGTTGAGCCCCAACCGAAACACAAAATAAGCTCACCGAGTAAGAAAGGATTTGACTTCTTCAGCTCAAATAAATTCACTCCACCCCTCACGAGTGATCTCCCTCCAGCGGGTGGGAGTCCTTTTGTATTCCAATCAAAAGGCAGCAGAGGAAGTCTCGAGAGGCAGCCAAAGGGCGAAGCTGCTGGATCCTTCTCAGGGGATGCAAAACGTGCAGATTGCGAAGCTTCCTCGTCCAGAGATGATTCCCCGCGTGTTGGAAATCTCTCACAGAGTCCCAATCAGAGCACAAATCTCGGGTCGACAATTGCAGGAGTTGTGGGTGGTGGGGCGAGTAAACTACAAGCTTTGAGTAAATGGTTCAAGGGGGATAGTGTGGAGTGTAAGGATTTTGCCAGGAGAAAATCGGATTTTCATGAATTTGCTTCGGTTTCCGTGCGTGACATTGTCAAGGCAATTGGGGGGCAGGATTCCACGAAGAGCAATGGGAATGGAGTTACCCCACCGTGTGGTAGTCGCTCATCGAGTCCTGTGGCCATACCGCAGCAGAAACATCCTGATCCTGGGAGACTTCAGAGTGCTGAGGACTTCTCAAGTGCCAGCCCAGATGAGACTGTTGGGAAGTTTGCTGATGGTTCGGATTATTCACTCGGTGCTGGAAATTTCGCAATAGGCACCAATTGCCCTGCCAATCCGGAGGGATCATCCCCAAAGAGGAGTCCTCGGAAATCCCGAGGAAGGAAGCTTTCGCCCGGAATTCGTGAGTATTTTTTTCTATTTGAATCTTATGTCTTTCATTGGGAATTCAATTGCTTTCTTGCAATTTTTTATTATCAAATTGTTGACTTTCTGATATATAAGAACAAAGAATGGAATGTTTAAATAGTAAAAAGCAAACTTTAGATAAAAAAAAATGATGATCAATTAATTTACAATTCAATTGATGAGAAATGAGAAACTGTTGCATTTTGTTGTGAAATTAATCCAATATCAGGCAATTAAGGTGATTCAATGTTGATTTACACGCAGAACAACTCAATGTAACCGATAGAGAGGGTTCAATCAATCAGACACCTCCGGGGAATGATAAATCCATCTGTTCGGGAGATGGGACTGAAACGGATTTTCCCACAAGGAGTACAGTACCGAAGAAAGCTCTCCCACCGGCACTGGCTGAGAGTCTTCGGGCTGTTTTTGCGGCATTTCTCTGGCATGAGGGAATTGTTCACGATGCCATGGCATGTGCGTCATTCCTCAAATTTCATCCAACACTCTCGAAGCAGGGAGCTGTTGTGGTGACGCGTGGTGAGGCAAAAGATTCCTCATTGACAAAGGAGCAAAAGGCACAGCAGAGGCATTCCGTTGAGGTGGCCAATGCAGGAAATTATCTAAATATTCGCCCATCTACATTGGAAGCTTTGGCAAAATCGGGAAATTCTTCTGTGCACAATCGTCGTCGTGGGGACAAGTGCAAACTCCATGCACTTCCGGAGATTGTAACAGTCCTCCCACCAGCACTACGATGCCTTGTCTACCTGTGGGAACAGCTCTGCCTCAATTGTGTCCAACTCGTGCAGAGTAATGCCCTGGCAACGTTCACGGATCAACCGGCCAAGGAGAGTCCACCAAATCGCTCCACAAGGGATGTTTTTGGGGAATTTAACTGCGAAACACGCAAAGGGCGGAAGAAGAAGAAGGATGAGGGTAGCTACTGCGAAATGTGTGAGATCTTCCTACCAATCCCAGTCACCTACCACATGCGCATCGTCCACCCGGGTTGTGGGAAGTCCGCCAATGGGAAGGGCTACAACTCTGTGGGGACTTACTGCAAGGGATGGGCTGGAAATTGTGGGGATGGCGGGAAGGGTGCCACCAGCTGGTATTTGCTGTGTGAGAAATGTCGCGATAAGAATCTCCCGGGGCAGAAGAATATCAATTTGAATTGCTCACCACAGGCTGCGGGGGATAAAATTGAGAGTTTATTTGGCCTCAAAACGTCTCTCATTGTTAATTCGGATATTTACACAATGATGAAGGAGAATGCGCTATTTTTGCTTGAACTCTCATCCAATGGCATCGGCAGTGTGACGGCAGATCAAAAGAGATCACCACAGCAAATACCAATAATGACGGAGGATCAGGTCAATCAATTGACCAGCGATATGCATAAGCCGAGTACAAGTCGTGGGGATGCGGGGCGTGAGAGTTTGAATCAGAAAATGCTGAATAGGCTCAGTGGCATTAGGATATCACCTAAAGATGGGAGGGCTGTTGCGAGTCAATCACGCGGTGGTCATGGAATGCCTGGATGCCTCTCGCCGGAACTTCTTTGGCCAGCTCCGGAGATGTTTTCGTGCCTTGAATCTCTGGGGGCTTCTCTAACGGAGGAAATTCTCTACAATATGTTTGAGTACAATTCCGGGGATAATGGATTCGATAGGGTGAGTTTTATTTAGAATTTCTTTTCATTTTCACTTGTTTAACCCTTTCACGTCCATTGGGTCATGCGGCTCAACTTGAAATACATTATTTTCCCAAATTTTACTTAATTTAATTGTTTTTTCAACTTTGAAATGTTTTTTTTTTACATAAATTAAGATTAAGAAGGACCCAAAGGGTTAACGATCAATTCAAATGATTCATTTTAACCTTCTAGCTGTGTTTCTTTCAGACACAGCTTTTGTGTACCGAGCAAAATCGAAAGTCGTCAGATCGGGCTCAAACTTGGTATGAGCACGAATTAGGGTCCCCACATCCCAAAAAACGTATGCGCCAAAAGTAAGTTTTTTTCCGGCCGGCCGTCCGGCCGTAGTATAACACTAAATTGCGAGAGAACGGTGATAGATAGAGACTTGCGGTAAACGGCAAAGTTTAAATATCGACCGGAAGACATCCGATTATGAGGTCAAATCCACCCCCCCACCCCTCCGTCCGCCATTTTGAATAACCTCAAAATTTTGTTTTCGCTATATCTCAGCCCCTGTAATAGCTAAAAATCTGAAATTTTTATATGTTGTAGGGGCCATCAAGAGCTTTCCAACGATACCTCATTTTCGAAAATCGGTCAAGCCGTTTAGTCAATATGGCCGCCACAATTTTTCATCGAAAATCGACCATAACTCGAAAACGGCTTGACCGATTTTGATCAACCCGGGCTCAAATGAAAGCTCTCAACAAACCCTACAACTCTCTAAAACATACGAAGTTTCAAAATTGACCGCTAGGGGGCCAAAAATCAAAAACAAAATTTTCGATGAGTTTTCGATGAATATCTTGAAAACGCCATTATCGATTTGCTTCATTTTTTGATATGTTATAGCTGACCATATTATCTAGCTCCGTGCCAAAAATGAAGAAAATCTATGTCGCCGTTCTCGAGATATACCCTTCCAAAGTTGGCATGTCATATCTCGGGTTCTACAAGTCCGATTTTGATCAACTCAAGTGCAAATGAAAGGTTTCGTGAAGCCCTACAAATGTCTAGAACATTGCAACTTCGAGAAATGATCGCGAGAGGCGCTAAAGTCAAAATCAATATTTTCGAAAATTTCGAACTCGAATATTTCGAAAATGCCATTATCAATTTACTTCATATTTTAATATATTATAGTTGAGGTTAAGACCTTTCCAGCGATAGCTCAAACTCGAAAATCTATGGATCCGTTCTCGAGATATAGCCTTCTAAAGATTTCTTAGGGTATGACTTTTCAACTTTGTAATTAATAATAATTTATTCTGGAGAGATTGTTCTCAATGATAACGTCGATGATTGCCATCGTAGTTTATTTATTTAGTTCATTTAATTCAAGAACAACAAAATTATGCTTTTCTCTCGCAAAATTGTTTGCAATTTGACTTGATTGCATCTCTGCCTGGGTTGGGCGGTTTGTTTACATTTTTACATTTTACATGCTTATTTACATGTAAACAATGTCTTTCTTTACATGCATTTTTCTTTACATACTTTTCTTTACATTTATAATTTTATATAAATAATGTAAAGAAAATTATGGGTAGTAAAATATTTTTTAAATTAAAAATAAAATTGCAATTAATTGTAAAATTAAGTCAAAAGCAATTCCAGAAAACAAAACATCTTGATCAGAAAACAAAATTGTAAAGAATTTTTTTTTGCATCACCTTCGAGAAAGTTGATTTTATTAACATTATTCAGAAGTATTAAAAGTACAGATAAAATTAATTTGTTAAAGGTTTGTAAAATTCTGTTGTTCATTTGTAGTTTTGTAAAAACTGTTTTCAGCTCCATTATAAAAGAGAAAATTTGTTGAAATTGAACTTATATCCTTTCTTCAATCCATTCTTTCCTACATAAATAATCTTAATTTTAACACTTACGCTTTACTTTAAAAAGGAAATTTTTTTTCCAAGAAAAATATATGTAAGTTTTCATCTAAAAAAAATTTAGAATTACGTATCATGGTAATTTGAACTTTAACTCAAAAATTTGTCAAAGAAAGCTGTAGAGGGCTGGAAGAACATCAATATGTAGAATGAAATCCAGGATATTTCATCGTTTTCTATACAAAAAGGAAACTTCTAAATATTAATCTTGAGCTAAGTTTCTTTTTTTTTTTAATTTTTTAAAAATATTTTAGCGGGTTTCATCTAAAAGAACATTTCCCACCTAAGTTTCTGACCAATCAGTAATTTTGCATATTAAGAAAGGAGCCCATGCGCTTTATATGGGCGAAGTACCTAATTGAAGGAAACGCAGAAAACAATTTTAACCTACCCAGTCTTGTAGGGAATCAAAAAAGGATAAAGAATCGCCAAAAATATTCACCATTTTCCACTGGGGTCACAACGAAAAAAGGCAATAAAGTTTTGTAAAAATTCAAAAAAAATTGACCGCCATTCGCCATTTTGTTCATTTCAATGTATGAAGCATATGTTTCAATGCTTCGTCATGAGCTTGTCGATGGGAGTTTGACATTTCATTCATTTTTTTTGAGAGAAAATAAAAAAAAAATTGCGTATTTTTTAGTTTAATTATCGTGGTAAATGTGTTTTACGTGTTGTTCGAGAGTGATTTTCATATTTTAATACCTGAAGGATGAATTCCCGCACAGCGAGCACATCATTGGTCGTGGAAAAGGTCTTGGGAAAGGTGGTGCCAATAAACATCGTAAGTTTTTGCATGACAACAACATCCAGGGAATCACAAAACCAGCAATCCATCGTCTTGTCCGTCGTGGTAGTGTGAAACGCAAAGGATTCCAGCGCAGAGGATCTCTCAATTCGTGAAAAAGCCATCTTCAAGACGATCCACGACCAATGTTTTTTTTGGATTGCTTTGCTTTGTAACGAGAGATGTGCTCGCTGAGACGGTCACAAGCTGTGCGGGAATTCAGCCTTCAGGTATTCAAATATAAAAATCACTCTTGAACAACACGTAAAACACATTTACCACGATAATTAAATTAAAAAAATACGCAATTTTTTTTATTTTCTCCAAAAAAAAATAAATGAAATGTCAAACTGTCATCGACAAGCTCATGACGAAGCATTGAAACATATGATTCATGCATTGAAATGAACAAAATGGCGAATGGCGGCAAATTTTTTTGAATTTTTACAAAACTTTATTGCCTTTTTTCGTTGTGACCCCAGTGGAAAATGGTGAATATTTTTGGCGATTCTTTATCCTTTTTTGATTCCCTACAAGACTGGGTGGGTTAAAATTGTTTTCTGCGTTTCCTTCAATTAGGTACTTCGCCCATATCAAGCGCATGGGCTCCTTTAAAATATTTTAATAAAATTGACAAACTTTTTACAAAATAATTTTTCTGTTAATGTAAAACAACTTTTTGATTTAAAGACTTTTAGTTAATTACTTAAATTAATTTTAACAAGGAAAAATCAATCTTTATGTTTTTTTCGATCATTTCCCTCTCTAATATTATTTTTACAAATTCTTTACATTTTTGTATACTTTACATGTAAAAACATGCAGCAAACAAATAATTTTACATGAAATTGCCCAACTTGGTAATCTCTGCTGAGATTTTAAAGGCATTTCCCGCATTGAAAAAAAAATAATAATTTGCCTTTGACGTAGCCTCTGTCGGAGATGTCATTTGATTCAATCGACCAGACGGGAACTGATATTCTTGGGCAGTTGAACACGTCGTCCAATTTGAAGTTCCACCGAAGCTACTCAATGGGTCAGGGATGGAATGGGCAGTCACGCAACTACAGCAAATTCTATGGCGGGGGTCAAAATCAAGAGGCGTCCAGCAATCAAATTGATTCGGGATCGCGTGTTGTACTGCGTCGACGGAATAATTCAACATGTGACAGTGGTATGGATGTTGGAAACTAATGCAGTTGCATTGCATTTGAATTTCACGATGGGATGATCTCATTTGCAGATGCTGGATCACTTTTGCTTTGCTATCCGTCGAATAATTTGCGGAAGCTCGTGCCTGATGAGTTCATTGGGGCGTCGTGTGTGGTGCAATCAGCTGCGGCGCCTCCGCAGACTGTTGATGAGCTCGAAGGGAACACCAATGTCAATGCTGAGCAGGTTTGTGATGCGATCTTTCAATTTTCTTTCTTTTCAATCTATTTTCTTGATTTCTTATTTAATTTTAAGAGAAATCCCCAAATAAAATCCTTTCAAAAAATTAATTTCAAAAATTGAGCTTCAAGTTTTGCCATATTAATCGGTTCATGAACTTTTGGTACGTTTTGCCAATGTACCCCTAAGCACATTCACAAGGAACTATCCTAAATGATAAAAAATAAATAAATTTCCGTTTAGGCGGGAATGCCATCATGTAGTGGGAAGAAGAAAGATGGTGGTGTGGCAGCCTGCCTCATGTCCAGGCCCGTCATGGCATTCATTCTCAAGCAGCACGATTTGACAAAGTTGCGATTTGCAATGAAGAGAAGTTTGAGAGTGGCAACGTGCAGAATTTACTCCCTCCAAGCACTAAATTGGCTAATGAGAACAGTGACACAGACAATTTGTCTGCATGACCTCATGTGGTGGTTCGTAACATCCCTGACTCCTGTCTCTGAGGAGCGTGTTGAGCCTGATGGGGAAATTGCCCTTGAGCATCCCGTTTCCACGACACAGCTAAGTGGTCATGTCTCTTCGGTGCTCACGCAGAGTCTTCATGCTTTCCTCCAGACTGTAGCTGACTTGACACTCCTCCTACCGGCTGGATCATCCCTCCAACGAACGGCAATTCAGTGCTTTGGTATTCGCTTCCGACAGGCTGATCATCAATTTCTCCATCGATCGCGTGTCTTTGGGAATATCTCGAAGATTCTCTCGCGATCTGATGAGCAAAATGAGAATATGGTTCTGTCCTCAACGGCTGCCCTTCAGGAGTCAAATTACAATGCCCAGAATTCCGGAACGAGGATCTCCACATTGATGGATCTTCAGGGAATGTTTGAATTGACCGTGTCCTCCCGGCAAGCAATGGCAGGAGCACTCTTGGACAATTCTACGGAGACATTCTGGGAGAGTGACGAAGAGGATCGAAATAAATCCAAAATCATTGATATTTCAATGAATAAACTCAACTTTGTTTGTCGCCAGATTTTTGTTCACATTGACAATAGCCGGGATATTGGGAATAAAGTGCAGAACATTATGTTCTATGCTGGACAATCCCTCGGGGATACGAGTCTTCTCAAGAGTGTAGACATTGAGGGTGTAGCTAATCAGGGAGCTTGGATTTCGGCCACAGTTCGCGATGAGTCCTCAACGCATTTCCGTTTAGTTCTAAGTGGGCAGGATCCAACGCTACGGGTCAGGAGTATTCGTCTCATGGGGTACCCCCTGATGGAGGATAGGCTGATGGCATTGAAGCATAATTTGAAGCTGACAAATTCCCAGCAGATTCAGCATAGAAATTGCGAAGCTGAAACACTGCGGGTGTTCCGTTTAATCACAGCTCAGGTGTTTGGGAAGTTGATCTTGGGTGAGCAGCAGCAACAGCAGCAGGAGTATCCATCAGAGAATTATGCAACAGTTGCCATGGAATCCAGTGGGGCGAGTCTTCAGGCGGACTCGTTGGATATGCGTGAGCACATGGTGGGAATCCTCTTTAGTCGCAGCAAACTCTCACATTTGCAGAAGCAGGTGATTGTCCACATTGTTCATGCCATCCGGAAGGAGGCTCAGCGTTCCAAGGAGGAATGGGAAGCTCTCAATGCGGTGGCGCAGATTGATGGGAAAAGCGATGTGAGCAGTGAGAATTCTCGTCCACCGGATACTTACTGCTTTGAGATGCTGAGTATGGTTTTGGCGCTCTCAGGAAGCACAGTGGGACGCTCCTATCTCTCCCACCAGTATGGGCTTCTCAAGGATCTTCTAACACTCCTCCACACAGGGAGTGATCGTGTTCAGCGTCAAGTAACCGCCCTCCTACGCCGAATGCTTCCGGAAATCTCCCCGGACAGCCTTGGGGATTTGCTGGGTATCACCAAAATGCCCCCAACGGACTTTAGTATTGTCAATCAGAGTGGTGGGGACTTTGATATGAAGCGCTTGGGGATAATTGACATCTTCCTGGCTGTTGTGGCGAAATCTCTGCAGCTTCAGGTGAAAATTAAGAGCACAACAGTGACAAATGGTGCTCCAGGAGCTGCGAAAAATCCTCCAGTTGTGAAGCTATCGCATTGCATTGATTTTAACATTCACAACCTCAAAGGGTCGCTGGAGAAGCGTGAGGAGTTTATTGATTTGGGTGATAGTAGTTGGGAAGAGGGTGAACAGTCGGCCATTGAGGAGGTGCACGAACTCGAGGAAGATAGTCAGAGGTACGATGTGAGACGTCGTCCCAGGGATGATGTGAGGAATGTGAATCAGAGATGGTTCCTCAAGGGAACAATTTCCGTGAAGCAAGCTGAGAATATTATTAATCTCATCCGGGATATGGCGAGTGTAAGTATTAGGGAACCTTCTCAAAAACAACTTGAAGTTTGTAAACTTTTGAATAAACTTCTCTTCCCGGAACGGTTTGATGTGCTTCCCGGAAAGTGCCATAAGTGGTGGAAGTTGTTCAGTCATCCTGCCTATTGCAACAGGAAGTTTCTAAGGGATCTTAAGAACTTCCTTTACAACGCCCGGTTAGTCCTTGATTTTCACTTTGGGTCAAAATCTGTCCATTTAGGAAGTCCCTTTTGCAATTGCGTGAAGCATTTTTATAGACTCAGATTTTTACCCCTAAATGACATCAAGGATTAGCCGGGTATTGCAAAAGAAGTTCTTAAGATCCCTTAGAAACTTCCTGTTTCAATAGGCAGGATGACTGCACAACTTCCATCCACTTATGGCACTTTCCGGGAACATATCAAATCGTTCCGGGAAGATAAGTATATTCAAAAATTGTGCAAACTTCAAGTTTCTTCGGGTTGTTTTCTATTGGAAATATCTTCTTCTTGTAGGGAAAACTCACAGAGAAATGGTCTCTGGTTACAAAGGCAGCAATTGCAGAGTCAATTCTCAATTTAACTCGTCTCGATGAGGTGTTCAGATCCCCAGAGATTTGTATCAAGACAGCAACGCTCTGGCTTGCTTTGGCAAGTCTCTGTGTTCTGGATACGGATCACGTAGAGCGGCTATCGTCGGGGCAGTGGTCAAAGCCATCTGAGAGTAGGCCGTTGTGCTCCAATCACGATGATGGGGTAACACCGGCGGTGATTCAATGCGACGCCTGTGGGAGTCTATGCTGCGATTGCGATAGATTCCTCCATCTCAATCGACGCACACGTTCGCACCATCGGACTGTGTGCAAGGAGGAGGAGGAAGCAATTCGCGTTGAGTTGCATGAAAGCTGTGGCAGGACGAAGCTCTTCTGGCTTCTCGCTCTGGCTGACTACAAGACACTCAAAGCAATGGTTGAGTTTCGCGATGGCAGCAATACGATCATCTCCGGGCCTCCGGGAAGCGTTGGAAGGTGCCGCTTTTGTGGGGCAACGGGGAATTCAGGGCTCCTTGCGGTTGGGAATGTGTGTGCAGATGCTCAGTGTCAGGAATATGCGGCTGTTGCATGTGCAAAAGTCCGTCCCTGTGGGCATCCATGTGGCGGTGTGGCGGGTGAAGCGAAATGCCTGCCGTGTCTTCAGCATCTCTGTGCTGCGCGTGAAAATGAACAGGCTGAGTCCACGCGAGAGCCACGACTCACCCAGGATGCCGATGATATGTGCATGATTTGCTTCACGGAAGCTCTGAGCTATGCTCCGGCAATTCAGCTGGATTGTGGGCATGTTTTCCACTTTCACTGCTGCAAAGCCGTCCTAACGCGTCGCTGGACAGGACCGAGGATTAGTTTTGGCTTCTCTCAGTGTCCCATTTGCAAGGGAGACATCCAACATACGCTTCTGGCGGAAATTCTTGAGCCAATCAATGTCCTGAAGGACGATGTGAAGCGAAAGGCAATTATGCGGTTGGAATATGAGGGGATTGAGAGTTTGTCAGCAGAACGTGATCTCACCACCTACGCCATGGATCGTTATGCTTACTACGTGTGCTACAAATGCCAAAAGGTCAGTAGAACTGGTGAACCAGCACCTCTTGCTAACTATCTAAGCTACACAATGCTAACATTCGTTGCAGGCTTACTATGGTGGTGAAGCACGATGTGATGCAGAGATTGGGGACAATTTTGATCCACAGGAGCTGGTTTGTGGGGGATGCAGTGATGTGGCAAGGGCGCAGATGTGCCCCAAACACGGAACAGATTTTCTGGAGTACAAATGCCGCTACTGCTGCTCCGTGGCGGTGTTCTTCTGCTTCGGCACAACACATTTCTGCGACACCTGCCACGATGACTTCCAACGTTTAACCAACATCCCGAAGAATAAACTTCCACGCTGCCCAGCTGGACCCAAAGCAAAGCAGCTCCTTGGGGAGGATTGTCCATTGCACATTGCCCATCCAGCCACAGGAGAGGAATTTGCCCTCGGCTGTGGTATTTGCCGCAATGCACAGACTTTCTAGTCCTCACCCCGCGATCGGTAAGTCCTCTTTGACACTTTCCTCTCTCTCCCTATTATGCTCCTTCTGTCCCCAAATAAAAGCCATTCGAGGCTCCAACAGTAGAGGCATTAATTTTTAAGTACTTATAAATTATTCTAAAATAGAAAGGAACTTAACTTATTTACTCACAGATGCATTTTACCCAAAAACAAACACCCCTTCCTACTCTCTTAACTAGAAAAAAAACAGGAGGGGTGGTAGATCCTTAATAAAAGTAATCTTTAAAAGTAATGATTATAATTAAATGGACTCTGTCTGTAGTATTATTGTGCTTTGATCAGAATTATTGCATTTATTTGCACCATCTTACCAAAAAAAAGAACTCGTTGCACTCCAAAATAAACTTAATTATTAATATTTTAAATTAATCGGTAGTCACAAGAATTTAAAATTAAAAAAAAATGTTATGTAGTCAATGTGAACAAGATAAAACTGATTTTTGAGATTAAAATTTCGCAAAGAAATGAACAAGTCAGAAAATTGAGATTAAAGTAAAATTTTAAAATAAATATATTTAAAACACTGTAAAAAAAATAATTTTAATGATTCTTTCTGAGAGCTCAATGTGTGCCCTTTTTAACCCTTTCGCGCTCTTTGGGTTACAACTTACAACGTAGGCCAAGGCTTTTTTTTTAAACCTTTCGCGTCCAACGTGAAACATAAAAACTTTGAAACATGCTCCCTTTTATCACGATATTTATTAAAAGAGTGCTCTCAGAGAACATTTTTCAGGCAAAACGTCTTCTTCAGCTTCTTCTGCGTGAATTTCATGTATTTCTAACTAGGAAAACAATCGAAACCAATCGAATTCATAAAAAAATTGGGAAATAAAATGTTTCATGTTTGGGTCTACGACTTAAAAATCTCGAAAGGGTTAAGCTAAAAATGCGTTGAATTTACGTAAATAAGGCCAAAAAAAGACGTTTTCACTGAGTGAGAAATGTTCTACAACAGCAAGGTAAATATTGTGATTCAATGACCGCAATAGATGATCTTGAAGGAGATTTCCTTCTCAAAACCTCTTTTGTGGCATTTTCTTTGTAAATTAAATGCATTTCTAACTTAGAAAAGCAATAAAATTAAGTCTTTCGCGTGCGCATGAAACAGAAAGAAAACTTTGAAACATGCAATCTTTGTTTCACAATATTTTATTCTGTGGATGCTCCTATAGAAAACATTTCTCAGTCAGAAGGTCGTCTTTGCACTTATTTTGGTAAATCTAATCTTAAGCCTTTCTACCTCGGAATAACAATTGAATTCAATTAATTTTTTGGAAAATTTAATGTTTCTCGTTTGCTTCAGCGTATGATTCAAATGTGAAACATTTTATTATTTTGAAATTAAATTAATTAAAGAAAATGTTTTTTCTGAGAAATGTCTTCTGAACAAAAGCAGAAGAAATATCGTGATAAAAAGACCGAAAGTTTCTTATGTTTCCTTCGAACGCGAAAGGGTTAAGAATAAAATATAAAAAAATCTTTTAGGTCTCTATAAATTTATTTAAATCCTATTATATTAGCATTCATGAACTTGTCCTTGTAATGGAAGTCTCATCATCACACCTTCTGTGATGCTTCGGCCTCTTGGAATTTCACCTGCATTTCACGTTGTTTGAACCACGCGTACAAAGCACTAGCCTTGAGGACGACAATGTTAGAGAGCCACCAGGAGAAGGATTTACTTTCGCTGTAAATTTCCGTGGCAATCACAGTTTGGACACAAGCTTTGGCTGTGCCGGAGATGTTGTGCGTCAGTGGGGAAGTTACTTTAATCTGGAGCGCTGTGACGTAGCCAATGGCAAAGCCACAGAGTCCACTGACCCCAAGAGCAAGCCAAAACCAGAGTTCTCCGAGGTATTTGTAGGAGAGTACAGTGGGAACTTCGCCGGTAATGAAGAGAAGTGGCAGGAAGATTACAACGGAGTAGACGTTGTTGTAGTAGCTGAGCAACCAGACTTCCTGGTTCACGTAGACTAGACTCTTTTTGGTGTAGATGGAGTATAGGGAGAGGGCAAGAGAGCCAATGACACCGTAGATTGTTCCAATGAGGGAAAATGAATCTGTGAGACTTTCTTGATCGACTCCCAGCCAAAATCCAGCGATTATGGCGACGCAACACATGATGCATCTGCCGCTGGTTTTCTGTTGCAGCAGCAGGAAGCTGAAGATGACATTGAACACTGTTGTGAGGGATCTGCCGACGTAGTAGAAAGCCACTCCAACATACTTCAGGCAGAGATTGTTGGTGGAAATCATCAGTGTGAAGAGAATCGACAGCGGCAGGATGTTCTTTATCGTGACCACATTGAGGGGATTTCCTTCTGGGAAGTAGATCGCATTTGGGAATATCCGCGAGAGGCGACTCAGTGTGAAGCAGATGCCCGCAGAGACAACACACTGGGACCACGTGATGAAGAGTGGAGCTTCGAGGCTGAAGATATCGCTGCTCAGAAGAGTTTTGTTGATGAACACCGTCAACATGGAGATTATCCTGCAATGTGGGAGAAAATAGGGAGGAGTTTTTAAGGATTTCAGGTGTGGCTGGAAAAGGGATGTGTACTCACCAGTAGGAGAGGACAACCAATCCAATGTTGATGTACTCCTTCATGGGAGAAATCTTCTTCTCAAGCGGTTGATACATTTTTCCTGTTGTGATTTGACTCCTTGACTAAACTTTACAAGAACTCCTTATCACTCTGTGGCTTTTTATCACTCCCAAATGATATATTTGAGGGGGAGAATACGAAGAGATTTTATGGATGTTCTTATCACAAAATTTCATTCACAAGAATTGTCTGCTTTTCGATGTTACACCGAATGTCAGGGAATTCCCGAAGTAGGGCATTGTTTGCGCAAGTTGTAGCAACAAAACAATACCCAGAATAACGCGGAATTATGCCGTAAAATATTATTTTGTCAGAGAAAGTGCTTATCTTGCTTGTTTTTTGTTTACTCAACTGCAAGGTGTCACACAGAAGACAAAATTTGCAGAATTTGTCACAAAATTACAATGATGAATTTACGACGCGTAGAAAATTATCATTAACCACGAAGGTGTAGTAAATATAAATATGTCTTATTTTATACTTCACAGTTCTTTAACCTGCAGGCCGCCAAGACCTTGGAGCTTCCTTAGAGCGCCAAGGGGGGGTCGTTGAACGACCCCAAAAAGGAAGTCGATTTTCTCATAAACCATACAACCGGGAACTGTCGGGTCTAGAGACCGAAGTTAGTCGAGTTGAAGTCGCGACTAGTGACTAGTCGATGGATTTTCTTGAGTCGACGTCGTTGATCAATTTTGTCGACTAGTCGTAAGTCGTCGTAGTCGATCTCAAGTCGACTCAAAGTCGACTAGTGCTCAAAAAATAATAATAATTTGATCATTTTTAGTTTTTTAATTTATGAAAAACCTCAAAATTTCTTATGATTTAAAAATACAATTTACCTCTAAAAAAACTTTTTTATAATAAGTTAATTTTAAGCGCAAAGTGCACTTTGAAGAGAAAATATTTTTTTTCTTTTCAACTTATTTTATAAAAAGTTAATGCCAAACGCGTAACAGTTGACGAAGAAACAATCTTTCTTAAAATCCTTTTCTAACAAAGAAACGTTACAACTTCTGTAAAATATTTGAACTGGAGTTTCACTCTAAATGTGTTAAAATAATATTTAATTGAGCGCTAGTTATTCAAGGTAGTTAGAAATACAGCAATCAAAATTCAATATTATTTTAATTATTTTTAGTACAACTCCGATTCTTTATAATTAACACAGGTTCATCTTTTTAAAGTAAATGTTTCGCAATACAATTAGACTGATTTCTGCAATCTTAAGAAATTCAAGGTGAAATTCACTAAAAGTAAATCTGTCATAAAAAACTCAATTCAAACTCAAAAATCTTTTTTTGTACCTAAAAACCTTGCGACTGACTTAAAAAAAAACCTAAATCTTACGTAAAAATGCTGACCTTAAAAATTCAATCCTATGTAGCTTATGAAACTAATAATTTTGATTAAAAACTAAAATAATACTGACTTTAAAAACTTAAACCTGACTCAGGGAATTTCACCCTAATTAATGGATTTTTAGTCAATTTTCATAATTCAGCTTTTTGGCCAGTTTAATTCTAGCTATGTATGTAAAGACCTTACTATGGGTAAAGGGGTAATACCTTTAAGGATTAACCCCTTATGAATAATAAGGAATCCAGTGGGTGGAACAAAGAAATAAAAATTAACTAGCCAGAATTGGACATTTTCACAAACAAGGTGTATAACGAAAACGTCCCATTGGTCCTTGGTTCTTAAGGGGTTAAATAACTCTGGGTAAAATGCACTACTCAGTCGGGCTTAAAAATTTAAATCGGTTTTTGAGTCGGTTTTAAGGTTTTAAGTCAGGTCTGACTTAAAATTTTTAAGTTGGTCTTAAAATTTTTAAGAATTTGTTAAAAAACTGACTTAAACCTTAAGACCGACTTAAATTTTTAAGCCCGACTTAGTAGTGAATTTCACCCTCTATGTATACTTATTTAGCTGAATATTCTAAATATTTTGAACGTTTGACTTTTTTGACGACTCCATTGGTGAGACGTTCTTTAACAAAATCAAGAATTGATATTTTTTATGAGAAAAACTCTTATAATTCAATAGAACAACAACAAAACATCTTGGGGTTGGCACTCCTTGTATAATATGTTCAGGACCGTCGAAGTCGATGCAAACTTTGCATCAAGTCGTCGTCGACGAAAAGTCCATCGACTTCGGTCCCTAATTGGTACCGACATAAAATCCGACATAGACTTAAAAGTCTATGTCGGCTAAATATGGCTAAAAGCATATTAAATAAATATTATGATCATACTCATTCACAAATACCCTATATCGGTACTACCGATATAGAGTACCGACAAAGCTTGACGCGTGCTGAATCCGCCAACAGGTTTTATAAAAATATCCTGATATACCAGGATTTTGTCTGCCGACAAAATCCAGAATATCTTAATATAACCAGGATTTTGTCTGCCGACAAAATCCAGAATATCTTAATATAACCAGGATTTTGTCTGCCGACAAAAACCAGAATATTTTATTATAACCAGGATTTTGTCTGCCGACAAAATCCAGAATATTTTATTATAACCAGGATTTTGTCTGCCGACAAAATCCAGAATATCTTAATATAACCAGGATTTTGTCTGCCGACAAAAACCAGAATATTTTATTATAACCAGGATTTTGTCTGCCGACAAAATCCAGAATATTTTATTATAACCAGGATTTTGTCTGCCGACAAAATCCAGAATATCTTAATATAACCAGGATTTTGTCTGCCGACAAAAACCAGAATATTTTATTATAACCAGGATTTTGTCTGCCGACAAAATCCAGAATATCTTATTATAACCAGGATTTTGTCTGCCGACAAAATCCAGAATATCTTATTATAACCAGGATTTTGTCTGCCGACAAAATCCAGAATATCTTATTAAAACCAGGATTTTGTCTGCCGACAAAATCCAGAATATCTTATTATAACCAGGATTTTGTCTGCCGACAAAATCCAGAATATCTTAATATAACCAGGATTTTGTCTGCCGACAAAATCCAGAATATTTTATTATAACCAGGATTTTGTCTGCCGACAAAATCCAGAATATTTTATTATAACCAGGATTTTGTCTGCCGACAAAATCCAGAATATCTTAATATAACCAGGATTTTGTCTGCCGACAAAATCCAGAATATTTTATTATAACCAGGATTTTGTCTGCCGACAAAATCCAGAATATCTTATTATAACCAGGATTTTGTCTGCCGACAAAATCCAGAATATTTTATTATAACCAGGATTTTGTCTGCCGACAAAATCCAGAATATCTTAATATAACCGTGATTTTGTCTGCCGACAAAATCCAGAATATCTTATTATAACCAGGATTTTGTCTGCCGACAAAATCCAGAATATCTTATTATAACCAGGATTTTGTCTGCCGACAAAATCCAGAATATCTTAATATAACCAGGATTTTGTCTGCCGACAAAATCCAGAATATTTTATTATAACCAGGATTTTGTCTGCCGACAAAATCCAGAATATTTTATTATAACCAGGATTTTGTCTGCCGACAAAATCCAAAATATCTTAATATAACCAGGATTTTGTCTGCCGACAAAATCCAAAATATCTTAATATAACCAGGATTTTGTCTGCCGACAAAATCCAGAATATTTTATTATAACCAGGATTTTGTCTGCCGACAAAATCCAGAATATCTTATTATAACCAGGATTTTGTCTGCCGACAAAATCCAGAATATCTTATTATAACCAGGATTTTGTCTGCCGACAAAATCCAGAATATCTTAATATAACCAGGATTTTGTCTGCCGACAAAATCCAGAATATCTTATTATAACCAGGATTTTGTCTGCCGACAAAATCCAGAATATCTTAATATAACCAGGATTTTGTCTGCCGACAAAATCCAGAATATTTTATTATAACCAGGATTTTGTCTGCCGACAAAATCCAGAATATCTTAATATAACCGAGATTTTGTCTGCCGACAAAATCCAGAATATCTTATTATAACCAGGATTTTGTCTGCCGACAAAATCCAGAATATTTTATTATAACCAGGATTTTGTCTGCCGACAAAATCCAGAATATCTTATTATAACCAGGATTTTGTCTGCCGACAAAATCCAGAATATCTTAATATTTTTATTCTTTTTTTTTTTTTAATTATGCGAAATTTGATTGTTTCATCGAATAACTCTTCCCATACAAAATTTGGTACTCCTTAATTTGGCTAAAAGCATATTAAATAAATATTATGATCATACTCATTCTTGCAGAAATATATTTTTTATTAAAAGCTTCCTTATGAGCTTCATTGTAACTCTCTTCGGAGTTTTGTGCAAATTTAAGAAAAACCTATTTCTAGAGCTTTCAGAGCTTCATTATGCCACTATACAGTAGATTTTACATTAAATAGCCAGAAAATTAAAAAACGCGGATACAATAGCAAAGTGAGAGAGAAAAATTCACGAGAGACGGGATTACAATTTACGTTACTTTAAGAATTCGTTCTTCAGTGCTGTTTCCTTCAATACTTGTTTAAATTTAACAAAATTAACATTATTAACATCGGGATTCACAGACATAAAACTATTATACAATTTGATAGATGTGTATCTTAGGCTGTGGAGCCCGTATTTAGTACTTTTGGGTTTTATGTTTACTATTGCCTGTGATTGCCTAGTGCTCTTGTGCCCTGTCTGTCTTGCTAAGTGTAAATTGGAGTGAGACAAATTGTGTATGACTTTGTGGATATGTGTGATCTTTTGGGAAACTATGAGATTTTCAAATCTGACTACATCTATGTCCTTATATATGAGGCCCGTGCTGCAACGGGCGTCAAGGTTCCTTATGATTCGCAGGAATCTGTTCTGGGCGATCTGCACCTTTTGCCTCAAGTCCTTCTTTGTCGAGCCCCACATCATAGCCGCATAGCTCATAATGGATTCGAAGAGCCCACTATAGATTTTCATCCTAACGGGGAGAGACGAGTGACGGTTGTGATCACGGCGCATCACCCCCGTTAAAGCCGACAGCCTTCCTAATTTCATGCCTTCATAATTTTAGTTTGAGAGGTTTGAGATCAATTTCTCTCAGATTCATAATTTTCCACATCATCAAACGGCATAAAATAGCTTAAAACGCTCTTAAAAGGACCTCCAAAACTCACTTTTACCATAAAAGAAAAAACTCGATAAAAAAACTTTTACCCTGAATACCAATTCTATTTGATTTTTTTTTATTTTTGGAGACTTTATAAAAGTTTGGAGACTAGTTAGCTGTGATTCTTTCTTCAAAGAAGCACAGCTTCTGTGTACACTCTAAAATGCAAAGTCGTCAGATCGGGCTCAAACTTGGCATGAGCACGAATTAGAGTTCCCACATTCCAAAAAACGTATGCGCCAAAAAAGTGTCCGGCCGGCCGTTTTTTATGGTGAATACCAAAATT
The DNA here is from genome assembly GCF_024334085.1 of Lutzomyia longipalpis. Taxonomy (NCBI): domain Eukaryota; kingdom Metazoa; phylum Arthropoda; class Insecta; order Diptera; family Psychodidae; genus Lutzomyia; species Lutzomyia longipalpis. Next base: position 14,794,333 of record NC_074708.1, on the reverse strand, counting down.
CTTTTATCTTTTTCGCTGAATATTGAAATGACCTTTTATCATAAAAAAAAAAGAAATTTTTACGCTGAACATGGTCCTTAAATTGCACGAATTAGACGAATTAAAGTTTTATTTAAGAACATACTCCTACATATTCTGTGTAGAAAAATCAAGTATTTTTTACGCCAAATTGACAAACCCTTTGCAAATGTCCCAAAAATCCTCAAATAAAATTCAAAGTGCGTGTTTTTGAAAGACAAGCTCCCGGGAAAAGGTATTTTTGACTAAAATACGCAAAAATACAATCAAATTAGGATTGTTTTGTACATAAAAAGAATCTAAAGGTTAGTAGTAATTAATTTCGCGTGAAAATCATGCATAAAAATAATTTTTTCAACAAAAATGAGAAAATTGAGAATTGGTGAAAAGTAATCTAACCTCACTTGTTGGCAGGACGGCACAGGATGACGACAAAAAGGAGGAATTTGGGGGATTTAAATAGCGACAATTGGGATCAGGAGGATGCCCCCGAGGAGAAGGGCACCTTCCGGAAGGCTTCAGAGGACGAAATCAAGAATAGAGTGATCAGAACTGCCCGACGACGCGTCGTGCCAACAACAGATTCAAAAGATGCTCCCCCGCCGGGAATTTTCAGTGGTTTTGGGGGTTTCACGAAGACAACAACAGCACCAGCTGCCATGAGTTCCCCATTTGCTTTCCTCAGTAAGGCATCAACATCGCCCACTGTGACGTCTACAAATGGACCCCCAAAAGCTCCCGAGGAGAAGAAAAGTGACGATGGGGCGAAGAATGGGGGGAATGAGTATCACAGGAAGTTGGTGGAATTGAACAAGTCCTTGCTGGCGTGGGTGAAGAGTAAGATTGAGCAGAATCCCCTTATTATACTGACGCCCATCTTTACGGACTACGAGAAGCACTTGAAGGATATTCAGAAGTTGGATGTGCCCCAAACTCCTCCGGCTGCAGCAACGACGGTGTCACCACTGAAGGGTTTCTCTTTTGGAATGCCGCCAACTAACAGTACACCACTTGGAGAGACCACAGCAAAACCAACGGCATCGGCACCTATTTTTGGCTCCTCCCTGACAGCTTCAGCATCCACGGGATTCTCTTTTGGTGCAGCGAAGCCCTTCACATTTGGCAATGTTGCCAAGCCAGCGAGTTCGGAGGATGACAAGGCAAAGGAGGAGAAGGGTGAGGAGAATGACGAGGAGAACGATGAACCGCCCAAAGTTACCTTCACGCCGGTCGTTGAGGAGGACAGCGTCTTCTCGAAGCGCTGCAAGGTCTTCATAAAGAACGACGATGGGTACAAGGAGCGTGGTATTGGTACACTCTACCTCAAATCCGTCAATGATGGCAAGAAAATTCAGCTAATTGTGCGCGCCGACACGAGTCTGGGCAATGTACTTGTCAATCTTCTCCTCACAAAAGGCGTTCCAGCTAAACTCCTGGGTAAGAACAACGTGATGATGGTCTGCGTTCCCAGTGCGGACTTTGACAAACCCGTCTCAATGCTGCTACGAGTGAAGAACACAGAGGAAGCTGAGGAACTCCTCGCGGCCATTGAGAAGTACGCCACGGACTGAGCGCGCAGTGAGTGTTTTAAAACATGAAGAACTTTGTATTCTTTTTCTGTCATACATTTAATTTTTAGAGAAGCGATTAATCTATACATGTGAATATAATATAAATATTAAATAATGTCACGGAGACACGAAAGAAAAGAAAAAAAAGATAAATCCCCTGTAAATGGAATAAAAGAGACCCATTTAGTTGGGCAGACGCTTCTTAATGAGCTTTTCGAGCTTCTTAATGCGACCCTTATCCCCGTCTGGGCTGTCGGGAAGCTTTGCACCTGTACTCGATGACACGGCATCCAGGGCGAGTGAGAGATTCTCCTTGGGTGCTGTTCGCTTGAAGAGTTCAGCCAGTTGAGCTTGATCGACACGCCGCATTCCCTTCATGTCAAGAACTTTGTGGAATTCCACGAGCGTACTGTCCGGAAGGAGTTTCAGGAATTGCTCCGTGAAGACATTTGCGGGGATTACAGGCGCCATTACGACTTTAATGATCATCTCAGCCTTCGTCATGCCCTTTATGACGATCTTCGTGAAGCTAGCAGGAGCTTTGCGGTTTACCTATTAAGTAGGATTGAAGTTTTACATTTTATCATGATTTTATCCAGGAATTCGTTGATTTATGTTCAGGTTTTGGGGTAATTTGCTTCAGAAAACGTTCTTGATTTATTAATTCTCTGGACTTGAGGGTTAAAGGGGAAAAATCCCTTCAGAAACATTGATTGAGCAGACTGTTAATGTGACGTAATTTAGCGCAAAAAGACTGGGCATTGTTGGTAAAGAGGACCTAGTTCCTTACGAGACATGAGACTGAATTGAGTCTCGTAGGGAACAAGAATCATACGAAGGAAGATCTAGCGCTTCGATTAGACTAGCCGTTGAGGGAGACGTTCAAATAACGTGAAAAATTCTGGAAAAGTTTGTTTTAATTAGTCTGGGTCCTAGACCTAGCAAATCTGCTGAAGCTTTCGTATAAGGAACCTGCCCTCCTATTCCATTCCATGCATGAATGGATGGTACACTATCAGTTCTGTCAGAACTGTTTACATCGGCTTGTTCAGAGCTAGAGGCGATTACAGTTTGTGAATAAGTTCAGAGCCTACCACCTCTAGGGCTTTCACTACCACCTCTAGGGATATGATCTCTGGGCTGCGGATTTAGGATAAAATTCTCCGGGTCACACGGTTTTAATTTTTTTTTGCTTTAATTTTCGGCTGTGTCAGAAAACTAAAAAATCGGAAATTGAAAAAGACTGTAGTTTAAGAAGTTTCGATTTTCTTAGATAAAAGAAAATCGTCTTAAGTCAGATTTGAGTTATACTAACCAGAATAACCTTCTTTAAGGTAGAATACAGTTTTCTTCAAGCTAGGTTTAAGTGTTTAAAGGCAGTCCTAAGAATTTTAAACAAGGCCTTTGTTGTAGACTAGACTTTTTTTAAGGTCAGACTTTTAAGGTTTCAGTGTTAGATTAGGCTGAACTGAGTCTGAATGCGTCTTTAAAGTCTGACCTAAAGGAAATAAGGTTCGACTTCAAAATTAGGCCTGGCTTAAGTCCTTAATTAAATCAGGCTTAAGTCTTTTAGTCAAACTTATAAGTTTTGAGTTGTTACAGAATTTACGTTACAATTGATAAAAATAAAGCTTTTATTTATAGTTTTAATGGTTAAGAACAGGCTAAGTATAGAATGCACTTGACACTAACTCAGCATGACCTTGTTAAAAAAAAAAACTTAAGACTAAAACTGAACTGAGACTGTTCTAAAAATTAGCCTTACTGGCTGCAGTGAAGTAATTAAGAGCGAATAGACTAATTCACTTCAAACGATTCTGAATTTGACTACATTCAAGGAATCACGTTCCAGCCTAGACGATTACCGATATCTGATTAATCTGGAATGAATTCTTGGTAGGAAATCCCAGATTTTTTTTTACTCAGAAGGATATCCTTCTTCGATTTTAACTACAGAGCTCCAACAACAAGATAGCTCTCCTCTTACCTGAGATCCAATTGAGGGTAGATCCAGGAGAACCGTTTTAAGACTATGCGTGTCAAGGAGAAGTTGCTCACAGCCCAGAACATTGCTGTCCTGCACACTGGTGAGGCGGCACTTGTAGAGATGATTGATGTACTTTGGAATGAAGGAGTTGACGAATTTGTGACAAAACTGGATGTAGTATTTGCGCGATGTAGCCAAGTTGTCACGAATGGTTGGGATTGTTTGTTTGAAGTGACTAATGATGGAATTAACGAAGGTGCTCTGATCACCTACATTGCTGATTGTCTGCCATTGAATCTTGCTCATGACAATCAAAGCTGGTTCACATCCCGTCTCGAGATCCTGCACGAGGTATTGGATACAATTGGAGATTATACGATGGTAGACATCTTTTTCCTCGCCCAGATCAATCTTTTCCGTGAATGCTGCATCAACTTTCTCCTTGAGTTTATCCTCGAGCTGCTGTACCGTCTCCAGGCAGTACTCTGCTGTGGTGAGGATACAACAGATGGTGATGATTTCTTCCTTTGTGAATCGCGCTACTTCACCCTCTTTGAGGAAGCTGTGAATAACCTGCCCGGCGGCTGTGGAGAGATTCTGCAGATCCCGCGTGAGGAGGGACATACTGGTACTGATGGAGCTCGGAGTGTAGGATGTTGTGAGTTTGGGGATGCGACTTTCGAGGATTTTTGCCGCATATTCCCGGAGGTATTTCTTGAAGATCATCGCCAGATCATACATGGGCTTCCCATTGCTCAGCTGAACGCACTGCACCATGCACTTCTTGTAGAAGACAAAGAGATCAGCACAGCTGGGGAATACCGTTGTCCGTGCCACGGGATCTGCTGGAACTTTTGCCTGGAGGAATTGTTCAATTAATTCTGCGAGATTTTTGTCAATGCTATCCGTGTAGATGTCCAGATGGGGTTTGAAGCAGCTCCCAATGAGGTCTGTGAAGGGGGATGCAACTGGTTTAACGATACCCTCTTCGGTTTCACTCTGAGCTGGTGATTCGGAGCTGCTCTGTGGCATTCGGGCTGCATGAAGTCTCGCCGATGCTTCATGCGCGGGACTTTTGGCACCACTACCATCTTGGAGGGTTATTCCGGTGAATCTCTTGGCTAGGAGAGCCTCGAAGGCTGTTGTCTTGCCAATAGCGTAAAGCAGGAGCTTCACGTCGATCTCCACACGACGTCTGGCCATCAGCTTTGTAAGCTGCTCATGCGTTGTGTGGCAGAATTGCACAGTAATACGCTCGGAGACTTCCCAATCCAGTGGGAAGATCTTCCCGAATTTATCTTCAAAATCCAACAAATGACGCTTAATCCACGCATAGCGTTTATCAATCTTATCCAACCACGCAATGTCCTGATTCTCATGGAAAAGTTGAACGTACTCCTGAAGCTGAAGATCTGTGCAAGGAAAAGAAGGAACTTTTAAAGATTTCTTTTATGGAAACTTTGTCCCGGATACTCACTGATGAACCATTTAAGTAGATCCCGCTTGACTTTGGGCTCAAGAACAGAGACAACACGACAAGCATCCGCCAGCTGGGACAGGCTCATCTTGACGGTGTTCTGCTGCCCTGGTGTGAAGACATTCTTAAAGTCCTCCGTAATCTGCGTGGCTAGTTCAGCATGAATCTGCGCTACTTTATCCGATAGCGTCTTAATGTGAGCCACCTCGGAGAATTGCTGGAAGTGATGATTAACCTCCGTGATGGCCTGCAAAGGGTTAAGAACTTCCCCATAGAGGCGCTTCTCTGCCAATTTTGTGAGACTCTCAACACCCCCAACGAGCATGTGGAGGTGATTGAGTGTCGTGATAGCCGACGTGAGATTCTTCTTGGCCGAATCCAGCTGTTTGATGTCACGCGTAATCTCCTTCACCATATCTTCGGTCTTCTCGGCACGTGTCTTAATCTCCGTGATTTGACTCGAGAGCTGCATAATGGTCCTCTGGGCATCCTCGAGGGCCTTCCTCCCGTCCTGTCCAGTGTTTGTCTGCCCACGCACAACACTGCGGATGTTGTCGTCAATCACCCCCACTTCGCATTCCATTTTAGCAATGACATCATCAATGTTAGACAGGGATTGCTCATTAGGGAATAGCTGGTTGATGTAGTCCGTTGTGTTGAAGTCAGGCTGATCCAGGGGACTGCTAGCACCGGGATTCTGCAGAACTTGATCAATTGCCGCCTGTACGTCACTTGTGAGGACAATTGTGGCAATTCTGCTCTCCCCCTGGCCACTGTCCAAGTCATCCTGGGCACCCAGCATCACTGGAAACAGGGGAAAATGCCCAAAATCTCACGAGAAAATTCACAATGAAAAGTAAACACTCACAAAAACACTGATGATGTGTTTTGTGAGGTTATGAATAATTACGGCTGATCCGTCACTTCAAAGGGGTTTATCATTCGGGAAAAATTGTGTTCAAAAATTATTTTTTTGAGATTATTGAAAAAGTGAAAAAAAAAGAAAATGTGAAGATTTTTTAATTTCAAATGGCATTAAAATTTAGAGAAAAATAGCTGGAATACGAGAAATTTAAAAATATTAGATGAGAATAAAAAATATTTTTATCCATAGTATCCATATTATCCTAACTTGATTAAGCAATTATCCAATGACTCCAATGAATTAAAAATTAGATGTCTACACATAGAAGTACTTTGGATAAAAAATTTGCCTTATCCAAATCCATCTAACCTACTATTTTTTAAATTTACCTGAAAAACTTACCTTTGATGTAGTATTTTATCCTTGAAACTAACTTAACTTAACTTTATCCTAGAAATCAATGCTTTAGTGATTATTTTTCCTGATAAAAGAAATGATGGATAAATTCTATTGGGGTGTGAATCGAAGTTAAATATTTTAATGTACGTATTTTGAAGGTTTTATCCGGATTTTTTGCCTTTCGCCAAGTTTATCCTGAATTTTTATCTAGTCTATCCTAGCTTTTTCAAGACACTTTGGATAAAATTGTGTATGGAATAATAATATTCAGGGATAAATCTATCGGTGCGTGTCTAAGGTAGAAATTATCAAAATCAGTGAATGACGAATAATAAATTTTAAATTTTTATGAAGATTTTTATCTGACTTTGGATAACATATTTTCAATATTAATTAAAACTCCATTTTGGGCTAAATTGGTACATTGGTCCAAATATTTTTATTATTAGCATTTTTCTTCACAATTTTATCTCTTAATTTTTATACAGGTAACATTGAATATATGTATATAATTTCACCTTCTTGTATCTCCTCTATGATTCACGTAATGATAAAAAAAAAGATCTTTTGCGCGTGTTAATTTTTTTTGGGAGGAAATTCAATGAATAAAGTAGGGAAAATTCCATTAAAATCTATTTTACAATTTTTTACTTAACTTTTTTTTCTTCTTTAATATCTTACCATCAACTACAGGAGATAATTCGTGTAAAAAAAAAACAAAGATACATTATCTTCCTTTTTCTTCATTTTCAAGTTACTTTTGAGAATTAATCAGAAGAAAAAACATTTTTTTATTAATAAAAAAAAAAACATTACAACGTCTTAAGCAGCTAAAGGGTTTCTTTTACTCAACTTTTGTGATTTTCTCTCTTTGTCTCAAAAAGAAAAATCATTTTCTTTATCGTCTAAGTTATTTGTTTGTTTTTTAATGATTTTATTGTATATAATAATATTTTACCTAATAAATAGTGTGTCTAAAATTCTCATCAAATAATGTTCCTTGGCGCCTACATTTTGATCCTAAAAACTTTGAGAAATTGCCCTAGAAGAGGATTTTGTTGTTTCTTTTTTTTTTACCTAAAAAAAATGGGTCACACACGGTTATCTACCTTGTACTGTATTGAGAATAATTAAAGCCCCCAGGAGCACCACCAGGACGTGAGATTGACGATGAGGCGTCGGCATCCTTGCTGGCGGAATGTGAATCACATTTCTTCAGGTAATCGAGAATTCCCTTTGTCCACTTTATATGCGCCACCGCTGATGCCTCAGACTGCAAGAAAAATTCTTCTTAATCATTGAAATGTTCTCCGGGAGGAATTCTGAGAGAGAGAGGAAGCTTCTAAACTTACGCTGGCGGTGAGATTCATAAAGTTGTAGTACTTCTCGAGAACCTTCACCATGTCGTCGAATGTGGCGTCCCGCAGATACGGTCGCACCTTACGCTGATTCTCCTCGCTATTCATAACGAGATGTCCCAGTAGGAGGCACACGTGGCTGGCCAGCATTGTATGCTCCATGTGATGTCCAGCTTTCTGGAGCACTGGAAAGAACGCAAAGAAGTCGTAAAGAAAACAAGAAAAGGAAGAAAAAATATTTTCTCTTACATTTCGTCACTGTTTCCTCAACCTCCACTTGAGACGTCTTATTCTTCTTCTCATACTTCTTCGGATCAGACTCCAGGAGATCATCTGTGTTCTGTTCAGCCAATCTGGAAGATATTAAAGCAATTAGGCTACTTTTATTTCAAAAATTAATAAGAGATTTGAGGCAATATTTTGTTTCAAATTTTGTTTACGCGCGCTTTTCGTTTCTTTTAAACTGTGAAATATGCGCTCTAAAGTTTCATCGATATGTTTCAATTAAGATTTTATTAAAACACATTTTTGTGAATTTTTAATTTCATTTCGCCAAAGATTAGAACATGAATATCCAAAAGAAAATCAGTCAAAAAATGATCAGAGAATGAACAAATAAATTTAGTTTTTTACCAAACTTATCGATGAAACATTAACGTCAATGTTTTACACATTAAATGAGATAAAAAAATACAATATATTGACGTTTTTTAAAGCATTTTTTAAAACCATTCTTGATGATTTTTCCCTGCCGATTCCAGTTGAATATGTTTCAATTCAATTAAAATCGATGAAACTTTAGCGATTTTTCACAGATTGAAGGAAACAAAAAGGGGATAATAAAAATCTCGCATTTAACAGAATGTTTCTTCAATTTTATTAGGTATTTTCTTCATTTATTTATTCTCTTAAAAAATCTTGTTTTATCTCATCGATGAAACATTAGCTTAAATGTTTCACGAATTTAAAGAGAATAAAAAGCACAATATTAATGTTATTTTTAGCATTTTTTTAAGTAAAAAAAACCTTTTTTTGATTTACTAGCTGTTTTTAGTTGAAAATCTATCAATTCCTTATTTTATTCATCTACAAGACGCCTGTCCTGATTTTTAATCCTTTGAAACATTAATATTACCTACATTTTAACCCTTCGTGTCTACATGAAACATAGAAACATTCGATCTTAAGATCACGATATTTATTCTATGGATGCTCTCAGAGGATATTTTTTTTTAATACATATGTGAAACATACGCGTTAAAGTTTCATTGATAGATTTCAGTAAATTTTAAAACATTTTTTGAAAATAATTCATACGAAGAGATTCGCAAGTAAATCATCATAAATAAATATACAAAAATGTTTCAAAAATATTGTGACTTATCGATGAAACTTTATCGAAAATATTTCACAGATTGAAGGACACCAAAAGGGAATAAATCAAAATTTAACAGAATATTCCTTATTGAGAAAAATAAATCGAATGCTGTCTAGTTTCTTGACTGATTTTGATATTCCTTCAATTTTATTGTTAATTCTATTTTGAAAAATCTTGTTGATGAAACATTAGGGCAAATGTTTCACAAGTATAAATAGACGAAAAATACATTTTTTCGTAATTTTTTTTTGCATTTTTTGAACAAAGAAAATGCAAAAAAAACTGATTTCAGAGGAAAATACAAAATCTCTGTCGATTTCTTTTTTTTCTTCCTTTAACCCTTTGGCGTTCAACGTGAAACATAAAAACATTGAAACATGCGCTCTTTTATTACGATTTTTATTCTGTGGATGTTTTCAGAGGACTTTTCAAAGACAGAACGTTTTCTTTGGCTTTTTTGCGTGAATTTGATGCATTTGTAACTTGGGAAAACAATTACAATCATAAATAATTCAAAAAATAAAATGTTTCACTTTGGGTCAGCGTATGACCCAAAAAACGCGAAAGGGTTAAAGCACTAAAATTACATTTTAAATTTTGTTTCAACTCACCTGGCCATTTCTTCGCACTTGTAGAAGAACTCCACAAGGGCCTTGATGGCTGGAACTTTATCAAAGACGCTCCCAAAGTCCGAAAGAGCATTCGCCTCCATGATGATCGTGCGATTGGCTTTTGTGTGCATCGTGAGATTAATGAGCAGCAGCATAACGAGGATACTCAGCTCAAAGATGCACTTCTCGGGCACATAGTTGGGTGCCTGGAGGAGGAGATGGAGACTCGTGTCGAAGAGACCTTCCTTTGAGCCCAACACAACGGCTCCCATTGCGCGCTCATTGAAGGGATGCGTGAGACTAATGAGAACTTTGAGCGTTGGCACGAGGGCCTCGCGAATGACAACGCCGGGATTTTCCTTTGGTGTGTGGTCATTTGTGGGATAGAGAGCAATTTCACGATCACACAGATTGTATAACTTTACGAGTGTCTCAATGGCATGCCCATTGCGGTAGCCGAGAACATAGCTCTGATTCTGCTCATTCATCTCCATTACATTCTCCAAAACACGCAGGCAACGCTCAATTTTGCGCAGTTTATCCAGCAGAGCATCCGTCCAGCCAACGACGTAGTCAGAAATCTTTGAAAGAAAAAAATATTTTGTCAATTTTTTCTCTTCTTCTTGCTTTTCCTTTTCCCTCCTTACCTGACGACAACATTCGCAGATGGTATTAATGATGTGCTCAAGCCCACCCAAGTTCCTCAATTCCTCCTTGAACCATTCCCCGGCACGTTTGGACGTGAGACTCAGAAGTGTCTCCATGGCTAACGTTCCAACCGTGATGTTGTCCAAATTCAGATGTTGCGCCTTTCCCTGCCCCTTCACTTCTCCACACAATTCACGTACTTTGAGTTTATTCCTTTGTAGCTGCTGCTGACTCAATCCCGCATCATCAAGAGCATTCGCATGACTCACATCGGACTCCAGGAGGCTCAGCATGAGCTCCAGCGAATCCCGATCGAGATCCATATTGAGATTATCCTGCGACAGCACAAACATAATTGTTGCCGTACACAGACCCAAACTCTGATCTTTCGTCGCATCACGGAGGGCACGGAAGAACTTCGTCACAGTCCCATGGGCACGGAGGTGCATCCGGAAACCAGGTGCCATGCATTTGGAGGACAACTGAATGGCCGACAGGCAGCGTGTGGAGATGGGATTGTGTGGCTGTAGGGCGTCCAGGATGTACTCAACGTCATCATCCATCTCCTGAAACTCCCCAATTTCCTGAATTTGATGCGCCTTCTTCACATTCCGCACACGTGTGTAGTACTTCTCCTGCTGCACCTCCTGCCTGCCCTCATGCGCTTCACTCCGCAGCCCCTCTCGTTCCCCAAGGGCGTCTGTGGGCTTTGGGAGACGCGACAGGGTGGAGCTTGTACCCTCAAAACTGAACTCATCCGCAGGTGGTACCTTTGTGGGATCACCTGACGAGCTGCCCTTGTTGTCGTCGTCCCATTTGTGTTTGTACACGTGGCGTTTCTTTCCGCCATCTGAAAGAACGATGTGGCCTTTAAAATTACCTACTAGGAATTTTTGATGTTTCACAGAAACTTTTTGTTTGCTTGGACAAAGATGGATAAAGTTGACGATTTAACGATTTTTTTTTTGGTTAAAAGAATTTTAATGAAGTTTTATTAAAGAAAATTGCCGAAGATTGAACCAGAAATCTCTTCTAGGGGTATTAAAATAATTTTTTTTAAATTATGAGAACGCTAAAAATTAATTAAAATTTAATTTTTGATCGTAAATTTTGACCACAATATGTTTTTAAATTTTTAAATCATACCACCGAAAGGAACATTAGACCATGTAGAGTTAGTTAGAGAATATTAGAAATTTTTTCAAAAAAAAAATTTCTTACATTTTTTAAATTAAAAAAAAAATGCTTTGATTTACCCTAAATTGGTTAACCCATAAAACTTTACTTATTCTGAAATGTACGAAAGTTCTAAAAATATAATTCTGCTGCAATTCAACGCTCTTTTTTTTATTCAAGAAAAGAGATTAAGTTAAAACATTCTACATAAAAAAATATTTTTTTCATTTTTTTTTTTGAATATGAGCTAACGAATACTTAGGGGAGGACGGGGTAATTTGGCCACTTTGGCGGTTTTAGGGATATATCAAGCAAGTATGGTAGTATGAAGAAAACCAAATAGATCTATTTTGTAGGAAATTTTCCGGCCTACAACTTCCCCATATAACACTTTTCTCTATCTCGATGAGAAATGGGTGAATTTTCCATTCTCCTGGACCCTTAGTTTAGTGTCCAAATTACCCCGAGCACGGGTAATTTGGACACTTTGGCGCACAAATTATTAAACATGAAAATTTTTGAACAATAAAAAAATTTTATTTTTTCGATTATTTTTTTGGAAGATAGGTTATTTATCTAAGATTCATTTCCAGAAATTTGCCAGATAAAAATATTTAACAGAGCCTCAAACTTTAACATTTTCTGAACCATAAACGGGCAAAGTCTAAAAAAGGCCATTTTTCAAATTATCGTAAATTTCTTTTTTTAGATAAAATTTTTTATCCTACTTTGCTTATAATCTGTAAGAAAACATTAAAAGGCACAACCACAATAAATATCTTAAATGTGCGTCGGAAAATGTGCCGGAAAAACTCAAGTGGCCAAATTACCCCACTCCAATTTTCCGGATAAAACCATTTCCACAGGAAAATCTGTTTGCGATATCGGAAAATGGATGTCACTATCGTGTTTATGATGGATCAATGACCTTTTATGGCTTAAATGTTAATTTTTAGGTGTTAAAAATTTTTCGAAAATGACGTAGATTCAAAATGCCAAAAGCACTTGAAAAAGTGAAAAAATGATTTTTATCAAATAAAAGAAAATCTAATGATCGGATTTTCCTCAAACTTGGTACGATTGATTATCTCTATGGGGAGTATAAACTGTGGAGAAATGGATTTTCTAGCATTTACCATACTTGAAATATTCCCATTAATGACTTTGCCAAAGTGGCCAAATTACCCCGTCTTCCCCTACATATTGAAGGCTGTTGCATTTAAATAAACAGGTTTTAGTGAAATTCTAACGTTTCCATTTCTAACGATTAACGTTAATTTTTTTTTGTTCTAGCATTTAACATTTATTCACAAATGTTTGACATTATTTGAACGTTTGACATTTTATTTTTCCGTATGACTTTTGTGTTTGACAATTTTTTCTAGTGTTTGACGTTTCTTAACTAAACTTTGACATTTCCTTTCAAACGTTTGATATCTTTTCTTGGTGTTTAAAATACCTTTTCTAACATTTGACGTTTATTTTATTCATTGACGTTTGTTCTATCGTTTGAAGTTTCTTTCCCAAAGTTAGCCATTGTTTAGCTTAGACGTTTTTTCTTACTAGCGTTTGACGTTTTATTTATAATGTTTAACGTTTATTCTAATGTTTCCTCAGTTGATGGATTTCTTTGGGATCTACCGGATCTACATAAAACGAATTCTAACGTTTGACATTCAGTCTAACATTTTTTATGTCTTTTTTTTTTAATTTTAACGATTATTCTAACATTCGATGATTCTTTTTCAATATTTGACGTTTCTTTTCTATAGTGTAATGGAAAGAAATTTAATTCATTTAATATCCTGTGGAAGGACTCAGATTGTCCGAAACGTTCGTTTTTAAATTACAAATTTTTAATCTAAAAAAATTCTAAAACCATAATTTTCTCCTATTTGTTTTCTTGCCTCCAAAAATTAAAATATTTTTCGTAAAAAACAGCTAAATTTAATCGCGTTATAAACTCTCAACAATATCTTCTAAAATGGAGAAAAAATGTGGCTATTTATTCACACTCTCAAGTATGTGTGGTACTTGAGAGAACTATAAACAACAGCCTTAAAGAATACAAAATATCAAACCAGCATAAGAAGCGATAAGAAGAATTAAAACAGTCGTAGCATTTTATCGCTGTTTTTTTTTGTAAGATTGATAAAGGTCAGTTGTTTGAACCACTTACGGGGCTTTCTTATCACTTAAACAAATTCTTACAACATTTTAGCAGTGAGATTAGACAAAAAAAAACTTGAAACTTACCGGCATCCGTGACAAGAGCACGACTCTTGAAGATACTGCCCTTCTTCTTTGAGATCAGGAGCTTCACACTTGGTTTTTCTGAATTATTTTCCGCACTATTTCTCTCACTTTCACCTTCATTACCCTGATTTTTCATTTCGAGAGACTCCTGAGAAGTCTCATTGTTCACCTCCTTCTGCCCATACCGACCACGTCGGTACTTTGCGCGTGTCTTTCCGGGACTCTCTGTCTCCGCAGTGGGAGCTGCTTCATCCATGGCTGATGAGTTGTTTGTTGTGCCCTGAGGATTGTCCGGAGAAGCTGTGGGTTCCTCTTTTTGTGCTTCAGCAGCAGCTTCATTCTCCTGCTCATTCTTCGCCGCTCGACCACGTTTACGGCCGTAGCTGCGTGCCGGTGGTGCCTTTATGGGGGAAGCTTTGGCAGGTGCAGGAGCTTTGGGGGGACTTACTTGAGCCTTTGGGATATTTCCGTTGTTATTATTTCGCGTAACACGCCCAATGGGTGGTTCTTTGACCACTGGGGGTGGTGATGGTTCCTTCACTTCTTCCTGCGTTGACAAAAGAAAATTAATTGAAATTTTATTTAAAAAAAAAAAGAAAATTTATTAAATTCTTCCTTTACCTGAGTCGATTTCATGGCTCTCCGGGTAACACGACGATTTGGGGCCGGTGCCTCTGGTGCTTTTACCTTCGGTGGTGGCTTCTTCTCCTCAACAGCAGGCTTCACAGCTGTGTCTGTCTCTTCAATCTCCGAACACTCCGAGATGGCATTCAAACGTAGATTAATCTCCGACGGCGGGGCAACGAGTGAACTATGCTGCGATGTATCGATATCGCTCGTTCCGTCGCTGGATTCCCTCCTCCGGATGACACAGGTCTCCTCCAGTGGCAACCCACCGATGGCAACGGGTGTGGGAGTATTATTTGATGAGACACTCCCGAGAATGGAGCTCTGAGAGTCAAAATCCTTATCCGATGGGGATGCCAAAGTGCGGTAGAGTTCGTAATTATCCGTCCCTGGTTGCGGCGAAGCTCCCGTTTTCTTTACCGGTGGCAGCAGCAGGGTCACTTTGGGCGGTGAACTTGGCACAGGTTCCTGATTCCTTCGTGATGCCCGTGTTTGTCGACCCTCCGCCGGGGGAGCACTGAGCTTGGGTGATGCCGCCTTGGCAGCTGCTTTCTTCCTCCCACGCGTGGGTTTTGTTTCCGGCGGCAAATTCGTGCTATTTATGAAACCCTTAATGGTGTCTGTGCGAATCTTTATCTTGAGCCCCTCACTCTCCTCTTCAGGTCGCTTCGGCGGTGGTGCCTCGGGCACAGAAGGCGCCGGAGTTGGTTGCTCAGACAGAACTGCCAGCAATTCCGCCGTGGATGAGAGTGCCCCAACTGTGTCACCAATTGTAGCCGTTGGGGTTGGCGGTGGTGGTGGCAGAGTCTGCGGTGGAGCTGTATACGTCGGTGAGTTATTCACTTCATCGCTATCTGTACTCACGAGTCTCGATGTTCCCTACAAGAGGAAAAAAGCCACCAAATATTGCTTAATCTACCCCTCCGAAAAAAAAAGAGACAATTTATTGATTTGGGAGAAAGATTCTTGACCCATTGAACCACTTTTGTTCTCTCTTCCTCATCGTTCGATACGAATTACATTAACAAGACAAAAAAACTCCCCTAAAAATTCATGGCTAGTTTGTGCAATATAATGCCTTTCTCTTTTACTCCTTCAGCAAAGGGAGCTCGCAAGTTTGAGGGAAAAAAAAACATCCTGTAAGGTTGATGGTGAAGCACCTTTTGTTTATTTTCCTGTCTAGGCAAATATTTCCATTAGAGTAGATGATGAAACTTTAAATGAAATTAGGTTGTGCAAAAGGTTCGTAGGTTTCAATTAATTTCCAAAAAAAAAGTTTATTAAACTTTTGGAGCCCTGATGAAGATCCGCAGTTAGCCGAAAATAGCGACATCTCTCTTTGAACAGAAGAATGTTTATTGTTTTTGGTCATTAAATGAGAAAATTTACTATAGAGATCATTAGGATGTTTTGTACACTTAACCTTGCGTTTAATGGAACTTTTAATTGACTAAATAAAATGGACAAAAAAAGCTTTAAACATTAAAGCCATTGACGTACATTAATTACAGTTTAGAAGCATTTCAGAACAATTTTCGCAATAGGAGAGACTGGGGCTAAGGAAATCAGACAACAATTTAAGAAACGTTTAAAATCTTTTGAGAAAAAAGGATTAAAATAGAAGATATAGATTACTGAATTAATTAACGGCTGTTGCATTAAAAGTAACAGCTTTAGCATTTGTTATGGTCAATTCTAAGGTTTGACGTTCATTTTCTGATTCCAAACTTTTTCTTTATAAAGTTTGTGATTTATTTTCTACCGTTTGCCGTTATTTTTTACTAATATTTGAATATTTTTCTAATCTTTGAAGTTAATTTTTAACGTTTATAGTGTAAACATGCTTTTCTAACCTTTGGAAGTTTTCGTTCTAACGTTTGACGTTTCTTTAATTTTGTTAGAAAATCTTTTAAAAATTTTTTTGCCCAGGAAAAAAAATTCTTATCATCTCAAAAGAAAAACTTCATTGGCACGTTGTCAGAAGACGCAATTTTTTGTGCAGGTTTGTACTCGAACCAGCGACCTTAAGATTACGAGCTGCGATCTCTGTTCACTGCGCCACTGATCTTTCTATTTCAGCATGTTTATGATTAATTTTTCCAATTAAAAAATATTTAATCCCGCAATTAGGGGTTCCATTAGGGATTCCATAAGACGTATTTTAATTCCTTCTTCTTTCATAAACTTTGCACACGAACTTTCATACTAACTCTGTATTTTATGAGCGATATTTACCCTGTGAGTGTTTGCAAAAGCCTTCCTAATAAACTCAATTAAATGATTTCCATTCCAATTTCAGAGTTTTCTGGAAAACTTTCTATGTGTACATTCATCACTTTCCCCCAACTATTCTCGGTGATTTTTCTCAGTTTTCTCTATGACTCTTTTCTCAGCGATCAATTAACTCTGACCCACAAATTTTTTTCTTTAACCATTCACGAGATTCTGAAGCCATATACAAATAATTGTTAAAAGATTTAAAAGAAAAAAATGCTTGGAAGATATTTTTTTAAATAAAAAAAAATCTATCGATAAGGCACCTCCCTCGCAATGTTCACACGTCTTATCATCTATGTGAGGTTCCCGGAAAGTCATCACGAGAGCAGTGGAACTGATAAGATTGTGCTAATCACAATTTCTATGCTCTGGAACGCGATTTTCTTTATTGTAGTTTGTTGGAAAAATAATTTAATAATATTTCCTTTAGAGCCATAGAAGTGGGGGAAAATGCGTGCAATTGATACGACACAGATTTCTCCTGCTGCCCTCCGCTTTGCCACCAAAAACAAGCCAGCTGGCTTCCAATGGAGGACAAACGCGCGGGGTTTTTCATTGACAAACCTTTTTTTTTGCTTTTCACTTCTCACACACGGCACGGAATCACCCGAGAGCACCTTTGGGTGGTACTGAGGCACTAATTGTGGGTAAAAACTGTTGCACAGCCGTGGCAATGGGATTGGGGGTGGGTAGATTGAAAGAGAAAATGAGGAGAAAATTAATAAAAGAGCTTGAAAAGGGAAAAAGACGTGAACTGTGGTGGAAAATCCAAAATGTTTTGACGTGTTGAACTGTTATAAATTTGAAACATGGGCCATATCGGGGGCCTCCGGGATGGTGCGAACTGTCCCGATGGCTAGGTATACGTGTTATACAACATGGAGAGCCCCCGGAATGAGTTCGGAAAAGTGTGATGGGTATTGATGCGCTTTTTGGCGCTACGGCGAGAAAAATGCTTTTGGGAGGGGATTTTGTTACCTTAGAAATCCGCAGGACGATGGGAGGATGATCCACGGGGGTTGGTTTCGGCGGACTAGCAGCTGGCTCCGGTTGCACAATGACTTTCGGACGCTCCGGAGTGGGACTACGACTATTTGTTTCATTGTAGTTGACCACTTTCCTGTTCCTGGCCAGGTATCTCTTACTGGGTACAGCTGTTGCAGCTTCTGAGTATGCTTCCTTCGTCTTAGGAGCTTTGGGCACCTGCGGGGCATCTTCATTGATTGCTTTTGCTCGATTTTTTGTACTTTTGGGGACTTTCTTCTTTGCTGGCTTCTCTGGTTTCGGTTCTCGGGGTTTTCGTGGCCTTCCAGGGCCTCGTGGTGCCTGAGTTGCCTCCCCAGAAGTTGTCGCCTGCGTGTAGAATGCCGGTGGTTTGGCAGCCTCCACCGATGGGGAGGTCTGTGGGGAGGGAATGAGGAAAGGCTCTGCGGGTACGGTGTTGCGACTTTTGAAGAATTTCTTGGGTTTTGGTGCCTCAGCAGTGGGGGAAGTTGGATTCACGTGGGTTTCCTGTGTTGGGGATATGTATGCCGCTGGACTGGGTGGTTCCTGCTTTGGGCTGTACTGAGAAAAGCCACTACGCCCTGAAAATCAAAAGAAACATCCGAATTATGAACATTCTCCCACATATTTGGAGGCTCTTTCTCCTACCGTAGAGTGAGACCCCGCGTATGGAGGTGAAACTGGTGACCCCCCATTTGCCAACATTGGCAAAAGCTGCGGAACGGGCAGCCGTGGGGCGATTTGTATTCTCCTTCTCCTTTATCAGGGAATCAATGGGCACTGAGAAGCTCTGATTACGATTCTTATTCCATCGAGACATGTTCTCGCCACCTTGGGGCCAACTACAGCGCTACAAATATCGTACCTTGGGGGCCCTTTGTGGGGGCTGGAAGACCCCCGGAGAAGTAATTTTTTTTATATTTCCCCCGGACGCGAGAAAAGGCTGCGCGTACAGAAAAAATAAAAATATCGCACCAACACTTCCGAAATATCACGAATTTAGACTTTTCCCGTGCTTGGGGGCGCGCGGAAACACATTAATACGGCACGAAGGTGCCCCAACTTGGGAATTTGCACGCAATTGAGGCAAAATTGCTGGGAAATAATTGATTATTTATCGAAAATAATTTTTGACAACACAAATAAATCCGCTTTTGCACGTCGAACAAATGTATCCTTCTCATTCTTACATACGCCTATTCGTATCTTGCATTTCGCTACTTTCTCGGCCTGCCAAAGATCTCGAGCGACTTGGTACCATTAACCGGCTTCCAGTGAAAATTACTTATGACATCCGATGGAGGATTCTGTAATATTCCTACTGCTTCCTCTGTTTTTATACTGGAAAATTATTTTTATTGCTTTTTTAGCAATTTTAATTTTATTTTACAAAGTTTAGTAATTGTTTTTAATTAAAATTTTAAACAGTACGTCTAAAAATGCGAAAAATCTCTCATCCTAAAAATAGGCAAATCTCAAATTGGAAATTGAAACAATTTCCGTGATAGGTGGCGTGCTGTGCGCAAGGCGCCAAAATTTGAATAAATGAACGTTTGTGGGTTTTTTGGGGGTTGATCTCAAAACTTCTCACAGAGAAAATCCAGCTTGTTATACCTCAAAATGAATCATTTAGGATTAAAAAATCATCCCAAATGGGTAGGAAGAAGATCAATTGGATGCAAAGAAGGTGAAAAATGTCTCTTTAAATGAAATGTGTGCGTCATAGTCTCTCAAATATATATCACCCAACATCCGGCCACTAGACGCGATAATAATTCACATGAGAGAGAGAGAATGGGCATAAAAACATAAAACTCTATTAAATTATGATAATCTTCATAGTTGAGAACGTCAATTGGAACAAAAGAGACTTTTCCTGAGTTTTAGCAACAACAAAAAAAGTTTCCATTTTCCCCTTTAGAAGCTTCGGTGCGCGCAATCCCTTTTGCACATAAGAAACATTGCTGGTGGTCATAAAGTATTGTGATTAATATGCGATCTTTTTCGCTTTTTCTCATCCTTATCCTCCTCATGGTGGGCAGTGATGGTGTCTACAGGTACAAACGACGCGAACGATGTCCAAAGGTGATAAATCAATCATGAGACAATTTTTCCACCCGCAAAAAAAAAGAATATTGAAGACCTTCTTTCGGAATAACATTGTGTTGCCCCATTTTTAGGTGAAAGCCATGAGGAACTTTGAGCTGTCCGAAATGATGGGGCATTGGTTTGTGATTCAGTACTTTGCCTCCACCGAGGAAGCCCCCGAGTATTCCTGCATGCGGAGTGTCTTTAGCTTCTCCCACGACGATCTAACCGTAAGTTGTGGCTGTTAAAAAAAATTAAGGAGCCCACCATGACTGAAAAAAAATCCCACTAATGTATAAAAAAAAAACTTGGAAAATCCCTCCAATCACTCCCAATTTCCTTTTGATAAATGACTCTTGCAGCGAAATTTCGCGCTTTGATCCACCAACAGCCACACATAATTTTTGCCTCTTTGCAAAGTGGATCAAATTCTTGCACTCGAACGTGTGCGTCAATTCATTCATTTTCTCCACTCTTCGCTCCTCCTCCCCGCCACACTATCCGCAGAAATTATCGCACAAATCACTTCGCCATTGAGATTTTTTGTGTGCGTATTTAATTTTCTTCCTTCTCCTTAAGCAACATGCCTATTTACTTGCCTTTTTTTTCACCTTCGCGTTGTCTTGTTTTTATTGTTGGAACAAATTCACCAATTGCTCATACAATGTATTCTCTAGCGCAAATTAGAAATTTTCTTTTCAAAAGCACACCTCATGCCATGAAGCTCTTCTTGTGATAATCCCAATAGCATATAGGTGAGAGAGTAGGTACACTGATAGAAATTGATTTAAATTGGATTTTTTTGGCGAAAAATTGCGATTTTTGAGATTTTTGTTACTTTTAATTCTGAGAGTCCTTTTTATTAATTAATTTTAAAAGGAAAAAACTGTAAAAGAAAAATTTTAAAAAAAAATGATCTGAAAGTATTTGGTTTGGTTCTCGTTGAGCACCTTTGATATGTTTTATAATCACAAAATATTCTAATGATAAGAGTGCAAAAGTGCAAAAGAATATATTTTTATTTATTTGTAAATTCATTTTTACACAAAAAAATTTTTTTTTTTTAATACAATAATAATAATAATATTTAAGTATTTACATGAACTCTTAAGGTTCGAAGCCCTTGTACAGATCGTATCTGACAATACAAAAAAAATCGTTACATTTTCTAAATAATTTTTTTGTTTTTCCTTAAATATTTAAAAAAATTTTCTTCTAATTTCTAATTTATTTATTTTAATTTTATAAATGATTTAAATTATTTAAATGTCTTAAAACTCACTGAAAAATTACTTTTTTTTAGATTTGAAGCATTCTTTAAAATTTTACAATCTTTACAATAGAGATCAAATAAACATCTTAAATTAATACATATTTTAAAACTTAAAATACATTTTTGAACTTCCGATATTCTGTTTCCTCATTTCTTTGTAATTTTCCTATCAAATTAAAGCTCAATTTACTTGGGAGAAATAATCCTCTGCAATACCATATTGATTGCTCTCAGTGTACAAAGATCACACAAAGCATTATAGAGTTGCGGACGTTAAGTGATTTACGCACTTCTCAGTTGCATTTAGTGGCATTATTCCTCCATGTGGTACATTTGCTGTACTTTGTACACATTTTACTGCTCAGAATGGTTGCACTGGCTTCTCTTTGGTGCATCCACTACTGCGAAGTCAGCAGGTGACGATTAATTGTGTTGACGAGAACGTGCTGCAGAGGTCTTTTTGTGTGCTCAATTGTTACCTCGTTGGTCCTCTCTTGTTTGTCCCCTTGAGGTGCTCCTATTGGGGGGATATGCGCACTGTGAATTGACAAAAAGAAAACTATATACGTGCAAGTAATTTGTTCATGTAGGTAATACTTTACCAGGCGCCTCCACTGGGCGTGCCATGGTTAATAAAGTTTCTTTGGCGATTTTTCTTTTGAGGGGCAAAAAAAGGGATAAACTTTAATCGAAAACTTCACAATTGCTATTTAGTAATTTCCGTGTTTCCTTTGTAAAATACCGAAAGATGAATTTTAAATATAATAATTCTTGTTGATTGTATTTCGCATCCCTCTGGCGATCCCTGGCAATTTTGCGTACCTACCTATAATGTAACGTACATATGAGAATGTCTGTGCTTGCAAAATGTTTAAGCGAGAATGTCTTTTCCTGCTCTTAGCCATTTTTCCCTCTCTGCACTTGGCAGTCTCATTCGCAATGTCTGGCAAAATACCTGACCTCCTTCCTGCACCAAGAGCATTAACATAATCTTACCATGGTGTGTGTGTGTGCGAGCGCGCGCAAGAAGAGAAAGAATGAGGAAAAGTTGAATGATGAAATATTTATTATTGATTGACTTCTCTCTTCGCAATTAGGTGACAATGAACTTCACGTACATTTATGCCGATGATCCATTCCATGAGATTCAGCAGGGGAATATAACGTGGATCATACCCGATTTTGCAACATCTGCACATTGGGTGCATGCTGAGGATATTTGTACGTATACCTATAATATATATTTAATGTTTCTCTTCAACCTGAAGCACGTCTTCAATCCACTTTTCTACAAACATCACAATTGTATGTATATAAAATACATTAAATGCAATGTGTCGTGTTTGGTGATCTCTCTTCTGCACAGATGAAGGAATTTACAACACTTACATAATTGACACTGATTACAAGTCATGGACACTGATAATGCACTGCGCTGAGAAGACTAAAGACCCACCGAGATACCTATCGGCCCTGCTGCTGTCGCGAGAGCAGCAACTTGGAGTCAATGTGATTAATTTCTTGAGGTATAACATAAACAGCAGCAGTCCATCTTTGGGATGCTGTGGTGGAGACTGTATGTGCGCACAAGACAATGAAAATTAATTTCAATTTTCATCTCTTTGCATCTCTGTAGGGAGAAACTACCGAGGTACGACATTGATATCTCTTTCATGTTCCCAATTGATCAGGGGAAATGTGACGAAAGTGGCTCCAAATCAACGGGACTTGGTGTTGAGCAACCGATGAAAGTAATCCACAAATAATTCCGCTTCTTCGTTAATTCGCTCATTTTCACTCGATGTACCAAATCTTTTTTCGTTTGAAATTCTTTCGTGCGCTCTATAAGCATGGTTCAGGCATTATATACACCAAAGAGCTTTGCCAAATGTTATGTACATATACACATTAAATGTTCTCGTGGTAATTGATCCCTCCCCATTCAGCACAATTTCAACTTTCTTCGCTATAAGTTTTTTTTTCTTTCTTTTTCCTTTTCTTTGGCTCTTTTTTTCACTTCTATATCCCATGAGTCATTTTGCAAAGAGCACTT
This sequence comes from Lutzomyia longipalpis, assembly GCF_024334085.1. Classification (NCBI taxonomy): domain Eukaryota; kingdom Metazoa; phylum Arthropoda; class Insecta; order Diptera; family Psychodidae; genus Lutzomyia; species Lutzomyia longipalpis. The sequence continues at coordinate 14,771,266 of NC_074708.1, read as the reverse complement.
AAAATTGATTCCATCGCAATTGTCCATAAGAATGTGAAATAAATTGTGGGAGAAATTTTGTGGGAATTTAATGAAAATTTATGAGAGCAAATTTAGAAGTTTTTTTTCTGTGTATTTGCAAATATACGCTGTAGTATATTTATTTATTTGTTTTTTTTTTAATATGATAGACTTTTTCCTATTAGAAAATGTTGCTTTTGTGTTATTTTTTCCGTATGTTGAATATTTCTTTGTAGCTGATTTGCCAGCCATTTAATTACCAATCTTCTTTAAAATATTTAGTCAATTTTAATAAAACTTTATACTTTATTTTTATGAATTTAAACCCAATAAGAAAATTATGAAAATTCACGAGAATAAATCCGGAGCAATCCAATAATTTTCTCAAAAACATTTTCACTAAAGTTCTCTTTAACTGCAATGAAACTGCTTCCTGATTGAGTGAAAGAAATGAAAATAAATCCCTATCATCACGTTAGTTCAAGCTTAAGAGCTTAAATTAAAGTTCTTAAACAAAAAAAAATGACATGTAAAATATTTTTTATTTAATATATAAAATAATAAATAAACGTGAATTTATTTATGGGATTCCCCAAATTACCACGAATCATCTAATAGGGATAAAGTTTAAAGCTTCTGGTAAAGACTTTGCATTGAGATCAAAATATTAAGAAGGAAATGAAACATGAGGTAAAACCTTGGAAATCGTATTGAATTTACCGAAGAAGATTGGATTGGGATGATCTTTAATTTTAGAAAAAAATATCTTTTAATTCCACTTTAAAGGTCTCAAAGTTCTTATTTGAATAATCTAAATTGATTCTTTGCTATTATAATTTAAAAAAAAAAATCTATGAAGAGCAGAAGAAATCTCAGATGTAATTGTCAGAAATAAAAAGATAAATTCCTTTAAGTCAAAACAATTTAAAATGTTTTAACAATCACCTGTAATTGCTTATATTCTCTGTGACCTTTGTAGTTGATAAAAAGATTATACTGTCCAACTGCTTAAGTTTTTACTAGAAAGTGAATAAAGAGCAATATAAAGCTTTAGTTTTTTCTTGTTCTTTTAATTAAATTTATTTTTTCTTGATTTTTTTTAGACTAAATTAGATATTTATGCATACTCCATGGAAAAGTACACAACTTAATTATATTGGACAATATATAACTTAAATTTATGCTGAAAACTAAATAAAATTGACTGGAGGAACTCATATAAAAGAGCTTTAACAAAAAAGAAAAATGATTTGGCCTGTGGTTTCCATTTAGACTTGCCACGTTCTTTGAAGCCATTTTGGCAATACATTCTTTAAATTTTCGAACATTTTCCCTTTATACTTCAAACGCCAACAAATTTCTCTAATTATTGGTGTTAAGAGTGATTGAAATTGTTTCAGTCTTATGCGGTAAATTTTTGAGGTAGGGTATTAGCTTATTTTCACATTTGATCAATTTTATTTTAATTCAAGAATAAAATCTTAAAAACTTCTATTTTTTTATCTTTTTGTTTTAATTGTGTATGTAGACTTTAATCTTTTAAAAATATCCTCAAATTACTTCAGTTTTAGTAGAAAATATAAAAAAAGTTATTTTCTTGTTATAAAATTAAGAATTTCAAATTACCTTACAAAGAATAATGATCTTGATAATGACCATGAAAGTACCATACATAATAAAATTTTAGCATCTGTTTTATCATGTTTTTTTTCTTCCAATTTTTTTGTCAATCTAACAATAACACCTCTTTAAATTAATTTAAATTGCTGAATATTGCAGAGTTTTTTGCTTAAATCTATGTACATTATGTTAGAGCAATAGTGACGCCACAAACATTACTTTTTTTCTTCATTTCACGACACAAAAAGTTAAACTGAATCTTCTATTGTTGTATCTGATTGCTGACGATCATTTAGCTTTTCTAGCAACTTTTTGCAGTGATGCTCAATAATTCCGGCACCATAGGAGTCACCCATGATATTTGCGACTGTTCTGAAGCGTCCAAGGAGCCAATCTACGGCGAGGACAATGCTGATGTCCTCTGGAGGAAGACCCACAACCTCGAGGACAACCACCATGGCCACAAGAGCAGCCTGTGGGATGGCGGCTGCACCAATACTGGCTGCCGTGGCGGTGAGACTGATGGCAAGGTAATCGACAAAAGTTAGAGGCATATCCCGCAGCTGAGCAATGAAGATTACAGCTGCAGCCTCGTAGACAGCTGTACCATTCATATTTATCATTGCACCTATTGGTATCATGAATCTCGTGACGCGTGAATCGAGTCCATGATTATTCTCCAAGCACTGCAATGTCACGGGGATTGTAGCTGAACTGGAAGCTGTCCCAAATGCCGTCGCAATGGCTTGACCCATGTCACGAACGAGAATGTAAGGATTTTTCCGTGTTAGGAGGAAGTAGATGAGCGGGAGAATGGCAAATCCATAGAAGAGCATCCCACAGACGACGGTGAGAAAGTAGATCCCGAGACGGATAAAGACATCCATATTGTCGGACTCCACGAATTTCGCACAGATTATGAAGAGGACACCAATTGGCGTCAACCAGATGACCCAGAGAGTTATCGTCATGATAATTTGGTTTAGCTCTTGAAATAATTTATAGAGCGTCGGGGCTGCTTTCTTTTTCAAACTCAAGGCAATGCCAAAGATAATGGATCCCACAACGAGTCCGAGAATATTTGAACCATCCACAAAGCTACCATCTACCTTCCATAAATTAATATTATCCATGGCATCCAAATTACTCTCATGTGGTGGAATTAATTCAGTTTGGTATTGCTGAAGTGTAGCCTAGAAGGTGATAAAAAAAAGAAAAGAAAAAAAATTGAAATCACTACCTGATAGCATGGATTGGATAGAATGTAATCTTATATGATAAAATGACGCAATAAAAAAGCAAATAAAGTGCCACTCTTGATAATGATAAAAGTGATTCACACAGGAGCTGTGAGAGAGATAAGTCATAGTTCAGAAACCTTGATGAGGTACTTGAACTTGTCTCACCTGTACGTAGTTTGGTGGGAAAAGGTTGCGAACTAGATCAAGCAGAGTATCAACGGTTGTAACGTTGCGCTTTACGAATGTGTCAATCTCACTATCAACACTTCGATTAACTCCTGGCTTCACTACGATCGCCAGGATAACACCAAAAATAACAGCTAGAACTGTAGTCGCGAGGTAGTAGCACATCCCTAAACCACCTATTCGTCCGGACGTTGATATATCCATGCTGCTGACTGCAGCCACTAAGGACGAAACAATCAACGGCAGGACCAAACCACGTAGCATTTGGAGATACAAATCTCCAATAAATTGCATGTACATCACATTTCGCGATGTCCATGTTCCTGATGTTGTTTCCTGCAGGACAATCCCAGCTACAACACCCACAATCACTCCAATCACCGTCAAGAACCCCAAAAGGTTCTCCTTTACCCAACTTAGCACTCTTCCTTGCATTGCAATTTTTTTTCACCTGCGTGGTATGACTTAGAATTTTTTTTTGGTAATCGTGTCTTGTCTGATAAGAGAGCGCCACTCAACTGAAGCCCCCAAACTCAGTTCCTCTTCTCTGGAGCACATTGTCATTAAACTCATGCCATATGGTTTACTTGTGAGTAAATAAAAATTTAATACAATACAAGGAAACTCCTCTTGTTCGTCCATATCTGTGTAATTCCAGGTCATTTTGAGTTTCAATTTATGATAAAAAAAAACCCAGAATAAAAATTCTCGTGAGTACGGAAGTTTGGAATTTTGGCCTCAAATATGTTTGTATTAAAAAAGATTTTTTTAATACAAGGTGGGCCAAAAGTTAATGCATGTGTTTGATCGTCTATATCTTTTGACTGGGTTGAGATATCTCAATGCGGAAAAAAGCAAAATGTAGAAAAACTCAAAAATTTTCATTTGCTTCCGATTTGAAGTCGATATCTCAAAAATTGTGGGAGCTAGAGCCAAAAATGTAAAAATGAATTTTTTTAGATTTTCGCAATATTTCATTTATGGAAAAAGTATCGCCAGGCATCTTTTTATGATTTAATGTTAACATTATTTTGAAGTCCTGTCCTCAGCATAGTCATGGATTGAAAATAATGTCCCGAAGGTCACCTTCTCCATTGTTAATGCAAAATTTGTCATGTTTGAAAGTGTAATGCATCACATAGCCCAAAAAACACAAAAAAAAGTTCCTAATCAAAGTTTGTGGATTTTTAATCAAAAAACCGCAGATTTTTTAAGGATTTCATAAAAAAAATAAAGAATCACAGCTAATGAGTGGCTTAATGTCTTGGGACTTTGTGGGTCATGACAAGATCAGTTTCACAAGAAAAGTTTTCTTTGACCAAAAATTTGTTTAAAATTCGCATAATGAGCAACATTGTGTGAGTTGTTCCCGTTCTGCTGAAAGAAAAACAGAATTATGCTCCCAAAATTCGTAAATTCGGGAAGATGCTACAGAATCGTGTTCTGAGATATCCTTCTCTTGAATTTGTGAATTTGGGAGGATAATTCTGTTTTTCTTTCAGCAGAATGGGAACAACTCACACAGCGTTGCTCATTATGCGCGTAAGGACCAATGGGACATTTTTGACAGTTATGGTTAGTTAGTTTTTAATTATTGAGTCAAAATCAATGCAGGACCTTGTCTTTATGGTCCCTGAACACTTTGAGATCACAAAAGGATATCCCTAAAGATTTAAAGGATCAGTAAAAGCGAAAAAAAAATCAGATTTTTGGCAAAAAATGTCTTTTTTGAGTTTTAAGAAAGCCCTAAAAATTAATTTCACGTCATTCCATCTTCTGGATTCATTTATGGTCCTTAGCGTCTCCAGAAATTAGGCCACTCATTTTTTATGAAATCCTTAAAAAATCTGCGGTTTTTTGATTAAAAATCCACAAACTTTGATTAGGAACTTTTTTTTTGTGTTTTTTGGGCTATGTGATGCATTACACTTTCAAACATGACAAATTTTGCATTAACAATGGAGAAGGTGACCTTCGGGACATTATTTTCAATCCATGACTATGCTGAGGACAGGACTTCAAAATAATGTTAACATTAAATCATAATACCAAGTTTGAGCCCGATCGGACAACATTGCATTTTAGGTGGTACACAGAAGCTGTGCTATTCTTTTCTTCGAAAGAATCACAGCTAAAAAGATGCCTGGCGATACTTTTTCCATAAATGAAATATTGCGAAAATCTAAAAAAATTCATTTTTACATTTTTGGCTCTAGCTCCCACAATTTTTGAGATATCGACTTCAAATCGGAAGCAAATGAAAATTTTTGAGTTTTTCTACATTTTGCTTTTTTCCGCATTGAGATATCTCAACCCAGTCAAAAGATATAGACGATCAAACACATGCATTAACTTTTGGCCCACCTTGTATAAAAAATTACTCCGGAAAGTATTTTTTTAAAATAATTTACCTGCTTTAAATTTTTTTCACATTTATTACAATATCCAGTAAATTAGATGATTTCCTCGAAAATAAATTGATCATTGAAGTGAACAAGGATATTAAAAAAATAAAAAGTTCTGGATCTAACAAGATATAAGATCTGAAAAAAAAATTTTAATTAGAAAACGATTTTTAAATAAAATATCAAATAATTATATATATATTTTTTTATTTTACCACTTTACCATTAAGAAAAAAGTTCTTAAAAAATTCCTTCTATTTTAAAAGCGCAAAAAAATTCTTTAATAAATTTTATTTTTTTGCCAAAAGATAAAGTGATAATTTCCGAAAAGCCGAATAATTATGAATATTATTTTATATAGACTTTTGTAATAACCTTAATTTTCTTTTTATTATTCTAAAATTCACGCATCTAATCAAAATTTCCGCGCCACAAAAATTGTCCCACAATCTGGATTTACAACGTAGCTGCTACTCAATAAATCAAACAATAAAAGGTGCGTTAACAATACACCTCATACACGATAGCGAGAGTTCTTCCTCACAGCCTTATCACTTGATAAATTTGTCTCGTGGTTTTGTGTACAAATATTAATTAAATAAATACAAACAGATACATTTTAGCAATAACATGCAGCAAATATAGAAAATTCTTGGCATTGAACTTTTCAAAATGTACCAAATATTGAAAATAGTAACTATTTAGAGCAAAAATTATCTAATTAAAGCAAATTTAGCTCTTTCACGATTTTTGTAATTTTAGCACGTGAAATTAGTCAATTCCGCGTTTTCACAAAATATCTCTGTTCACTTGTGTCATGGAGATATATTATGTTTTTGTATAAAAAATTATTTAATGTGTTTTTACCTGAATTAAATTAAACAGCAGTTTTCACTGGATTTGGATGGAGAGATATAAAAAAAAAACCAAAAGCTTCCTACATAATATGTATTATATGCAATAATAAGAGAAAAAAGAAATATTTTATGTAAGCAAAAACCAGGTTTGATTTTCATAATTATGCTTTTTAGAATTTTTAATTCAATTTCAACTCATGCATTTATTCTTATATTTGAGATTACTCTGCAAGTTATCTGGCTGTTAGTAGAAAATTATTAATAAGAATTTAAATGGAAAGAAATGTAAAAATTCAATTAAAAGAAAAATTTTAAAAATATGCTTCATATCATTAATTTTTTTTACTTTTATTTAATGAAATTTCTCTACCTCAATATTCAAAGTTCTTTCATTTAATGTTTTACAGGGTGCCACACAGGGGATAAATAAATAAATAAATAAAAAACCTCCCAAAAAATATTTCCTGACTGCCAAAAATAGGATTTTTTCACATTCAATTAATTTTAAAAAAGATTAAATATATTTTTTGGAAATTTCTGGCAATGTTTTTTACTCTTTGTTCTTATTTCCTTATTACCTATAGTGTAGGATTTAAGTTTACTTTAATAAATGGCAGGGATTTCCACACCCCACTCTCCTGGCCTAAGCTTAATTGAGCTTGCTATAAAAGTCTCTCTACTAAACGTGCTGGTATAAGAAATCTTTCGATTTGATTTTGAGGCCATTTGCATGAAGTCAAATGTTAGCACAAGAGGAATCAATTGCAGATTCTTTGGCGGTGTACGAGCCCCACAAATTCGATTACAAACTTCTTTTCCCATTTGGTGAAGTTTAGCGTACAGCCGAAAGAACCACCATGGTGGAGAAACCTGAGAGTCGCAAATTGTGACAGGATTATTAATCACTTTTCGCGCCAAGAGAGAAGATTAACCATTAATACCGATCACGTGTGCGTGTATTTGTGCAATTTTGAGGTGATTATAGACATTCCAGAGGACTGATTTTCCTCAGCTGACATTGTAAAATTATACCCACGTTTCGTGGATCGCATTTTTTTTCCATCTTTCGCACAAACAGAACCCAAATGATGTTTATCAGTTGGAATGGAATTATATTTAACAAAAAAAAAAAATCCGATTGATTCTGGTGCAAAAGACAGCTGAGCAGAATTTTTCTGGGCTAACAACTTCCGTTTCTGGTCCATGATGAGCGTTTGGAGAAAAAAAATTTACACACATCTCAAAAAAAAATTCCTAATGAGGTGGACTTGTTGATATTCTGCTCTTTTGGAATTGATTTTAAAGGTAAATATCATTCGAGAGATCTGGCTCAAATCTGCGTGAATCTTCCGCAGTGTCTTTTATCATACATATAAGAAAATTTTATTTGTGGGGCCTTTTTATTGGTCTCGATTGAATCTCTTCAACACGGACTGTTGCATGGCAAAAGCGCTATACACAGCATCTTCTTCATCTGAATCGTACGGACTTGGCTATTTGGGTGGATTAGTAGCTAAGCAAGCTTCTCAAATAGAAGATCAAGGAAAGGTGATGAAGAATTGTGTCAATTGATGATGGATGAAAGAGAGTCATCCACCAGAGGAATTTTCTGCACCATAAAAATCTAAGTAACAAATTGATGTGGTTCAGCAATTAATTGATGAGCGCTGCACATAAAAATCTCATGCCTATAAATTCAAGCCTTTTTACCATCGAAACACACAAACCGAGCCAGAATTATAGCGCGGCTTTTTGTTGGCAGGCCAATCTCACAGATGGTATGGGGATACAAAAGAAGAGGAAGATTAATGTGTGTCACAGTAAAAAGTGATGGGACACCTTAAGAAGCAGCACACAATGTTCAAATTCTCTCTTTCTTTCTCCTTCACCACCCAAACTACATATAACCAAAACTTGCGATTGCCCAACATTCACTGGGAAGGTCAAGGAAATGCCCAAATGAATGAGTAAGAGATCACATTCACAAATACATTTATAAGAACCTTCCTCCGTGATGTTAAATGTAGCATTGTGCAGATTATTTTTGGTAAAAGTGTTAATTGCGAAATTATTTGGTTTGTAAGTTGAGGGGTTGGTTAATGCACGAGAATCATGATTTTAAATCAATGAAATATGCTTTCAAAATCCAAAAGAGAAAGAGTTGTTATGCTTTCCTTGATTTTTAGTACTATGTATTTTTTTCATCCTTTTACACAGAAAACTTTAGACCTTTAACGACGGAGATTTATTATAAAAATCGATAAATTTATTTTTCTCTTTCATAAACTTTCATACAAAGATCGCCATACATTTTATTGTACATATTTCCGCTAATTTACATTTTCTCAGTGAATTCCCTTAAATACATATTTGCATAGGAATTTATGCGATTAAAAAGTTTTTTTCTTGCAAAATTTAATGAGTCACCTCTTTTGAAATCTAGCTCATTCTCGTGCTCATTTTTTCGCATTCTCCTACTTTAGGAATAACTCACTGCGGGTCTCTTTTTTTCGGCAGGGTTCATCTTCTTATTACGAAATATCACATAAACTCACGCTGTGTTTTTCTTGTGAAATTCACACGAATTTCCGCAATACTCAAGAATGGATACTTAAAGAGAAGAGTATACGAGAGATAGGGATTTTTGCGCACCACATAGAATTTATGCTGTGAAGAAAATGTTGAGAAAAGACCCAGAAATTCTATTGACATCTTATATCCATTGTCTCACATCAGCCCTAAAATAAAATATTATATTCTCCATTTGGAGAGAAGGGTGAGAAAACTTTCGGATTATGCGAAAAGACAATCAATCTTCCGAGGAGCGAGGGAAAGAGCGAAGGAGAATATGCGTAAAGGAGGTCTATACCAATTGAAGAGGAAGCACTCACAGATTGCTACACGCATCTTTATCGTTATCTCTGATTTCTGGTCACTTTGGAATTTGCATAAAACATCTTCGGATGGAGCAGAAAAAAATTCCAATATCTTTTTTTTTCCATGCCACTCTCACACACTTTGCCTTCTTTTTTTTTCACATACCATCCGTGGTTGTATATCAGAAATGGACGAAATTTTTTCGTTTTATTTCTGGGTTATTGTGTGAATTTCATTGGAATATTTAGAACAAATTTTGAATATCAATCGTCATCAACACGATCGTAATAATGAACGCATCAATTTGACTAAATTTTCCCTCATAACAAGATCATCAACTCTTTTATCTTCATCTCTCTCTCACATGGTCGCGCGAGGTCTTTCAACTCGCCATGAAGCTTTTCCGGTTAAGCTGCTATCTGCGTGTTTCCTGGTAACATAGAAGAAATTCAAAAGTGGGCCATCTCCCTGCGTGAGCACATCCTTTTTTAATTTTAATCATTTCTACGTTCGGAAAATACATTTAAGAACTGTCCTGACCCCAAAACCCTGATTATGGTCATCCCTCGGTCCATTTGCTATTTTTTTTCCTGGGCATTTTTCGGATGCCACAGAGAAGCAAGTCGCAGAGACATCATCATCATCATGTGTGTGTTGGCCTACTCTCTCTTCTCTTGCGACCGTAGACCCGCGCGCTCAAAGTCACTCAACTCCAAAGCGTTTGCAATCTTTTTATTAATTCAGGTTTCGGAGCCTCGAGTCAATTGCATACCTGATTCACACGCTTAATACACACATTCAGAATGGTATTTTATTAATGAATTACCAATCGCGAAAGCGAACACCACTCAAATCGCGCGATAGAAGCAATAATAGGATGAATATAGCATGGCTACTCAATACAGAACGCACACCCAATGAAATGAGGTGAAGACACCTCTTTTTGGGGACGCATCGACATCCTGCTTTGTTCACTGGCAAAAGTGAAAATATAGGTCATTCACATACACAGCGGTAACTTCTTGAATAACACATCAAAAATGTTGAGGAATTCAAATTAAAAAAAAATATTATTTAATATTTTGTTTGTGAAATAAATTGATAAATTAAATTGTCTTAAATCTCATTAAAATATTTTAAATGAGAAGAAAAAATATCAAAATAATAATGTCCAATTAAAAAAAAATGGAGACGCCTGGTGGTACTGGGCGTCTCCATATTTTAAAAAATTGGGGAAAAAATGAACGTAAGGCTTGATTATTCTTTTGGTTTATTTTACTGACAAGACGCCTGGTTATCACGTAGCGCCTTCATTTTGGCTAATAATTATTTTAAAAACCAGATCAAACCTTAATTTTTAAAACAACATTAGATTTAATGGATTTTATAAAATATTAAAAAAACAAAAAACAATAAAAATCAATCCAAGTTTTCTAACCAATATTAAGATAATATTTTTCGAAATTTCTTCTCTTTAATTTAATTTGAAAAATTACATTTACAGTGTATTAACTCTACACTGTATCTTACGTACATATGTAGGTATGTATTAGTAAGAAAATATCATGCTTTGTTGATCAGTGTTTTATCAGCAAAATCCACTTTGGGTAATAAATAAAATCTACTTTGCAATTCATCAGATACAAAATCTAACTCTTCAACTTGAAAGAGCATTACGCTCATTTCTCGAGCAAGTGCGGACAGCTCGAGATTTTTGTGAGACACATGAGAAGAGCGCGCAAAAGACAAGAAGAAAGGCCGTTGGAGTAAATTGCGTGATCATGAGATTGACTTTTCAATTGTAACTTCATTTTCTCCGCATTTGAGGGTCGGACGAAACAAGAAGTGGAACTATTTCCAAAATCTGCCACTCGCCATTTGATTAATTTTCACTAACCCATGATGGACACGTAGAATTCTCCGGTTGTCTTATGCTCGTCCACGGAGGAGTACTTTCGTAATTTTGAAGGCACAATGTTGGAAGTACATATATTTGTTGCGGGACTATCCATACCATCAGATTCAACCATGCTCTGATTGACGGTCTGTGTGTTGAAAAGAACGCATATAAAGGAGAGATGGTATTGCAAAATGGCCCAAATAGACATTCCCGCCCAAATTGATCTCTTTTCAATAATTACCTCACAATTAACAACGATGCCAATTAATCGTACTGGCTTGAGCTTTTTTTTTGCGCGCGCTCACCTCTCGCGCACTCTTTTTCCACTTCACTGGCCATTCATTCAGCTCCGGTGACTTCTTTCTGCGAGGCCCTGAAAAAAAAAGAAGTTATACCATCCAGTTGGTCACAAAGTTACAAGATGATGGTTATTCTCAGCTTTGGCTCGTGTTTTGGCTTCTTTCATATAATGCACATAAGCACATCTCTCTGCTTGAGCTTCAAGTGCTTCGTCGAGTCGCGTCTACTGCCGATCGCAAGACACACTCTCGTGGTATTGCCACAGACCTCTTAACCTATATTTGGCCCCAGCAGAAAAATGTCTAGTCGATGGCATCTCGACTGCAAGAGAGCCGAAGCTCGATCCGTCCACCGAGATGATACCTGTGTGTACGTATATATATAAAAATTCCTCATCTCTCTGCGTGCCTCTTCTTCCTTCAATGCGATTGCGTTGTGTGTTTGTGCACCAAGAACGCGCCTCATGCGGATGATGGATTTCATCCGTGGAAATCGTCCGCCACGAAGATGCTGCAGCAGCCACAATGCTGCCTCAAATCATGTCTTCATTGTATAAATATTTACAATGAGGCGGTGCGACTCATGGTGAAATGAAAACCTCTCGCGCAGACAAGCCATTGAGGAAAAATTTGTTATTATGTGCACTTGCAGTTGAAACTTTTGCACCTTTCCCACATACCAATGATCTCTCTGCGTATATGGGCAGTCTCACCTGCCGAAAAAGAGATGAATTTTTTTCTTCACCTTTCCACCCCAGAAAATCACACTGTATCACACAAAGTCCTCTCACTCTTTCGGCATTTTGGGCGCACGAGCGTAAAATAAGCCTAAATTGGAATGATTTTTCCAAGCCATAAAGCATCAATTGATGGAGGATGGGAATCAGAAGCAAACACCACACGATTTACTTTCGAAAAAAAACTATACACCCAAAAATTAAGTCTAATCACCCAAAATTCCCCATCTCATGGAAATTTGGTGAAAGAGACTTGAATGTTTCAGCAAGCGTTCTCACAATTTCTCCTGCATTATGCAATTAACTTGGCAATTAATGAGCTGGCCCGAGAATATTGAGGATGAATTATCAAATATTTATACAAGTGTTAAAAGCTGTTTTGTGTTACATTGTATACACACGGTGTGATTTATTGTGGCCACATGATGAGCAACTGGTGACTCCCAAGTTCGCGCCATGCAATGAGCGATGGTGTATACGAGAAATGGGTAGCTCTTCACCAACTCTTCAAGCTGCTTTGATGATTGCTATGATAAGACATTTCACATTGGAAAAAAAATATTACTGTGATATGGAGAGAAAGATTAATGGAGTTAGAGAAAAAAATCCACAGAATAGCTCTCACATATGGTATGCACGGTCAGTGCCTGAAAATCCATTTCCTTTAAACTTTAAAAGCAACGGAAATATAAGAGCTTTCCATTCCTTTTCAACCCCCTTTTTTGCTTTTTTTTCTAAGGAAAAACTTAAGGAGCTTATGCATTTTGTGCTTCATAAGAAATATATTTAAAGAGCTTTTAAATTAGATGAAATGCTCTTAAAAAAGAATTATTTCTAACCATCTTACACCTAACTTTACAGGGTTCCATTACTGCAACGCTGTAAAAAATATATATTTTTAAAATAATATTGCAGTAAATGCAAACAATAGGAAAAGTTTCTAGTTTATTAAAAGGAAAGAAAAAAAACTTAATATAAAATTTCACAAAATTGTTCATAGCTACAAAGGAAGGCCAATAAATTCTCTGCCCACACGAAACGAGTAATCTCTATCTGATAGTCAATAAAAAGAAATTTGAGCTTGGTGGAGGCATTTGAATTTGCAAATCTTCCAGGTGAATATATCTTGTGCTGTTTGAATGCACATCGCAAATTCTCGGACCAAAGTGAGCATCAGATAGCAAATGCTATGGTGTCCGGCGTATTAGAAGAAAGAGAGAAGAATTAAGAGGCATTTAATGACTTTTTCGCACTCTCCCAGAAGAAAACTGACCACCAATGTGTATAGATTGATGCGAAAGTTTAACGGACAGATGAATTATAAATAAATCAACTGACACAGATAGATCTCGTGCGAAGGAAATGTCCAGTGAAGACGACACAGTGGGTAACATCAGCAATTTGCCAACTCCTTTGTGTTTGTCTCATCTCCAGGTAGCATGAGCAAATTAATTAATTAAGCAAATAGTATTAATGCATCACCCGTGTGCCAATGCATGCGGGCACATTGCATGCAATGAAAATCGAATTGGAGAAATTGTGCCACCAAATGTGGGTGGTTGATGGCATTCCGCGCCACACCATGGACGTGGCATCTTAAAAGACGGATGGGATGGGATGTTCTCAAATCGGGCAGAAAACCACAAATTTAGCAATTTATTCTGCAACATCTCAAATTGAGTGTGGCACCGCACAACAATACCGCATTGCTGTCACGTACTGAGGTCAGGGCGTCGCGGTGGTGGCAATTTAGGAGATCATTTGCATGCATCTCCGCACAAATGGACAGAATTTAGCATGACAATCTTCATCTTCACTTGCACCGCGTTGTACCACCAGCAACAATAAAACGACATTGGGGCCATCGATTTGTGGCTATGAGAATTGGTTTTCTTGCCATCCAAACCACCTCGAGCTTTTTTGTGGGTTACACTGCATTGATATTCATTTGTGATTGGAGACCACAATTTTTCTCTCACCTCTTCTTCCATGCACCATCCAGGTGTGGAAACAATTAAAATTCAATTTCTTGTCATAAATCTCATGGCAAATTTTCTAATATCGCATCTCGCTGCGCCATTAAACCGCAAGAAGTGAAATTTCATTCTCAAAATTTATGCATTTTCATTGAGAAATTTTCTTTTTTGGAATTGAGTTTGTTTCGATTTAATAAATTGTTCTTCTTTTCTTTCTGTAAAAAAAGGAATAATTGTTTTATTAGCATTATTACAATTTTGTTTAAAAAGCGAGGCGAATTAAAATTAAAATTTGGAGCTTTTGAAATTGTATTTAATATTAGAAGTATTTTTAATTAAGGAATGTGTTAATTTTATTTATTTATTAAGTTACTAAATATCTTTAATAAGTTGTCTTCAATATAGGTAATGGATACCTTAATGGGACATAAATTTATATAGCGTCGCCTAAGATTAATAGGACTCTTGTCTGTATACAAAAAAACTTTGAAAATATGCAGTGGAGACGCCGAGTTATACCTACGTCTAAAACTTTATTACAAATCAATTATTACCCTTGTGATGGAGACGCCTGGTAGTGGGATAGTTTATTAAAAAAAAAACCGGTAAAAGTCTAAATTATTGTATTTAAATTAAAAAGAAGTCAGAAAAATTGAAAAAAAAATTTTTAATAAAATAATTATAAGAACGTAAAAGAAAATTACAAAAAATAGCAGTGGAGGCGCCGAGTTAATCTAATCTATCTAAATAAGACAATTATTCTGTGCTTGCGTAGTTTTCTAAACAGACGCAATCAATAAGATGCGATTTCACTGATGAATTTGCATAAGAAGTGGAAAATATGAAAATTAATTTCAGCTCTCACTCAGAATCTCATCAAGAACGCAGCGCAAAGTCTAAGAAATTCCCTTTCAATCGACACTAAGAAATTCTCTGGCCTCTTTAGAGGCATCGCTGAGTACGATGGAAATAAGAACGCCATTCCGCGAGCACCTTTCCCCATGAGTTGTGTGCCAAAAGTTTCGATAATTCCGCAATAGTTTTATTTCTTTCTTTTTTAAGAGAGGCCCAAAAAAGTGCGCGAATTCAGATCACTTAATTAATTTTACATAATTTCCCCTATTTTTGCCATCTCTTCTCGCGAATGTGTATGTGTGTCTATTGTGGATTAACTCATTGGTGCCCGGAGGTGTGTGAGCGCGATGTGAAGAAATGTGCAGTCCGGGGAAGTGAATGAAGGTAAAATATCCGCATAGTGAGACACACAATCACTTCTTGGACTTGTTCACATCTCCTCAATCGCGGCGCTCTCACCGGGGCCTTCCTCTACCACACCATCGCGATCTCCACACCGTCTCTGTGGTACGAATTGCGCGCGCTAAACTCCGGTTCCGAGTATCGCTGATAGGAGACAGGTGTACGCGCCATTCTCATGTGAACCGCGGATCGGTTAAGACGCGGCCTTGTGTTTTAGCTACCCTTTTGGGAGTTTTTTTTTTCTTTTTTTTCCTTTTCTCAAATCTCTTCTTCAAGATTGTATTTTACAGAAAAAAAGAGTGTATCCTTAGAGATCAGTTGAACTGTTTTATAGTGCTTTCGAGGAATTAGTTTTTCTTTTGCATCAAAAAAAAAAAGTTTAAATACGCGTGAAGACAAAAATTGCGAGAATTGGTGTTTTTAAGTGTAAGGAGGAAATTTTAAATAGTTGGTTTAAAGTGTTGCAAAGAAACAAGAAGTAGTTGAAACAAAATAAGAAAAAAAATAAGTTCACCCAGAAGAGTTAATTTGTTTAGAGGAGGAGAAGCTACATTGTTGGGTGTACGTTGTTGGATCTGCCCTGTCGGATTACGGATTTACTCTCATTCCCACAATTATCACACTTTGAAGGTAAAATTCAATTATGAAATTCTTGTTTTCTGCTGACCCATTTTCCCTGCCACTTCCATGTCCGTCTAAAGTGTCGTCGCACCAGCGATTGCTCCGCGCGGTGCCCCAGCATCGGGCCCAAGAATCTCTTTCTCTCTCGTCGATCCAAGTGAAAAGAATTGGCCTATAGATCGCGATTGTGTTCAAGAGATGATTGGTTGGCTTGGTGAGGCTTTAGTGTTTAAAAAAAAAAAGAAGCAGAATGAAAGATGATGTGGAGGGAAAATTGTGTGCACTAGAAGTGGAGTTAGGAGAGGAAAAAAAAAATGCTTCCATATAGTGAGAAAAAATTGCCTCCAAGTGATTGACACATCTTGATCACATCTCAACATCTCTTTGCCCAATAGCCTCCATGCTTAGTACGAAAAAAAATCATACAATGCGTCCATAGCATAAAAAAGTCACCAAGTCCGTATAAAATATCGGTCACAAGTGTATTGACAATGTCCCCAAGCATAAGAAGTCCCCCAAGTTTTTTTTTCTCCTTCTTCACATCTCACACTAAATTTTCTTCTAAATTGCATCACACGGCAATGAATCCCCACTTCTTTTGCACCCAAAAGCCCATAAGATCTGTGAAATTCTTACACTGTGTAGATGAGCTCGCATGTAAGAAGTCCCAAGAGAAACAAATAAATAAAAGACAAGCCATCATTCATCGTGAGCTGAGAAAAAACACGTTTGACAATTTTATTATCATTTTATATCATTTTCTTGCACTATGAAGTGTAACAGTTAATTTGTTTCTCCTCATCCAATTCATCTGGTGCAAAGATTTTATTCTTCCACCCAGGTAGAGAGATGTTTCTCATTTTTTTTTTGTTCCCAAACAATTGTTAATCCACCGGATAATGGTCTCAACGCGTGGAAATCATCCGAGATTTATGGCATCGTTGTAAGAAATTGTGCCAAAAAGGCATTTCCCTCGGCACCGTGTTATGCGTACGCGTATACATGGTGATTAAATAATGCAATTATGCGGTGGTGAGCAAAGGGTGTGCAAAAACAAGAGCAATTTTCCTTTCGAACATTGCCAGATAATTATGTAATGATTTATCGATGATTTTACTATTGATGGGCTCCAAATACTCCGCGTGCACAGTAAATCAAAATAATATAATTAAATGTGTTAAATGCGGATGCACAGTACAGGTAGCTTAGAACTCGATAATAAGTCGAATTAAACTCAAATGGGAGGAATTTTTAACACAGAGAAAATTATTTAAAAATTAAAATTATGTTTTTAATGGGATTGGTCGAGTTTCTCGGGAAAGAGCATAAAAGAAACACATTATTTACAATTTTGAATTTTATTTTACTCTAGAAATCAGAGCTTCATATTATGCTTACAGAAGTGAAAGAAATTGGTAATTATGAAGGAAAATTGAGTCTATTTAATTAGAAAAAAAAACGGCTTAAATGCAAAATGTTGATATAAAATTTTAAACTCAAGAAAATTGTGGAAATTTTTCAAGAAATAATTTTAAAAAAAAAATGTTTTGCTAGTCAAATTGCTGAAAAGCATTGTTTTCCAATATTTTCCAGAAAAATTATATAACTCTTTAATCCTTTTAAGATTAAATACATATTCAGAAAATTTTCCAATTTGATTTGAAGCCTTACGTGCTTCAAACAAGGGGAAAGAATAATTTTGACTTGGGTAATTTATAAGATTTTAATAGGTATACCTAAATTTTTTTTTCTCGATTTATTATTAAGAGCTTTTTCTGTCTTTGTAACACAAATTCCCTTAAAAAAAAAGCTAATCTTGAATAGAATAGAATTAAATTCTTTAATCACGACGATGAAATTCAATATTGAATGATCCACGATACGATAATAATGGGGCAATAGGTAATACAATTGATTGTATTTAATTCAAAATAGAAATCATATAATGGAATTATTTTCTCACGTTTTGATCTTTTTCCACCAACTTCTGCAGAAGTCATTACAAATCAATTTCCCGTCTAATATCCTACCGCGTTGAACAGTGTGTCCGTCAGCCCCTGTCCCTTGAGCCACCGCGGCGTTGTTGGCATAAATGTTGCAAAACATATTAGAGTTGGAAGTCAATTGGCGAAGTGTGTTTCACCCAACTGAACAGATGTAGAATCCACTTAAAATGCCATGCAGAGATACTTTTCCGTATTGAGGCGAAAATGGACAAGAAAAAGTCATTTATTGACAATTCACATATTGGAGCCCCTTGAGCTACGCCCCACAATAAAATTGCACACGCAAAAACCGTTCTGATGTTACAATCCAAACGTCTCTTCGGTGTGTGGAGAATTAATGATGAATTTTATGGTTTGGTCTCATTTCGCTTCGTTGAGGTGTGTGCACCTCTGGGTGAGATTGTCTCTCCTTCAGGTGACCCAAAGATGGGCCTCTGGGAAGGTATATTATGTGCATATTATTTGAGAAGATGTCTACACAAAAAAAAACGACATGAAATGGAGACAAATTGCCAAGGTGACCACTAAAGACGTGTGACTTCTTCGCTATTTGTTTGTGATTCCTTTAATTCTTCATCTCCTCCATCACAATTTGGGCTAATTACACCACGATTAACTGTTACTTTTTGTGCATGGGTCTTGGCGAAAAATACATTTGTTTTTTTCCCCTCTTTCTCACTCTAAAATATATATAAAAATTTACTATTCTACTCGGTCAAATTTCACGGCGGTCCATTTCTTGTGCACCTCGTGGCATTTCTTGCAAATTAATTTGCTTTTAAATTAAAAGAATTCCACATGAGAGAGAGAGGGATTGCACTGAAAAAAACTTTTATATGCTTAATTTTGGGTGCCTTTAGAGTGAAAATAAATCAACATGAGACCGTTGGAGATGCTTTTATCATCGCTCTGCTCTTAATCTCACCACATTTTCTTTTGAGACACTTTTGTGGATTTTATTTGCCTTCCGGGTAGATGTTCGAGAAAATAAAATTCTTTCCTTAATCCGGGAGTTTGCAAAGAATTCTCAATATTTTGCAAAAACTAAAGATCATCTTAGAAGGAATTTAAAAAAAAATCAAAGATGATAATTGTCCGTCAAAGAAAATTGTATCTGGCTATTCTTGCTTCCTTAAAATAGTTCAAAGCTACTTTTTGCAATATATTCCCAGTGAAGTTTCTACAGGTGAAGCTCCAAAAACTAATTGACAAATCACAGCTAGATTTTCTATTTAAAAAAAAAACCGCATGTCTTTTGCAATGTTGAGGCTACGGGTAACAATAGAGAAGTAATGCAATTTTTATGTTACATTGTCTGTTGATCACAATTGAGTTGAAAAGATTTGAAGAAGAGGCGACTAAATAGACATTTAAACGACCATCTTTCAGAGAAAAAAAACTTTTCATTTAAAGCCATCATTATATCTGTTCTTCTTTTGAAATGGCATCGTTTGGACAGAAAGGAATGAATAAAAAAAAACTGCGCGGCTTTTTATTGTCATTCATCGTGTTTTTGCGTGCCAAAATGTTCACATTAAATCATTAATTAATCATCGAGATAATCGATGAAAACCCATTCACCTTTTCTTGCGCGCGAAAAGAGCTCACGATAGAGGAGAAAACACCACGTTCTGGGCAAAAGTATAGAAAAAAAAGAGAGAGAGAGACTCCTCAATGAGACATCTGCCTTCTAAAATTGCTCTATCGCCGAGTGATTTGCATTTTAATTCAATTAGGTTAACACTTGTGCGCACAACTTGGTTCACCTGAATGGGCAATTGAATTTACAATTTCCGGCAATTTTCCGCCAAAGTGTCTCCACCACCTGGACGTGGTCACATCTCCAGTGCGACAGTACACGCAAAGATATAGCGGACTAGGCATGTGCGACCTTCAAAAGGGCACACACTTGCGATGCACTTGTGACCCAATAAATGAGACTGCATGAGGAATTGCAATTGACCATGTCTTGCGAGGAGGCCTCTCTCAATGCTCTGCGTGCCAACTGACAATATTTTACTTTTACTTGCACAATTGCATGATTATGTGGCTCTCGTTTGGGGACTGCCACACAGCCTCCCGCAGCATCCGCCCGGTTGCACACCATTTGCAACATTTTACCTCTTCCTCTGCAAAGGGTGGGAGCTGCAAAGCATGTGGCGGCTGCTGGCAGACTCCATGGCTTATCGGATGAATCTCTCAGTGAAATAGAAATTTGCGTGTTTACTTGAAGTCACAATACTGCATAAAATTTCATGCTATAGAGCAATTTGAGGTTTGCCTATTCTTCTCAAATTGATAATAAACCTTTAGGGGGGTTTAAATAATCGCGATTGTGGCGGGAAAATGTCGTAGCTTCCTGATTAAAGATTTATTAGTTTAACGTATTTATTACCTTCGAGGCTTATTCCGAATAATAAAGTTTATCCCGTGATTTGAGAACATTAAACTATCTTATAATAAGCGCTTTATTTTCCAAATAGTCCATAAATTCCATTAGTACTACATATAATTTTTTTCCGTCTTGTGAAGCTTTTTAAAAAGGAGTTTATTCATTTATAAGCTCCCTTTTACATTACATTTTGGAATTAAACAAAAAATATTATTTAGGGTTATTTAACATTTTTTAAAGTAGATTAAACAGATTCTTCCATAAATTCTTGGAAAAGTTAAAAAGAGGTTTGTACAAAAAAAAGCATAAATCACGTCTAATTTGTATTTAAAATATTGAATTTTTATAATGAAGCAAATAGATCAGAGCTCGATTGTAAATGTATTCTTAAGAATTTATTTGCGATTTTTTTTCGTTTTTTAATATTTTATGATTCATGATTCTATCAGCAAAAAAATGAATAAACTCCTTTTATTTTATTATAAAATATAATTTGAGGAAATTAATTTTGGAAAAAAAAAACTATGGTTTTTTTTAGATATAGAATCACGACCATTTAAATCAATTTAAGGCAATTAAATCACTTAAAGCTTAGCCACTTTGGCTCCCACTTTTGTGTGCACCATCAACTTCTTCTTCATGATGTACTGTACGCGGTGTATTTTTCCGCGACACAGTCACACATTGCGACACTCTGGGGCTCTTAATCCAGTACTAAGCAGCGAGTGTCTCTGATGACCAGAGAGCCTCCTTGGCGCACAAGAGTCTCATGCGCAAGAGAGATGACGATGACACAGTTGGTAGTTAGCACACTTTGCGGTTCTTGGAATAATACCGTGACCGCAATTGGGAATTAATGAAACATTTATTCTATCTATTTTTATATGTAACAACTACCAATGCGAGAGTGTTGGCATAAACACTGAGAAATCAATTTCAATTTTTCACCCGGAGCCAAAGAGGTGCGGATAAAAAAAAGGAAGCTCCGCAACTTCTTCAGGTGCGCGCGAAAATGTATAGGAGAAGAAGATTGGATTGCCGCGAAGGAGAATGAAATATCCCATATGGAGAATTAATTTCCATTTGGTTAGCAATTGAGCGATTTGTCTATTTACATTTTAGTATAAATTTATTTAGCATGTTACCTGTGGTGTGCAGAACTGGGTGGAGTTCGATTCATCTTCCATGTGTGTCTGTTTGTAATTTGAAATAAACTAAAAGTTGTTAAACATTGTGCAGATACATTGATTGATCAGAGAGCGGCGTGTTTTTGGTATAATATTAAATTCTTATCGAAATTTCCAATCCACTTTCCGACTCTTGCCGCATCTTCTCATTCGTATTTAAGCCCAACACTTTGTGCTGACTTGGGCTGCATTCAACGTGTGAATGGTCGTTTAGTGTGCGATCTCAAAAGCAATGTGGCACCTTCGCGGAAGGTTAAATCATGTGACCCAAAAATTCAATATTCACAGCCAAATTGTGATTGGAGAGCATAATAAAGAATGAGAAATGCGTCCAATGTATTGAAGTTGGTAATTGTGGGTCCTATTTGGGATAAAAGATTTAGCTTTATGATCCATTATTATCTATAATAATTTTAGTGCTTTACTGCATTTGAATTTATGGCCTTGAGCCTAATTCACACGGAAGAAAGATTTTTTTATAACGAAAAATGTAACGATTTATTTGAATTCATTCCTAAAATGTCTAAAATGCTTTTTTTTATGATTCCAGGTTGGTATATACTTGCGAACGTTTTATTTGTTTTATATCTCTTACTAATATTTCTTTTTGTGAATTAATTTACGAATAACACCAAATTTTAATTTTGGAAAAGTTAAAGAAGTTAATTCGAGATAATAAAAACAATATTTTGATTTAAACATTAAACACTTTACACCCTAAGGGCTAATGTGCCAAGCCAGTGGAAGATTTTGCGAATTCTCACAGCATTCATTTCTTCTCAAATTCCTGACAAAATGACATCTTTATTTTCTTTATAATCATACCACGGCTGTATAATATAAAATCATCCCATCATCACGAAATGTCTCTGCGCGAAGTCAGCAGAAAATAAACGTTTCCGCTTCTCATTTTCAGTTTCCTCCGCAGCATCCTCCTCGAGGTGCTTTCCATCTCACAGAATTCCCGCCCTCTTTTACCATTCACACACACATACACAAATTTTGCTTTCTAATTCACCTCCGGCTAATACTTTTGCTTTACTTTCCTTTCAGGGAGTCACAATTGCGCGCCAAAAAAGATGCGGCTTCCCTTAGCATTTTGGACAGTTATCCTAATTAGAATATCACAGGTGAGTAATCATAAATAATTGCTTGTGTCTCGGGTGAAATGGGTGCGTTGTGTGGAGAAAACATTGCGCGCATTTGCACCTTGTTCTCAACAAGTACGGTGGAAAGTTCTTTTCGCGGTGTCTGTTTCACTCTTCAACACTCCATACAACATCTCCTGCAGCCGTTCTGCAACGGAGAGTCATTTAAATTGATTGCAAGTGTCTTTCCTCATTTTTTCTTGGACGGGGATTATGTCTCTGTTGCGCAAGCATGATCAAATTGGGCATAAGGAAGCATAAAGGGCGAGGTGAAGGATGTGAAGAAAAAAAAGAAGGCACCAACAGCCTCGAGTGATTGAAATTCCGTCGTCAGATCCAATTGGGTCATATCAACCTGCCTCTAGGTAAATGGGTCAAGCGTGAATCGCGTCAAACCGCATGAAGTTGCGCGGCAAAACTCAGTTTACCTTCCACATTGGACCATCCACGTGTGTGTGTGTTTGCACCGTATGATCGTTGGCACACACGAGGTTTGCTCCTCTCACATGTGATGCACAGAATCTTGTCTTGTACGGCCTATTGGCCGCAACAGAGAGACCATCTGTGCCCGAGACAAAACATCCGGTTGGTACAGAAAGACAATTTTCCGCCTCTTCTCACACTATTTCACCCATGATCGATGCACTTGATCACCTTCAATGATGATCTTTTCTGGACACCCATGCGAAAGATCACACAAAGGCATATTTTTCGGGTGTTGGACCACGTGCAGGTGTGGGAGAATGTATGTATGCGAGAGAGAAATGCTGCAAAGTGGGAGATGGGTGGTGATCAAGTGAAATTCCAAGGAAGTGAAAATTAATCATCCACTTCTCATGATTCCACGCATCTTTATATTCGTCGTGATCGCACCCGCGGAAGAGTTTGTATTGGTATGCCGCTGACTAACGGAAACTTGACCATTTTGACCAAGCCCTACCTCATTGAACAGGGTGCCAAAAGCTCTCAGCATGAGCTTCGGTACGAACTTTTGCGATCTTCCCTCGCAAATGCAGATCGCCTCTTGCGATCACCACCCACAGGCATAAAAGATAGATCTCCCATCAACGAAAGTTCCCTAGATGGATTACCAACACCCTGTACATAGGCTCTATGTTTTAGCTATAGAGAGCGCAACTTCACCCAATTCTCAGTTCATTGAGAAGATTGTTGTGTGATATGTGAGACCTCGAAGATCGTGCAAGTTCAATAATCCACATCACTGACGTATATAGAAAGAGAAATAAACGTGTGAGAAATTGGAGCTTGGGTGGAACAATGTCCAAATGGGAGTGAAATGAACCACAGCGGCGGAGACGAAGTAATACTTTTAATGAGATAGCAACATGAAAAAGAACATACAGCCGAAGAGAAAGATTTAAAGAGCCTCTGGATCGGAGGAGAAGTGAAGACTTTAAGAAGAAGAAATGAAAAAAAAAATATGCCTGGCAAGAAAATTCTTCAAAGTGAAAAAAAAGCACGCGAGCGGTGAGAGAGTAAGTTAGTAGGTAAAGGAATTTCCAATGGTACTCCAAATGCAACGAGATGTGTGTGAGTGCGCCCCAATGGGAACAATGTCTTATGACGCGATCTCCACTTGAACGTGGTGTCTAAGAAAATCATGGGGAGACGTCTGCTGCACCGTCATCGTCGACCATTAACATACGCGCTCATTGTGTGCTACAAATTCCCATTGTTGGATGGCTTCTGTGTTGTTACCCAGCAGTCAATTGAATGCACAACACACACCTCTCTTGACGCCAACGCAGAAAATGTCGTCGCTAAGAGTAAGGTTCTATGGGTTTTTTTTTGCATCAAAGGGGCTGATAGCTTCATTAAGGAGAGGCTTCTGCGAATAGTAAGGAAGAAAAACGTGAAAATCTGTGACGCGATTTTTCTGCTGTTTTCTCAGTAAATTCAGATATGAAGTTGGCGGAGGACGCAGTAAATCAATCATGTGATGCTGTTTTTTTTATTTAATTAAATAAGCAAATTAACTATTTATCTGCATAAGAACAAACAAAGTAAAATGATGAAAAATACTTCCAATGTGGCATTGGCATCCTCTTCAAAACTTAATCATCCACCCCTTGGCAGAGATTTAGCTTCTGCTGCGACAACAGTCATAGAATGGCGACACACAAAAAACATCTCCCAAAGATAAAACATGTGGTTAGCCGAACAATTTCCTTGGCGCACACTTATTGCACACGCTTTCTTGGCCGCAAGAACACAATGATGGTGGCTGGTAAAAAGCACCACATTGTTCCCATTGGACAGAGAAAAATCTTATCGTGATGGTACTATTTGCTCCATGAACGATTTGGAGGTAAGAAAAAAAAACCTCTCGTGGGTTTTTCACACCGACAAGAAGTTGCGAGAGAGTTTATTTATTGAAATTAAATGGCGATTTCCGTTGAATTGTCTCAAGTAATCTGTGGTACTT
Source organism: Lutzomyia longipalpis (assembly GCF_024334085.1). Lineage (NCBI taxonomy): Eukaryota > Metazoa > Arthropoda > Insecta > Diptera > Psychodidae > Lutzomyia > Lutzomyia longipalpis. Next base: position 14,746,111 of record NC_074708.1, on the reverse strand, counting down.
CTGCAAATGGGGAGTGAGTCTGTTGACTTAGTTTTAGTCACTTGATTCCATTCTGCCATGACATACGCGCGTGAGTCTGCACAACAAAACATTTAATACTTCTCTCAGCGCATGTGGAGATGGTGCACGAATGCAATAGGGTCATGATTGACTTGAATGCTGCTGCACTAACTTTTTCACCTCCATGGCTCCATCTTCTCTAAGCACACTCAGGCTGAGAGTGAAGACATTGAATGGACGGCACACGGTGCAGGAATGCAAGAGGAAGATGGAATGGAGAAGCATGTGAACATTCGAATTCAATGTGGGTCACTAATGCCCAGTCAGACAGCATACATGGTCCATACGGCAAAACTGGTGCGCACAAGAGTAGAATTTCTGGGATGGGGTATAATATAGTGAAAGAAGTTGAATTGGATTTATAGAAAATTCTCATACACACACAACTCGGGTATGATGGTGAATCTGAAGGCGGAGTACTGGAGCAATTATTGCCTCGATGAGTGATCCATCATCGTGGTAATTGGCGGTGGAATGTGTTAACAAATAAATTTTTAATGGATTGCCTGAGACATGGAGGCGCCTGGTGGTTTACACCGCAATCTCCAACCGCACTCACGGGGATCTCTTTTCTTCCGGAAGATCTATTAAAATCCTTTTCATTTTACATACACAGCTCGACACATTGCATGGTGTGCCGCAAATTGGAGTCGATGTTGTGGTGGGATGCGGGAGAAAAAAGTTAACCCTCCAGGCCATGAAATCGGGTTCATCGCCTACGCGATAGTTTGAATCTTTTCATTTCGGAGTGAATCTAATTTTGCCATGCGCGCCTTCTTTTGCAACATTTCTTCATTCTAATTTTCTTACGTGTTCATTTTATTTCTTTTTAACCATTTCATCTCTTTCTGGATATCCTTGTTCAGTTCCTTAATAAATCGTGTAAGTTTTTTTTTTTAAGAAATATGTTGAATTTCTGGTAGAAAATTTTTTCCAAGAATTTTTTACAAAATCAAACAAAATACGTAAAAGAGACCAATCAAAATTCTGTTGAAAAATGAAAAAAAAAAGTTTTTACCCGCTATACTTCTAAATAACAATGTATTCAGTATTTTAAAAGAATTTTAAATGAAAATTCATTAAAGTATGATAATCATTAATTTAAGGTTTTCAAGAGCAATTCCTCATTGTAAACAAATAAAATTATGCAATTGCCCCACTCTTAAAGCGAGCAGAGAGTAATAAAATTTGTTAATAAAATTACTTGTCTGAAGTGGGCACTCTAAATAGGGAATCCGGTGGAAGAGATTGCTCAAGTATTATTTGTGAAGATTAAGTGAGAAAACCTGAATCATTTCTCCATCTTACTCGCCCATCATTATATCATCGGACTGAGAGCATAAAATAACAAACACACGGTGTGGAATGTGATGTGAAATTTAACCAACTTTTGATGCTGCACACACCTTGACATTGGAATTCATTTCCGGAGAGTGTCCAAAAATAATTTGGCGGTAAATCATGCAATTTAATGATTGTGGAAAAGTTCGTGTGGGTTGGAATTATTTGTTTGTGTGAAAAGGGAAAGGCGCTCTCTTCACAATGAGTGGGGAAAATTCAATTCGATTGGCATCTTAGCCTAAGAATTTTTCATTATAATATTACATATGTACATACATTGCGTTTCTAAGAGAATTTCCGCGCAGTAGAGGGAGCAAACCATTAGCCATCTCCTTTCGCTCCGCTCATATCGACTGTCAATGTAATTTATTCATTAGGAGTTGGAATGCGTGGCCGGGTTGTTTTTCTTTTGCATCCAAAACGCATCTATCTAATCCACATTTTACCATGTTATGCGAATATTGAAGGCACCGTGGAGACGATGAAGAAGAAATGATGATTTTTGTGGCCTCTTACACTTGTTAAGTAATGTTGCAAGACCTGTTGGGAAGTTTATCGAATTGGCAATATAAATTCTCTCTCTGCTTCTTTTTTTACCACATATACATATACATACATATATGTATGCTTCCCTGCCCTCCTCCACCACCACCCATCCGCCTCCTTCCACATCAATTCAATGCATCTTTCTCGCACCTCACGCGCTATTTGCTCAGCTTCGCCGACGTGCCAGAAGCACCATCACCCAAAGCGACCCATCATTTTCGACAGTCACTCTTAACAACCGCCATCATACCTGTGGAATGTTGTCGGCTTGATTTGATGTGGAATTTTGGATATATGCTAAATTATAATCATTTTCTCTCTTCATGAACTTATTTCGACAAGCTCTCTATATATTATTACCTAAAAGCTTATTTAGAAAAGGTCTTAAATTATCTGTTTCTAGCGAAAGCTCAGATCAATTTAGAGCCAAATGGAAGTATTAGAGATTTTTTCAAATGCTACAAAAAAGGTCTAGAAAATACAAAACGAAATCTTCAAAAAGAAAATTTCCATGAACTCCCACGGAGATTTTTTGGCACATTTATTTATTGAGGACAATAATTGCATGTTTTTCTTGATAAAGAGAGAGAACTCAAAAAAATCCCTCCCATAAAGATACCCAATCTCACATTGCAATAATTTGTCGGCAAGTTTGATCAAGCAAATGACGAAAATGCTCACATGATGCAAGAGAACAACCTCTCCACTGTGAAAGATGATCTTGTCCCTCAATGAGCCCATTGCGAATTACCTGGCCATGCCTCATCACTCTTTATCGCCCCATAACACTTTGAATCCTGCGCCCAAAATTACCAGATACTCAATGAGAAGTACACACAGTATATAATAAAGTATTGCGAAGAACATCAATATCGCGGTGTTTGGCGTATATATACCCAGCAAAAGATGATAAAAAGAAGAACACCAGGGCTTCACCAAAAAAATGTGCCAATTTTTTTTGCTGCAAAGCGGCTTCAGCTCTTTAACTTGCATTTTTTTCCCGCCATACGCTTTTTTGTCGATCGGTGGGTATATTTTAGCATTTGCTTCGCAAGTTTTGCACGCACGAAATTGCTCTTTCGAATTAACCTGTAGCCACTGCGCGGATGGCCCGAGAAGATACCTGTACGAAGAGTTCTTGTAAAATAGCTTTTATGTGGGGCTTTAGTATTGCACGTGTGTGTTTACATTCGCCAAAAAGCTGCCGAGATGAAGATATGAGAAAGACAATTTCCCTGGGAGAACATTTTGAACACATGTTTCATCGCAGAAATTGCATCAATGTGCATATTCCACATTCGAAACTTAAAGAATGATATGGAAAGTCTGGTACTGGAATAAATAAAAGTTTTATCTTCTTTGAAATTGTCTCAAAAATTGCTCATTAATTCGTAGTTTTCGTTTAATTAATTGAAAAACTTAATTTAATCTAAACGAAACAATTTTTTAATACATCATGATTTTTTTTAAATATAATTTTTAAGGCAGAGCTTTTTGTAAATATGTAAAATAAATAAAAACACGCTTGAATGTCACAGAAATATGTATGATAAGTAAAATAAACCAAATATAACATTTTATCGTTGAATTTCTTAAGAAAAAGTGGAAAAAACATTTTTTCTCTTACAATTCCCCGATAATTTTGTTTTAATTAATTAATTAATTAATGTTGGGATGTTACCTTTAATTGTAATGATGAAAGAATTAGTAAATCCTCCGGTTCGATGAACGCCCGGGAAGATGATGAGATCTCCGGATTGGCGCCAATTTGTTTGGGAGCAAATGGGTCCGGATGTGGTGCACTTTGGAGAAGCACTTCAAGAGGGGACTTTGTGAATAAAACTTAGGGAAGTTTCACTTAATTTCTACTTTATTTTAACTTAAAATAAATCGGCACAAAATTTCTTTGTCCGCACTCTTGGGTGATTTTTGCTCTCTCAACGGTTAAAAATAGTTTCTTTTTGTGCTGCTGGGCAGCTTGTTCTATTTCCCGCTGGTTACAATTTGGCGCTTCAGTTGAGGGGAATTCAACTGGAATTCGCGCCAACATACTGCGGGGGGAAATCCCAGCAACCCTGTGAAATCACCGAAACTCCATTGTCGTTGAAAGTTGGCCGATTTCTTGAGCTGGTTGGTTGTACTGAGAACGTTGGTGCTGTGTCTGGGTGGACTTTCATGAGGTTTCTTCCTTGTGTTGCCAATTCTTGTAGACTTGCCCAAAGGGTTTCCGCGATCTCCCACAATGTTGATTGCATTGACTTCAATTTTGGGCAAATATCCGCGGTCACCAACAGTTTAATGACAGGCACACAGCGAAGTTCATTTGCTTTGAATGGAGTGGGATCCACCAAATCAATGCCAGGGGATGCGAGTACCTTGGGATGATTGAATTCAGGCAGCGGAAGTAATTTCATAACTTGTTCACGGAATTGTGGTTTTCGGTGGAAACGCACGACATCTCCTCGGAAATTGTCCAGAATTATCCGACGCCATTCGAAACTGGGATTCGATTTGTGACGTGAATTGATGGGCGTGAAAATGAATGTTGTGTGCCTCCGGAATAGGTGTAAATTGTGCAAAATCCACCTTGGAAATGATCCACCAGGTAAGATCATTGGATAATTCTCACCTGGGTGAAATTGCGCGTTGATGGGTAGTACATCTAATTGCATAATTCCTTTGTCATCCACAGAAACACACGAACTGCGCAATGTTTTGCTGGGCGACTTCTGATTGTTCCCGAGATTAATCCCGATGTATTCTCTGTGGGCATCCTGCTGTTCCTGCAGCACAGGAATCCGCACGGATTGGTGTACGAGGTCAAGGCAGTTTCCAGGTGTGTCCAAGAGCCCATGACGGTTGAGATTTCCATGTTGGCCATCTGACGCATTTGTGTCGCCGCATAAACCGCTGGAGGGATTGGCCGACATGCACGGGGATGTCAACAAGTTCTCACCATTCTGAGGAGCTCCAAACGTCACCAAAAGCTTCCCTCTATTGTCCATTGTGAGCATCCGGAATTGAATAAATCTCCGAGAAACATGATTGATTGAGTCATAAACTCTGTAGTTTGATTTAATGGTTTGATGCTGAGCGGGATCAGCTTCCTCAATGTCCAACGAGCATGGAAGAGGGCTGCGGGGGGAATCCAATGCGAATGTGATGAGTTCCCGCAGGCCCAGCAGACTGTGGGGGATGATTGCCAAACGCCCCATCACTGACTTTCCGGACATGCCCAAAGTGAGGTTAGGTATTTGAGTTTGATTGTGTGAGAGCGCAAATTCATCCAACACCGACCCGCCGTGATATCTCATCCCAAGTAGAACACCGTGAAGAAATGGCCAGTTCCAGAGGGCATATTGAATCGCGTCTTGTGGCTGAAGTGATGAAGATAGTGTCTCAGGGATTGTTGCAAAGTTGGACTCTGCCTTTTCTGCCTGGACGAAGTAATTCCTTGGCCTTTTCTCTGTGACACTCTTGAGGCTGAGGAACACTGTGTCTTGGGTCCGCGATGATGAGAATATCCGGAATTCCTCAAGACGACAGACCGTCTCATCCCTGAGCATTGAGATTCGCTGGTGATTTAGCTTCTCCGCGACAGTCATTGGAAGCCCGGCGGCAGAGGGTTGAATGGCCACTGTACCGCCGCTGGTGAACACTGTCGAAGGACCAATTGTTGGGATGTTACCTTTAATTGTAATGATGAAAGAATTAGTAAATCCTCCGGCTCGAAGGACCAATTGTTGGGATGTTACCTTTAATTGTAATGATGAAAGAATTAGTAAATCCTCCGGTTCGATGAACGCCCTGGAAGATGATGAGATCTCCGGATTGGCGCCAATTTGTTTGGGAGCAAATGGGTCCGGATGTGGTGCACTTTGGAGAAGCACTTCAAGAGGGGACTTTGTGAATAAAACTTAGGGAAGTTTCACTTAATTTCTACTTTATTTTAACTTAAAATAAATCGGCACAAAATTTCTTTGTCCGCACTCTTGGGTGATTTTTGCTCTCTCAACGGTTAAAAATAGTTTCTTTTTGTGCTGCTGGGCAGCTTGTTCTATTTCCCGCTGGTTACAATTTGGCGCTTCAGTTGAGGGGAATTCAACTGGAATTCGCGCCAACAATTAATTTTTATAATTTAAAACGACTGAACTGCAATCAATCTTATTAAACAGTTTAATATACAAAAGTAAGCAATAAAGAGTCTGAAAAATAGTTGTGCATAAAATGCAACTTCAGGGAATAACCCTGCACAAGAGGCAACGTGTGTGATCATTTGATTCTTTGGGCTCTTTCTCCACTGAATGGACGCGCGCGAAAAAGAAGCGACCAAAAGGAGAAAGAATTGTTGTTCTTTCTCCCCAATGAATATAGGTACCTGTTATAAATTTCACTGTGCTTGGTTTCAAAAATTGCCACAAAGTGACTTGCAATGAATTGTAGCCGATGAAGAAAAATACATAATACAATGTCGATGGAGCGCCTCCCAGGAGTCGCGATGGTGCGCCTAAATACTGGGCATTCGAGGCGGATGAATGGGAGGTTAAAAATTGTGGTCAGTCAGCATTGCAAATAAATCCGCGTTCCAGAGGCCAAGATGAATTGGCCATTTACGGGCAAATTAGGGCTCCGGGACATGTTTAAATACTACTCAAAATGGCATAATGCGTCAATCACGTAAATGGATATGGAGTGCCATCCGCAGAACTTCTTCTTGCGGCATTATACCCAGTCAGAGAGACAGCGAGAACATCCATTGATGCCGAGATGCGATGGGTACTATGGGATGAGAATTCTTATCAATCGTACTTTAGAGTGCATCAAATGAGATCAACCACACAGTGATCTTTCACACGACTTTGTGGACAAAATTGGAACGATGGCGGCCCCTCTCTTTTGCGCGCACGGGCTCAAATGAGGATTCATAATGAGGCAAAATGCGAAAGAAAAGAAATGACAATTGGAGAAAATATACATATATACATATTGTTAGTTAATCAATCGATCTTCGATTCGTTTAATCTTTCTCTTTCGACCGATTGGGCCCCTGTGTGTGTGTGTGTTTTTGTGAAAGAAAAGCACCTGAGAGACAGATTCTCGAATGGCATGTGGAACTTACGCATTTATGCTGTTTTATAACTTCTTCGCATATGTATACATAATGTGATAATATGTGTGTGGCACTGAAACGATATTTGGGTCACTTTTTTTCCTCCTTATGATCATCATCATCATCAATTCGCGGCTATGTTTTGTCCGTCTGTCGATCATCTCTCTCTCACTCCGCGGAATTAACAGTTTATTTCATACCAAGCACGGATCTTCTTACTTATACATATTATATGTATTTCTCCGTAGCCCCACAGCGAGCTAGATCCACCACATAGCACCCATTTAGTTAAAAGCGAAGCAAAAAAAAAAAAAAGAAGAGCACCTAGTGATGAAAATTTGGTCAGGATCCGGAAATTGATTTGGACGCTACACATAAAGTGCTAAATATTTTCTTTTGCACCTTCCAGTATCTTTTTTTTTTTGCATGCTTTGCCACTTCTTTCACTCCTCACATGTTCGCTTTTTTGTTCTTTGCAGATTTTGGCTGGCGATGATGTTGAAGTGGTGAAGGCGGTTTCGCCAGATGAGGCACCAGAACGATCGGATGACCCAGATCAAGTGGCCCTAGAATCCGTGGATCAAGAGGGTGCACCCACACTACACTTTCAGCATGGACCACCTCCGCCAGGACCAAGTAAGTCGCACAATCAGCTTTCTATACAAGCCGCGCAAGAATTTAAATATGCCTTTACCGAAGAAATTGAAAGCTTCTTTTGCCGCCTTATCGGGTATTCGCCATCATTTTCTTCCCAAGAAAGCACACGATCTCTGCAAATATGCTATTGGAGATTAGCCATGTTGATATCAATACCTCATAATTAGATGACTAAGGCAATTTTCGAATTACTCACATACTCTAGCCTAGTTGCAAGGTAAATTAAGACCTTATCGGAAATTATGGGAACACACCTCTCAAACACCGAAAGATCTCATTTAGAAATTACAAAGTCTAATTTTCTGATTTAAGATATAAACAATTCTCGTATTGAAAAACTCATTTAAAATTAGGATGAATTGCTTATAAAAATCTTCAAAATTTTTTTTATAAGGGAAATGTTATGCTTTTTAGTAACCCTTATTACCTTTTATTTCTTTGCAGGTGTACCCAAACTGTCCTCACTGGGACTGGGTCAACCATTTGGTCCACCACCACCACCGCAGCTAGCTTACCACGGACCACCGCCACCTCTGCCAAACCACCCTCATGATCTGGGTCAGGACAAACTCTTTGCCCTGCCACCCGTGAACAATGATCTGTGGTCAGCTCCAGTGCCAGATATGCCGAAGATTGTCTCACTAGATGTGAAATGCGAAAAGGGTGGCATGAAGGTGTTCTTGCAGTTCGACAAACCCTTTTTTGGCATTGTCTTCTCAAAGGGGCACTACAGTAATATAAATTGTGTCCACTTACCCGCGGGTCTGGGACGAACATCGGCAACCTTTGACATTGGAATTCATGCATGTGGAACATCAGGAAACACCGAAAATGGTCTCTATGGGTATGGAACGGAATCTGGATCAGGAACCTACTTTGAGAATATCATTGTTGTGCAGTACGATCCACAAGTTCAGGAGGTTTGGGATCAAGCTAGAAAACTCCGTTGCACCTGGCACGATCAGTATGAGAAGAGTGTAACCTTCAGACCCTTCCCCGTGGATATGTTGGATGTTGTTCGGGCAGATTTTGCTGGTGACAATGTTGGTTGCTGGATGCAAATTCAAGTTGGTAAAGGACCATGGGCATCTGAAGTTTCGGGATTGGTGAAGATTGGACAAACTATGACTATGGTGCTGGCAATTAAGGATGACGATGGGAAGTTTGATATGCTCGTGCGGAATTGCATGGCTCACGACGGGAAGAGGGCTCCGATACAGTTGGTGGATCAGAGAGGTTGTGTTACTCGCCCCAAGCTCATGTCGCGATTTACGAAGATTAAGAATTTCGGCGCATCCGCTTCGGTACTCTCCTACGCACACTTCCAGGCCTTCAAGTTCCCTGATTCGATGGAAGTTCACTTTCAGTGTACCATACAGATTTGTCGGTATCAATGCCCTGAGCAGTGCTCAGATCCCCTTCTGGATGTTCATCACTTGTCTGCTGGCCCTGAGCATCAGTATGGGCCTCCGCCACCTCTTCCACTTGATGCTTTCTTGCATGCAGCAGCCAGGAAGAGGGACGATCGTCGTGTGGGGCGAATCACTCGATCAACGGATCCCGAAAAGGAAGTGGGGCTGAATCGAGTGATTAGGGTTGTATCTTCGGGCGATCTCACATTCCCCATCGATAGTCAGGCCAATGCCACCCAGCAGGAAACAATGGTGTTCCCTGCCCGCGAAGAGGGTCTCATCTGCATGACAACGCCCGGCTTTGCGGCCACACTCGTGGTCCTTCTGGGCATTCTCATTGTCTCCTGCCTCATGTCAGCCTTCCTCTGTGTCCGCCTAAGGCCATTCTCCCTGGCGGCCGAAAAGGCACGCACGGTGGCCTTTACCAACCCCAATATGACTGTCGTGGGGACAATTCAGCGAGTACCTGCACCACCCACGACTAAGAAGCGCTACTGCTTCTACACATCGTCCTCCTCGTGAAAGTCCCCAGTGTCCCCCATTTGTTGTCCCAGATGAAGGAGAAATACATCATGTTAATATTTTGTACCTCATACGCCACAGATTATTGTGCAGATGCGCCTCTATTTTTAAGATTATTATTTATCTCAATTTGTAATCATTTTACGTTTAATCACTAACGAAAGGCCTGTATTCTAGAGAATAAGAAAAAAATATATCCCTCATCAGTTCCTAAGTTTTTTTTTTGCTAATTTTTGGATATTAGGGAATTTAAAAAAATCATTTTCTAAAATAAATGAAAATTCTTTTAAATATTTCTCATATTTTTTTTTAAAAGGTGAATAGGTTGTCGATAGAATAGATAAATTAAGAAAGAAACCAACAAAAAAAATATGCAAGAAAATAACTTTTTTTTTTTAATTTAAAAAATATCCTAAAAAATAAAGTGAAGAATCATTTAAAATGGTTTGAAAAAAGCAAGAAAATTATTAAACTGAAAATTATAAAATAAACTTTAATTAATTTAGAAATATACCAAACTTATTAATTTATGAATCTGAAAATAATTTATCTTGTCAGATATTGCAGAAAATGTACCCAAAATACTCATAAAAATTAAATGCATTAGATTATAAAAGAAAGAAACATACAAAAAAATATCTAGAATATGGGCCACAATCTCTGAGTACAAGAAGTCATGCATTTCCTAAATGGGAATGCAGCACCTCTAACTTTCACATTCTCCAAAAAGTCAAAACCACACTCACTGGATTCTTCTTCAGAACTTCCATCAATGTATGAGACTGGCTCCACTATTTTTCGCTTAATTTATAATCTATTTATTTATTTATTTATGTAATTAGGTTTTCGTGAGATCTGCTTCTAATTTATTTTATTTTATTATGCAATTTATTTATTTTTTTCGTTGTCCTAATTTATTTGTTTTGTTTTTAATATTTTGTTTTCATGTAATTTTCTTGAGCAAATTCATCTAGTGTATTTTCAATTGAAAAAAAAAAAACTAATGTTGATTAGAAGAAAAAAAACTGTTAGGAAATATTTTTTGCGGTATTTTTTTATGTTGTCTTTAGTCGAGAAGCAGATTGAATTAAATATATGTATGTCGATGCGGGAGTTAGTTTGTAATTTATTGTTATTGTTAATATAAATCATACATAAAAAATTACCGGGTAGAAAACGCCAAGTTGTTCAATTTAATTGTATACTTTATAAAGAAAAAAAAACGCAGCAAGACACAAGAGATGCATTATTGAGCATGATTTTCCAGGTTGGAATGAATTCTCCATGTGCGATGAATTTGATTTTAAGTGCTGGAAAATCACGCAGCGTAGCTATTAATTGTACCTGTAGCATTTAGGGGTGTCTCAAATGTGGACTAAACTTAAAAAAATGGATTTGAGTAGAAGGAGGATGTTTGTCCATTACTGAGATACAATATATAAATTCACATATAGCTAAGAAGTAATAAATAACTATTCAATAGCGATAGATTATAATCATTTCTATAGAAAAGAAAAAGAAAAAAAAAGATGGTAATGGTTTGGGTCGCCATATATTTATATATATAATATATATTATTTGTAGCATTGTAGTCAAGCAGTGAAAGAATAATCCTAAGAGTTGAGGGAGCAAAAATCAAGTCCATTGACACCGTATGCAGCGTTTTAAATTAAAAAAATCTCTACAAGAGATGTTTTCGGGTCAAAATTGGCGATTAAAATTGCTATATAAGAATGTATGATAGTGCGCTAAGGAATTAAAATAAAAAATTGTATGATGAATTGTCTGTCAAATGATGAATGAAATGAATAAAAATATAATGTAGAAAATATTGAAGTGAGAAAATCAATCTACAAATCCAGCCACAAAGTTTCTCCCTCATCGAGATGATGCAGCGTGTCCTGAAAGTTCAAAAACAGAGCAAGTGGAGGCGCCTGGTGAGGCAGTAAATAAAAGACAGAGTTCCTTCTTACAATTCCTACATCATGTCTTCTTTTATATTCTACACAATAATTTTACATAAAAATTACATCATTAATGAATAGCTTATGTGTATATTGGGTGTGTATCTGTGTCTGTGTGGCGTGTATATAACTGCTTAAGGAGGTGACGGAGGGAAGAATAAAAAATAAAACAGACAAGATCTCACTCTATTTGTTCAAGCAATTGATACACCGCACTGATACGCATCTTCTGAAGCATCTCCAACCAAATATTTGTCCAAAATATTGTCAGCCAAATATTGGCACACGTATCGATTACTCGAACAAATGCTGAAGTATTTTTTTTGTTGCATGTGGGAGGTAATAAATTAAATTTAAATGAAAAAAAATCCTTCGCGCTAATCTTAGAAGACGAAATTAACTTAACAAAAGTAAAATAAATTAAAGAGTTCATCGACCATTTGGAGGTATCCTCGGAGATGGTCGTATCCTCTTTGCGAGATAAATTATTATTTCATATACAGAATTCCTCAGAGAACTCCCTTTGATTGTTTGGCTTCTTATACTGGAAACAAACAGGGATGATTTTAAGGTCATTCAACCCATGTCTTAGGCACACGTTCTTCCTCATTTTATATTAAGAGTGTTGGTTACAAGCCCTGACACAGATTTAGCGATTAAATTGAATAAAATAAATACAATTAATTCCTATGTGATTTATCAAGGAGAATTCGCAGCACAAAGACATCCATTAATTGACCCAAAAGCATCCCGGTAGGTCTCCAGTTTTAAACTCAAAAATAGATTTATGTTTGAGGCTTAAGATAAATGAAGAAACAAGGCAGGGAAGAAAAATTTGGCAATGAATTTACAATTGTAACTCGAACTTTTCTTCAGTTTCTAAAAAAAACTCTTTTTTGTTTTTTGAGAAATAGAATTTAAATTTTAGAAAATAATTAATAAAGAAAAAATAGGTCAGATTTATTCGATATTCTTCATAAAGATAAATTTACTTCTAGGTTCTAGGTTTTGCCAAATGAAAAAGGTGTATAGAAAAATTAATAATATTTTATTTAAAGATTTTTTTGGTATTGTAATTTATTACTTAATTCCTTATAAATTTTAAAAGTCTCTGTAGAGACCCTAAACTGTTCCCCACATAAGAAGCATGTTCCAGCGAACATTACCTACTATCTTTTAATCTATTCCTTTTTTAATGCTTCCTTTAAGATGGTTCCTGTTAAATCAACATTCTCCTGCCTTATATCTTCATCTGCAAGCTTTCAAATCTTATGTGTTCATTTTGAAAGACTATCCCTGCCGCTTGAATGCGGAGGCATTAGGTGAAATTCATTTCTTTTTGTCGCACAAAAAACCCTCCCAGTGTATAGCACCAAATCATTGATGATTACAAAAAAAAATTAAATAAGAATTTCTAAAACGTACATAAAAAAAAATTATTGCAAATATGCCCGAAAATTCTTCAACTTCTATACAAGGAGAAGGCATGGGGGAGGAAGGCCAAAAAAAGATGCACGGTATGATGGAGTCTATTTTGTCTCGTGGGGGGGGGGAGTGACGGAAGATTGTTGGGAGAACACTGTGTGGTTGAGGATTGGTGTTCAATTGGAAAGAACTAACATTCGTGCGGATTACTGCGCAACCGATTGCCGATGCTGCCGCATCCGTGCCAATCGGAGGGTCATCCACGAGGCAAAGGTATTGAGGGGCATGCTGGTGCCATTCTGTTGCTTCTGCTGCGCCAGGGCCTCCTTCTGCAGCTGGTACCGGTAGAGGAGTGACCCAGCCACAAGGGCGGACACTATCGCAGCGGATGTGACAAGGATGAAGAGGACACTGAAGCCCGGCACGGGCATACAGATGCCATAGACCACCTCTTCGGTGATCTTGCCCTGGAACACGGTAACGGCCTCCTGCTTGGCGTCTGGACTGAAAGCCAGATCCGCCTCAGAGATCACATCGTAGATCCCACTAACACCCACATCAGCACTCCGGGCTTTCCTGTCTGACACCACCACGGAGCGCTTCCGCCTTGGCGTCCGATGACTACCCGGCTCTGATTGCCGCACAACTGGACGCTCACTGGCATTCCCATCGAGAGATCTAGGTCCAGCCACTGCTGGCTTTCCCATGCGATTCTGCGCCATGGCTGCTTCAAAGTACCTCGGCCCATGTGGGAATTTATCGTCTCCCTCCTTGCTGCTACCATCTGTGGGCAGGTGATTCTTCATGTCTGACTTATGATCTCTGAAAAGCTTATTCAACTCCTCCAATTCTCCGCTGTATTGATGATGCATCTGAGGTGCCTTCTCTCGATGTGGCTGCTGCTTTAGATGTGCTGCATGCTCTCTGTCGCTTCCATGATGGATTATGTCGTCATAGTAAACGTCGTTGTCCTCACCAGAGTCCTCATCATCGCGCATATCGTGCATCATGTTGATTTCATTTGTATTTGCAGCACTATGCCCATCTTCAGCAATTACGTCTTTTCTCTCGTGAATATTGTTGCCAATATTGCCAGTTACCTGGGAAAGAATACGATTTATTTTTAAAATTTATTTTGCAATTTTTCAGAACTTAGGAAATGTTAAAAAAAAAAGCTCTTAAAGCTCTTTAATTTTTGAAGTTAATTTTAAGGTGAACTATTGTATAATCCATAACGAAGTGATTAAGATTGTGAAGACTCAGACTAACAGGCAGATTCTTTCTTATTATTTTTCACTTTTTTTTAAGGTCTGAATTTATTCAAAAATTGAACTGGAAAATTAGAACTTTTAGCTATATTATACTGCAGCATAAATCGAGACAAATGAGATAAAGAAAAATAAATTAAAGCTCACCTGGCAATGATCCAGACATCCGTGTCGGCAAATCTCAACTTTGCACTTTATGTGGACACTGAGGGCATCTGGGAACTTAAAGGCGTGGAAGAAGGCGTACGTGATGACCGTGGCTCTCTCATCGGGCGCCCTGGCTTTGAGGAACCTCGAGATCATCTTCGGCCTCAGGACACACCCGTACTCGTCTGAAAGCTTGATAATGTGCCCCGCACCGTCGGACGCCAGGCACGACTTTACTCGCATATCGAATTCACCTGCAATGACATCAGATTTGTTGTGTATAGATACCATAAGCCCAGAGAGTGGCACATGCCAGTGATTGTTCCCCCCTTTAATCATTGAGGTATCCGGAACATGTTGATATTCTTGTAAGACACGCTCCCCATTTAGTTAAACAACACAATGGGACAGCGGCTACGTGATGCATGAATTGAACATGAATCCGATTGATGACAATTGAGGGGGCGCCAGCGCTTCCCGAATTTCAAATAAGCCCAATTTACTTTGTAAAATATTGTCTTAATTCACCGAGAATTGCTTCTGTGCTTATGACGCTCTCTGTGGCTGTAATATGGAATTTATATGCGGAGGCCCGTAATGTCTGAGGTACCTACATTGTTATGCTAATCGGACAAAATGAATTGCTGGAAAGTGGCAAATTACAAGTTGTGTGTGCATTGGTCGATTTGCTCTTTGAGATAATTTCCTTCACGGTACCAAAGCGACGAAAAGACCGTCAACAGAGAATATCATTTGGGGGGCATCTATCTGGCTAAGAAAAACGGAGATTGATTCTAAATTAACGAATATTTAATTTGTTTTCATTAAACATTTTTAGAAAGAAAAGTCTTTTGGCTTTTAGCAGGACTTTCAGTGAACTTTCTGTGAGTGAGCTTTCACTAAAAATTCTTGAAAATTTGGATAATTCTAAGAACTTAAACCTACTTCTGAGAGATTTGTGGCTTTGGAATAAATTAAAAAAAAATAAATTGAAATATTTTTTAAAAGAACAAAAAATGAGTTGTTAATTGTTAAAAATTAAAATTCCTTGGGCACAAATTTTTAATCAGATAATTTCCTCTTTTCTCAAAATTGAACCAACTCCATTGCGAAGACTCATACGGAAATCTTATAGTACAAATCTAACTTGTATACACACATTGTATGTCGTGTAAATAAAGTTTCCCTTATCTCTAATGTCGCGCAATGCTTTTCCACGGCAGAGGCTGCGGCGGAAGGCCACAATAAAATGGGTTTTTGCATGTTTCGCTTCGATAAACTCCTTGTGGTACACACGAGAATCAATTGTGCCATATATTAGCGCAAAAGTCCGCATGAATGGAAAGTCGTGTCTTCTAATGTGGAACCAACTCGCGAGAATTTCAGTGTGTGACAAATGAGGATTAGTCATTTCTGCACGATGCTACACACACCTCCGTGGGCCCTTCCACAAGATGACAATCTCAACTGGATGGAAATTTACTGGCCACAAGACACACAATGAGGCGAATTACATTCACAAATTATCGTGTTCTCCATATCCCCCCACGATGGTCACATAACTTCCCCACACACGCGACTCTCACAGGCATTTGTGCGAAGAAGACATTTGTGTGAGATGGAGGAAAAATTGAATTTATTACCTCTGTAGTCATTGATGGCCACAACGAGGGTGAGAGTTGAGCCGAGGGGTACAATACCACTCACAGGTGATGCCCATGGACCCTTGCCTTGCTGTATCTCCATCCAACAGTCAACGTTGTCCCCGCGGAAATCCAATTGGATCACATCGAGATCCGCAATTACCATCGGTGGCTTCGATGCTGTCTTCTCGTAGTCATTGAACCACTCACATCGAAGCCTCTTGGCCTCATCCCAAACTTCCAGCAGATCCTTGTCATACTGGACTACGACCTAAAATTTTTATTATGAAAAGAAATTTTTAGATAAAAAAAATATTTAAGAAAATAAGGAAGCTTTAAAGAGCTTTAGATTAAAACTTTTACTTTAGAATGAGTTTTAGAGAATGTGTGTTCCTCTTACTCATAAAATTTTTATTTATATTACCTACAAAAAGGAGAGGGCATGAACAATATGAAATTAATAATATAATATGAAATTTTATTAGTTTGTTAAATGAGAAAAACAAATGAATGCAAATTAGATTATTCTAAGAATTCTCAGACATATCATTGCAAGTAGGGGTTGCCCATATAATTTCTTTTCTTTTTTTTTAATTTCATTGAAATTCCCATAAGGTTGAACATTAAACGGATATTCCAGACATAACTCAATTAGCACATAGAAAATTATTCCTTATTTTCATTAGCATTCTAGTGTGCGCGAGAGCATTCTTGTAGACATGGATGATGGTAATCAGCCGACATAAAATGTTGAGGAAGTTGGTAATGGTGGCTGAGAAAGTGATTATATCTGATGGGAGTGAAATTTATCACATGAAATGCGAACTCACCGTGTTCTCGTAGAACTGCCCATTGAGATCAGGCTTCGTGCCACACCGGGCGTATGCTATCCGGAAGGAAAAGAAGGTTTTTCCCGTGGACGGAGGAACGTAGACGCATCTGGGGTCACTGTGTTGACCTTTTGAGCTGACAATACCCTCGAATGGTTGCGAAAAGGACAAATGCACATCCATGTGATCCTTGCCGCACATCACCTCCAGCGAAACGATATTCGGCATCCCATCTGGCCGTTCCAAGGGCCATATTTCATTTCCGGCTAATACTAGTCTTATCTGCGCCATGACCCATCGGGGAAGTGCGTGAAAGAGAGAAGAAAGGGAAAAGAACATGGTGGAGAATTAATTAATTGGCTCAACTTATGCAATATTCCATGATTTTCGTGAGAAGCTAAATTAGTGATGAAAGTCTTCTGTCTCGCAAGATTCTCATCTTTGACACCTGAGAAGAACCTTTGCTGGACTCTTCGTCGTGTTGAGTGCCTTATCTTCAATTTCAATAACACGATGTTTTATTATTTTGAATTTTTTTTTAATTAAATAACCATAATTAAATTTAATTAAATAACATGGGATGGCAACATGGAAGATTAATCTCGTTCACCACTTTATTGCCTCGTGGATGACTCTTCATACATATTGCTCCGTCAGTGTGAGAAAGTACACGTGGCCTTTCCTCCCAAATCTCACACATTTTATGCTGCAAAAGTTCTTATCCCCGCGGAGATGGTATGAAATGGACACCTCGTGATGGTCAAAGCTCACCTGAATTTACCTTCATGTTGGCCGAAAATTTCTGCTTTACAAGATATTATGGGTGCTTTTGTTGCAATAAATTTCACGTTTATTGCCCCAACGCACCTTTTTCGCGCGACCTGCTCTTCCCCAAGCTATCTTCTGTGTTATTTTATTAATCTTTACTACCTTCCTCTCAGTTATGGTCCACCTCATTCACTTCTATTCCCTGACTTGGTCAAAGGGCAGATAGCTGCTCAATGAACAACGTAAAATTTCACAATTTTATTACTATTTGACACAGGGTAGTAGATTTCGACATCTTTAAGTCGTAATGAACTCTAGATTTATCTATTCCATCTACAAATTATCTGCAAATAGCAAATTCATGGACAAAAATTGCAAACCAACAACAAAAAAATTGTTAGCCCCTAAAAGTTTTGGCTTCCCCATTGAGGCAAAATTATTATGAGAAATTTGGCTTCATCATGGTTCTTCCGATTTCTCATTATTTTTCCAGCATTTCTTGCTTTCTTAGCCATTTGCGAAATTTCACATGACTTCCCCGCGATGACGAAAGAGATCGCAATCTGCGATACCCCTGGACAGTGTCCAAGATCATCTTGCGAGGTGAATTGAATCCGTTACATGAGTGATGATTAGGCGATCGCGTGGCATGTGATGCGCCACCATTCTCAATTTCTTTCTCAGAATAAAAGACGTATAGGTAGGAAACCCAAATGAGCTTCTTTACAAGGTATTTTTGCAATTAAGGAATGTTTCATTGCTCAGGGAGGCGAAATATTATTATGTTGCCGCCCCTGATTAGGTGCATGTTCTCTGGAACTTTTATGCATATTGGTGGGTCAATTGTACTACTTCACTACTTGATGTAGGATTTCTTAAGAAGACAAATTTCTCGCTGATTATGCTTTCGCCTCACATGTTAATTTCAAATGCAATTGCAACCACCTTCTCATTAGCTTTATATTGTGCTCCTAATTTATTTATAAGTTGCAATAGTTGCCTTTCATCTTCAAAGGATGCCAAAGACATTTGAAGAATACCTACTCTTCTTTTAAAGCTATACGGATGCTTCATCTATGGAAAAATTCCATATTTTTAAGAATTCTTTTCATTTTGAATTAAAAGACTTTGACCTCTTTCCAACTTGAATAAAAATGTTTAAAAATTATTTTTTAGCTCTCTAGTATAGGTAATACATAGGATAGTCCATTGAGCTTTTAATTTTTATGAAGTGTTGATGGGGATTTCTTCAGCGAAAGCCACCACTCGTGGAAATTCCTGAGAGATGAATCAACAGAGCGCAATTCGCGTTCCATCGTGCAATTTCTTCTCCCCGCGACCATACGGTGAAGAAGGTTAATTGCATGTGAGGCACTATCGCGATCGCGGGTGTGTATAGCCGTATGGTCAGAATCGCACCATAGATCAACAGGTGAAATTTCCTTCATTACTGCGCAACCAATTAGGCAAAATGCTGAAAAATTTGCCTCCATATTGCTCGCTGCGCTTTTTTGGGTCGACGGAATCGGCATCTGATTTTTCAATCACACACAACACTTTCATACCTTTTGCCATCGCTCTGCTTCACTGTTATTATGAAATTAACGAATCTCTGATTCCACACTTTGTGCCCATTTTTCCATCCCGTAAAACAAACTCAGAGACATTCAAACAATTTCCACCAAGGCGCGCGCGAAAAATCCTCCAAAGAATTTAAGCTTGTCCCGAAAATTTCACCTGCAAAGAAGCGAATGTTTACTCATGAGATTGCACCAAATTGGTGGTTAATTTGCGGCAGGAATGCATTTCTGGTGCATTGAATTGCTCTTGCGATCATGGAGTGGTATAAATTCCCCTGTGCTTCCCTCGGGGTGAATCGTGTTCCAGACTACACACACAGCATTATATACATATTGGGAAGAAAGAAGGTGCATCCTCCTTGAGAACTCTTTTTTTCCCGCATTGCAAATTACTGTGAAGGGGAAAAAGAAGTGAAAGAGATTCATTTAAGACATTTCGTGATATTTGTCTTTCGGCTGCATCAGCGGGAAGTGCATTTATTGAAACAACCCAATAATTGTGCCTCAAGTAATCGCAAATTTTCGGAGGCGCACGCCAGATAAATTACGCCGGCGGATGTATTCAGAAAGGAAGCTTGGGCGCTTCTAATTTTACATAAAAGTAAAAGTGAAAATAAAAGGAGACACAAAGAACATCAAAAACACAGAAATTCATTGAATTTCATGCAAAGGATATTAACTTTAACTCAGATATGGCTAGAAACCTTTTGAAATTTGAGTTCAAAATTGCATAGAATAGTCAGTTTCAGCCAAAATTTTATGAAATTTTGTGTAAGAAGTTCTAAAAGTCTTCCCTTAATCGAATCTGCTTGGTTTCTATGGAAATAAATCTTATAAATAATTTTTGAATTATCCTGCAATGTTTAATGCCGCCTTCCGCCCTTCAAATTCTCGCAGCGTATGCCGCCGAAATTCATTCATTTTTTTTCACAACCTGCTTCACATTATTGGGGCAATTTTTCTCGTGGTGCCGCGGATTAAAGATCAAGAGGTGCAAAGAAATGAGATCTCACAATACCGCAGGAAATCCCACGGAAGGGATTTCATTTATATATCAAGTTGATACGATAAATCAATTGGCAGTGTGAGTATGAGAAATGCAGTTTGTGATTTTCAGGTTGGCAAATTGGCAGTTCAAAAGTGGAAAATCGATTTTTAATGATGGCCTCCGTTGAGTGCATTTTCTCCTCTTCCTCTCTCAATCACATCAATTACCCCGTGGTGGAACAATCATCAATGCTGGATGTCTTTTCCTGCCAGTAAAACTTTGTAATTTGGCTCATTTCCGAATTGTATAATGCCTTCTGCTGCGTATTATCTCGATGGTTCTTCTTTCGCGGGCGCACCTGAGTGAAGATGCGGTGCTTTCTTGGGTGGAAATTTTGTGTGTTAATTGAATTCTAGGTTACCGCTTTTTGTTCCACTAAAAAAAAGAAGCAACAGCAGCCACATTAGAATGCTTATGTGTGCGAGGCAGCATTTTAAAACATCGCACACTAATCAATTCAATGGGAGTAACTGCACCAATTGTTCTTGGATGTTAAACATGAGGATTTCGTGCAGTTGTATACTTTAAGATATTTTATGTGAGCTAGAAGGTGTTGTTAAATTGCACTCGTTCTAGTCACTTCGCATCTCAATGACTGCGCGATGCACACATATGTACATTTTGGCGGGAAATGTCACACACGTGTTTGCCATTGCACATAGCACGTTAATCTCTGGCGCTTTTCCTCCTATATAGAGGAACTCTACACCTGCAGTTCATTTGCTCATCATTTATTATATGAATATAGTAGTAAATGTACCAATGTATTTACAATCGGAAAAACTAATAGAGAATCGCTAATTGCAACAAAGTTGTGTTTATTGAGATTTGTGGACATGAAGAAGTAACTTCCGAGTTCTTTGCGCTCTGGAAACCTGAATGCCCCTTTGACTGCACTCGTGGATCATGCAACAAACTAATTATCTTACTTCTTATTATGGCTATTAATCACCACATTGATTGCACTTATGGCATCGCACACACACAAGACCATTTAATGGTCTCATCAAATCAGTGAAATGTGATCTCAATGCATAAGAGGCTCAAATGCATAAATCAATGTCGCGGAAATTGAGATGGAAGTATGGTGGAAAATTAGAAGGAACATTGGTTAACAGGCGAAAGAAGTAAAAACAACCCGACCATCGAAAGATGAAGATGAATTTCCGACTTTTAACATCGTGAAACATTTTTCTCTGTCTCCTCCACATTGCTCTATGGCTTACACGTTACCTCCCCCAATGATGGATCACATGGGTGAGACGATGCGGCATGATTTGAAATTAAGCCCGCTCTACTGTGTTGTTGCACTTAAAAGAAAATTCTCGCCTTCTTAAAAGCAAGAGTCTGTGAGAATTTTTTTTGCTTCTTTTTTTTGTTCAAGTTTTCATTGTTTCTATTTAATTTTCTAGAAGATTAGCCTATCCAGGGCTTTTAAAGTGTGTAAGAATTTTATACACATTTATCTTTATTAGTTTATTCTCAACAAATGAGTATGATGCTGATCAAATTTTACTTGCCTTTTTTTGTCTTAAAATTTCTAACATTTTGTTAAGTTTTTTATCCTTAATTTCTCCTAATTGTTCTCGATTGATAAATTAATTTTAATTTTTATATAAAAATTGATTTTACTGGTCAAATGCGTTCCATTTTCAATGAGAGTTAAAGAAAGAATTTATTATTTTCAATTTTCTTCTTCTTCTGCACTTTAAATTTGTACTGCTGTTGGATTCCTTCCGGATCCATATAGCCAATAATTTTAATCTACTGTTTCAATAAAATATTTAATTACCTACAAGAATATTAAAAAGTTTCCGCCTCCTCTTGCAAATGAAAATATTCTCTTTTTGAAATTTCCATAAACCAATTTTCCTCAATTAACGGTTTTCGCAATGAATGTATGGCTTTGGAGGTTTGAATGAAGCACACCGAGAAAACCCCACAGCCTGATTTTTCTTAATGTTTAACCTCCATAAATGTTTAATTGCAAAATGTTTTGCAAATCAATTCAATATAATAGTATTTTCAATCACAAATTTCCCCTGTGCAAGAAATCAGAACACCAACTGGCTGCCTATGAAGAACAATTCAATATGAAAAGAGTAAAATTGTAATGTACTGTAAAATTTGCGGTTTGTATAATTAAATATTACGTTGCTACGTGAATTTGCTATTTTTGCCAGGTGAGAAACTTAAAGAGGGGCCTCCGAGATAAATCACACGCGCGCGGATTTCCGAGATTCCCTCTGTGTAGTAGAGTTCCGACATATTGCTGTGTCTGCTCTCACGTTTATTGCTAATGAAAATGACCAAGTAATTTAATTTTTGCAGTGTGGAAAAATTCTCCTCCATTGGCCACACACAATTTATCTCATCTCCTAAAAGAGATTAATTGCCGCATACATTGAGAGTCCATTCAGCTCTTTGGGTACATTATCTGTTTGGAGGCTGAATGGGAGCATTATATATAACACAACGAAGAGTGCTCAGGCGGATTGAGCTTGCGAGACAGATTTAGTGGTGAGATTGCAGACGGAAATACTTACTGTACATTGCAGGATTAGAAAGACGAGGCTAAGGTCCCACAGTCTCGTAGGACCCTTCACTGCGCTCCACATCTTGGAGCACCAATGTGGCCTGAAAGTGTAAGCAGAAAATCAGTATAAGAGAGTGAATTGCCGGACATGGTGCTGTGTGACAAATTCCGTGTACACAAATACGAAAGACTTGTGAGTATCATCAAACAACGAACCCGAAAGTTTCTCGTCCGGAACTCACATTGCGTGATGTAAGTCTGTCTAACCACACGATTATGGGCAGTTCAATCAAGTAGAGCATGAAATTGTACACCTACAATCATCTCTCTATGCTACTTCTATGAGAAACAAGGCGCGCATACACCATAGCATCGCGGAGACATTATATGTATATACATAGCTAAAAGCAATTGAGTGAAGGAAAATAAACCACACGAGTGGTTGAGAAGTAGAGTCTCTCTTTTTTTTTGTCTTCACGACAAAACGTAATTTATTGTCACAATTATCAGAAGCATTGACCATATTTGTATGGACATAATGTTCTCTTCTCCCCATTTGCAAAGAATTCTGCACAGAGAATAATTGACTCATTCCCATAGCACTTTGTGCCCACCAGAGAATGATAGTGGTGAAGAAGGTAATAGAGAAAGAGACACAGGAAAAAAATTAGTGAATGAATTTTACTTTCTATCAATCTTCTTTTTTGCCTCAAACTCACCAATCTCGCGCACAAGACATTCATGAAAATTCTTCAGCAGTGACACTCAAGCACCGACATAGTTTCTCTTCTGCAGACATGACTAAAAGAAGGTTTAAAATTGTCATAACTGTTTTCAACTCACAGCGTTTCCCCTCTCCCCCGCCCTCATCAAAAAGACGCCACAACAATTCAGCACAAGACGTTTGCTTTTCTTTGCTTCCCATTTACTCTTTGCATGCACACAAGAAGTTTTCACGGTGAAGATGGCGAGAAAAAAATCTAACGTGTTTTGCATACAACTTGTGGAAAAAAATTTCCACCAAGAAAAATATGTAGGTAGGTACGGACATTGCAAGGTGCTTCAGTGTTGATGTCATTGTGCTTGAACAATTTAGGAAAATTGTTAAACATCGCTGTAAAGCATTAAATGCTAATTTTCAATTTTTTAAATAATTTTCCGAAAATATTCTGATAAATTTAAGAAAATGTGATAAATGATCTTGAATGAAACGATCTCCTGGGGCTGTATTCTTTAAAAGTGAAAAACTCTCGTGATAAACTCCCAAAAGCTTTTTGCAGGGAAAAAGCGAGGAAAACTTCACGTGAGCATGATCCTCTAAGAAAAATATTACATCCGTGATAAACTCTCGTAAGATTTTGCAGTTTTTCACGTTTCTTTTAATGCGCTAAAGCCTTCAGGAGTTTATCACGGGAGTTTTTCATTCTTAGAGAATTCATGCACTGATCAAATAAAATTTTATACTAATCATTAAGAAAATTTTCCGGTCTAAATGAATATTTTATGATAAAAATATAAGACTCAAAAATGTCTTTCGCAACATCTCAATCACTCCACTTTGTGAAAAGTACATTTTAGATGTAATTCTGTTTTTTAGCTGTGATTCTTTCTTCAAAGAAGCACAGCTTCTGTGTACACTCTAAAATGCAAAGTCGTCAGATCGGGCTCAAACTTGGGATGAGCACGAATTAGGGTCCCTACATTCCAAAAAACGGTGGCGCCAAAAATCTTTCCGTCCGGCCGTCCGGCCGTCCGGCCGTCCGGAACCTTTCGCTAAATTACAAGAGAACGGTAACAG
This sequence comes from Lutzomyia longipalpis, assembly GCF_024334085.1. Taxonomy (NCBI): domain Eukaryota; kingdom Metazoa; phylum Arthropoda; class Insecta; order Diptera; family Psychodidae; genus Lutzomyia; species Lutzomyia longipalpis. The sequence continues at coordinate 14,721,456 of NC_074708.1, read as the reverse complement.
ATAGAAACTTGCGGTCAACGGCAAAGTTCATATATCGGGTGGAAGACATCCGATTATGAAGTCAAATCCAACCCCCCACCCCGGCGTCCGCCATTTTGAATAACTGTCAAATTTTGTTTTCCCTATATCTCAGCTTCTGTAATAGCTAAAAATCTGAAATTTTGATATGTTGTAGGGGCCATCAAGAGCTTTCCAACAATACCTCATTTTCGAAAATCGGTCAAGCCGTTTAGTCAATATGGCCGCCACAATTTTTCATCGAAAATCGACCATAACTCGAAAACGGCTTGACCGATTTTGATCAACTCGGGCTCAAATGAAAGATATTAATGAGCCCTACAACTGCTCGGAACATTGCAAGTTCATAAAATGACCGCAAGTGGCGCTAAAATCGAAAACAAAATTTTCGATGAGTTTTCGATGAATATCTCGAGTACCGCTTTATAGAATTGCTTCAAATTTTGATATGTTATAGTTGGCTATAATATCTTTCATCATGCCAAAAATGAAGAAAATCTATGTAGCCGTTCCGGAGATATCGCGTTTTAAAATTAACATGTCATATCCTGATTGATTTGAATAAGTCCAACGCCCCGCGAAGCGGGGCGTTTTATATATACACATATAAAAGTAAAAGTAAAGTAAAATATATATATATATAAATGCATAGATATACATATACATATAAAAATGCAAAGATAAATATATATAAACTGCAAAGATAAATATTAAATTAAATATAGCATGGATGGAACAGTATAAAGCGAAAGAACGGTAAGTAAAACTTACGGGCTGTGATTCTTTCTTTTTCAATGAAATGTGAAGATGGCTGAAAATTGAGGATGGGCAAATTTTGAGGAAAGCTTTCTCGCGTACCGAATCACAGCCAACGCCCACGATTAAGGCATTTCACAAATTATCTGCGCGTTGGCTGTGATTCGGTGCGCGAGAAAGCTTTCCTCAAAATTTGCCCATCCTCAATTTTCAGCCATCTTCACATTTCATTGAAAAAGAAAGAATCACAGCCCGTAAGTTTTACTTACCGTTCTTTCGCTTTATACTGTTCCATCCATGCTATATTTAATTTAATATTTATCTTTGCAGTTTATATATATTTATCTTTGCATTTTTATATGTATATGTATATCTATGCATTTATATATATATATATTTTACTTTACTTTTACTTTTATATGTGTATTTTTAAAGCAAAATGTAAATTTTTACACAGATATTGGATATTCCGCATAATCGCATATAAAACAAATAGAATTTTTCCCATCCCTCCCCCCACAGTACCCATCTGGGATCCAAAAGGAGTTTCAATATAAGAGCTAGCTCTCTCTGTAGTTGGCCGCATCATTATGCTAAAGAGTCTCTGTAACATTCTGAAATATTTCTTAATTGATGCCACGCCGAAGAGATACACCGCAAAGTTGTGAACCACGCTCTGCCCTCATCATGTTAATTGCGCCAACATCGAGACGCTGTCTGTGTGAATTTTCTCTTCGGGGTATATAGACAGAATAGAAAATTCTTCTTTCCACCGTCAGGCCTCTTCAATAGGTTTTACGAGCGAGGGAAGAGTCAAGAATGGGCTCTTCTTGCGTCACATTAATTAACACACTTCATCATTCTTCGGCACATTCCTCAGGCCTATCCGTTGCTGGACTTTTTTTTTCGGGGGGGCTTTCCCATGGCTCCATACACTCCAATTGACCTTGAGTGACTCGCCGGTAATTGTTTCTGTCAGACCATGAGACTTCTGTTGGGTCTCTCTGCGCAGAGCGAGAGAAGATCATCGCACATGAGCATGATGATTACAATGTGGTGGCGTTTAATTGCCATCTCCATCTCCTACCTCCGCAACCATGGTCGGCGTGAATTCTGACCGGAGTGCCCATAAATCACCCAACAATGTCTCACAAGACACCACCACTGACTCCAATTACTGCATCTTACTGCCGCACGAAGAAAATCAGGTATAATATGCTCACGAGAAGTGAGACAACGAGTTTTGTCCACGAACATGCCAAATGATCTTTACCACAATTTCCCAAAGAAACCTCCGTGCCACACACGATCCATTCCACCGTGAATTTGTGCATTGATTAATTTTATTGTTCTGTCTTGTGCATCACCAATGCAGCAATGTTGTGTTGCTTCAGCATGGAATTCTTTTTTTTTTCTTCAACATTTCGTATAGCACCTCTGACCCAGATGCATAATGAGATGGAGGAAAAATGTGCTTTATCAACACCTCTTGAGTTCCGCAAAAGACACACAAGAAGGTGACAATCGTGATAAGAGGGACTCTTCTGCATAATTCCGCAGCGGTGAGACACGTGCAGATTGATGATGGAGTACACTGATACAAATGGTTTACATTTTGTCTTCTGATGGAAGTTTAATTAGAGTTTGAAGGGAAAAAATTTGAGAAATATTAAAAATTCTTGAATATTGATACTTTTTAGCAGCTTCAACATCCACTACAAGTACCGCACGTTTTAAGGGTACTCACTCTATGAGCACATTAACATTCGCTGTGAGGCATGGTACTAAAGCTGAATAATTCTAAAAATTCCGTTTGAATTTCAATTGAAGGAAATTTATTCGTTTAAATGAAAATCAAAACATCAGAAATTTTCTCGAAATGAATTGATGGATTTCCAAAACCACGCCCATATTATATTTTTCACTAGAAGCGTATACTTCATTGCAGTAATTGAAAGTTGCTGCACATATGTATGTTTGAATAATTAATTTTTCTTTTTAATTTAATTTAAGAAAAAATTTCACCAAAAAATTATTAAAAAAAAAAAATATAAAACATAATGCGTATCCCCACTGTATTTTACAAGAAAAAGTAAAGATAATCTTAACAGTGTACCTAAATGGTAAAGGTGCTAAAACATCCACTTTTCGGCAGTGCAATTATTTCATCAATGTGTCTCTGGGGGGACATTCTCTTGAGGTATCCATCGATCTTGACGATCGATGGGCACCGTTATGTTCCTGAGAGAAAATAAATTGTCGCGATCACTTGAAAAATGAGCGACTCCCCAGACAGTGATGGTCGCATGTCAAAGCATCAAATATCATGGCTTTGGGGCTCCCACACATATGAGCACGTCACAGGAGTGCTTGAGGCAGAAAGGCTGTGTGGTATAAGAGAAGATCCCATTGCGGAGTACAATTGCAAATTAATCAAAAGAGAGACCCATGGCACTGTAGATAGTTGATGACAGATCACATATTGACTGATTCCGCACCTGGGATGCTACATAATGTTAGTGATGGTGTGGAGGTGAAATCTTCACACATTCCACGGGAATCCGCATGGCTATGGGGCAGGTAAATATTTGCTTATCAGAATGCACTCGCGAGGAATTCCTTGTGGCAGTGAGGTGGTCACTGAAGAATAAATTATTTGAGCAATCTCAATCCATTAAAGTCTCCGCGCGGGATGATGAGGTATGAGAAAAGAAATTTCAACTCAAATAAAGTACAGTTTCAATTTAAATTCTTTTTCGCGGTCGCACAGGGCGTCTTAGCTTGGTAGAGATGACACATCATCATTATCGTCACATTTTACCATCATTAAGAGCGTCTGACGCTCATGTGGATAGACCTTATGAGCGGGGATACCATTAAAATCTCATACATTTGAAATTTAATTGGAATTAATGGAATCGTGATTTATCTTGGGGTATTTGTCCACCTCTTCTCTCCAATCGCACAACAACCGTGAACTGATTTTCCCATCAACTTGGACGATCGGTGGACAATAATGTATTTTAGCAAACACTCCATCACCATAAATGCAAAACTCCCGCCTCACAATGGGTCCCCTCAATGGTCCGTCTTATAGCTGGGTACACCGTTTTAATGATCTTCTGCCTGGACCCCAAGGGGCATACACAAGAGCTCTATTGTTGGGGACGCCATGTGGGGGCGACAGACAGCGTGTGGGCATCTGCCACAGTGATAACACAACAAATTCCGGCCAATATAGTCTCAATCTCTGTGGGCGAACTCTTAAATCTCTCGCACTCTCAGACAAACATTCAACAACAAGCTAAGTGCAGCACTAGGTGCAAATTATATAGCAGAAAACCAGAAAGTTGCAAATCAGCAACATTTCAGCAAATTGGCCGGAAGGAATGAGGTGTTTCACTCAACACTCTGTGGATTTATTGGTAAAAAGAATCAAAGACTCTCCTATTATGGGAAAGATCTTAACTTCTTGAACTCTCAAACAGAAAGCAGTGGGAATTTGATAACCATCTAACATTCAAGTGGCTCTTTACATCGTTGCTAAATTTGTGCCAAAATAAATTGAAAAGGAGGTGCAATACTATAGAATTTGATGCTACCTCGGATGCTACAATGTTGAGTTAAGTTTCATAGGAGAGGATGGAGTAAAAACGATTTTTTCCTTTCAAGAATAATGAAATAGATTAAAAGATCTGTTTTGAGAGTCAAAGAGAAATATTTCGACATTGAATCATTAATTTAAAAAAATCTTGCACGGTCAGATCTGGACCATATCTCCCTAATCATGAATATGGCATTGATTTAAGATTTTGTAATGAAAATTTCAAGAAATAATAGAAATAAAGAATCTCTATTCATGATTAAGAAAACATGAAAATACCTACTGTTTTCATTTAAAGAACTTTAACAAAAAAATACAAATCACATATGTAAGAAATTCAATGTAATATTTATCCTATATTTATTCATTCAGTAAATAATCAAAAATTTTAAACACTACCTAACTGAAAAACTTGTTTCCACCATTACCCTACTCTTCGACAACGTTCTTGATTTTTTTAAAAACCTTTTAGATTTCTTTTGCTCAGCACCGTGAATTTATTTTAAAATCCAAATATCTCAATGAAAGTGAAAATCTCTATCAAAACACAAAAATACAAATAAATAAATATGAATTGAGTAACGTTTTCTTTGGGGTTTTTAAAAAAAATCCAAATAATCTCATCAACCTCATTCCGCGCGAAAGGAGGTTTGTGATGCTTTACTGTAAAATGGCTCTTTTCGGATGAAATATATTAATGAATTTCAAATGAGAAGCAATAAATATTGATTGAGAGTCCCTCAATTTGCAATATATACCAAAAAAAGCAGCAAAAGAATAAATTTTCTTCCCATAGCTAATGGGTACCAACACATAATTCTTCCATGAGATTAGCAATTTGAAACAGTAGCACTGTAAATTTTCCTCTTGATTTATATAGCAAATACCCGCGTGCCTGAGAGAAAATCTCATTGCATGGTGACGAAAAGAATGGGAAGAAGACACAATTGGTGTGTTGGGTGCGATGATTGTGCGACTCTAATCGATTTTTCATACACACTTAGCAAAATAGCAAAATAATAAATTTTCTTTTCCATCTTCATGCCAACTCAAAGCATGAGATTTTCAGTGAAGGTACGCGGAAAGGGCGAGCATCAAAAATAGCTTGACCGACATCATAACATGCACAAAAAGTCCATGGGCAGCAGATGTGTGTTATGGTATATTTTTCTCGAAGAAAGTGACCACTCTATTTGTTCGGTGGAACTATCAACAGAACAGACCGGCTTCTTTGGGCACCCAGAAAAAAAGTAAATCAGATTAAATTAACATTTTTCAGGGCTCCCTTCTTCGCGCGCATTACAGTTGCTCCCCGTGCGAGAAAATTTATAATTGCCCAAAAATATCCAACATGGTGGCTATTCTAATTCATATTTCTCACCACTTGATGAGGCGCGGTGTGTGAAGAGATGCTTGAGCGAAGAAGATACAGTGTGGAAGATGATGCGGAGGAATAGCCGAAGAGTTACCGTTTGATTTAACAATGTGAAATGAAAACTTACACGCACTTTCGTGGATCGGATACACTTGAGGAGCACGCTGGTCTGTCGCGAACGCGGAGACTCTACAATAAAATCAACTTCGATAGCGAGAAGATCGAATTTAATTTCAAATTAATTGCATCAATTGCTCCATTGGGCAGCAAAGAAAGTGAAAATCACGTGCGAGATCGTCTACGGGGTATTTAGGGCATATTCATTGAGACTCAGGTGTTTCCTTACATTCCAAGAAATATATAGGTCACTTATGAATAAAGGTCTAGCACGTCTAGCACATATTTCTGTCTACTCGCCTTTAAGATTGTTTTATTTATAATCTTTTTCGAAAATTAATTGTTTATAAAAAAAAAACAATTAAAATTTTTAAAGGGGTTTAAACGTTTTCCGGATTCATTTTAAATCTAATCTATACAAAAGACTCGCTTAACGTATTTTTTTAAATTTTCACTTTGAGTCATTATTGGGATTTTCTTAAGATTCTGAAATTTAAGATTCAGGGGAGGGGGAACTAGTTAAAATATAAATAGAACATTAAGCCTTGATATACCCAGACAAAAAATGGAATATTCCACAATTGATATAACTTAAGAAAAAAATCAACCTGGATTATACCAGGTTATACCAAAATAGAGAAAATTCGTAAAAATTGCTGCGCTTTTCCGGGAAATACCGACGCTTTCTTTACTTTTGGCAATGTCTTATTACAATAATTTTAAAACTAAAATAAATTACATCTAGAAGACTGATTCAATATATCATGAATATGACTCTTTTTAGTATTTTTAACCGCAGTGTTCCGCCATTAAGTTTATAAGCTTTTTTGGACTTTATAAAAATTTGTAACTGATCAATTTTCAGGACTTCCAGTAATTTGTTACTATATACATGTGGGAAATTAGTGAAATCTAAGCAATTTCGTGAAATAATGAATTTGAGTGAAATCGAAGTGTCTTTGAAAAGAAAAAATCAGTAGATGAATTCGTGTTGAGAAGAGAAGAAAGAATTTGTGACGTGAAGAAAAAAAGGATTTGCGCTGTGAAGAAAAAGGACAATTGAGGAGAATTTTGCCGTGAGGAGTGATAAAAGACGATTTTAGCACCGGAGTGATCCAAACTACAAGAAATAATTTTGGTAAGTCCAAGTTATTTCAACATACATACACCTACAATACAACACAAAAATATAGAATGAATTTAAGTTTTTATTTAAATCGCGGCTGTACTACAGATTCTCACTGTAAACCAGATTTAAAAGTCTCAACGGTAATAGCTTCACTTCTGCTTCTTTTTGCAAAGATTTAGACCAAAATAGAGAGAATAATATGAGCTGTGAGTCTAAAGCGGGAGCTTATTATAGAGACTCAATACGAGATTTCTTTCATTCATTGAGTTTTTTCTAATTGAGAATTTCTCTCAAAAATTTCAATCCAAATACCTTCCGCGTTTATACCTCATTTTTGCAATGATTGCTCGAATCTTTTGATGTCAGTCCACTAATTGGTGGTGTTCTTTTGTTGTGCAGAAAAACCCTCACATGGAACTCTTTTGTGATTGTGGATGGTATAAGACATGTGTGTATGATTGCGGGAGGCAGTGCGTGGGAAGTTCACACACTGTGGGAAATTATACCATCATTTGTTAACTGACAATCTATTGAGGAACATGACCAAGAGATCACCTGTCAATTTATCCCCTCATTTAACTCCTTCGTCGTTTTTTTTTTCGTGATCTCTCCAATTCTGACGTCAATATGTGGAGTGAGTGAATAATGGTTCCCTTTTTTTTCTTACGCCACAGATCTGGGAATATTCTGTGATGTAGAGAATCCGAGCGTTTAATGATGAAGGAAATTACCATAATGAGGCAACATCCTCAAGTCATAGCAATAAATCTGTTTTTGCACTTCTCCCGCGCGTTTTATGTGCATCCAGAAGACACTTCTCAGGGCGAAATGCCGGTGCAATGCCAGAGTTGCAAATGCCATAGAATTGGGATTAAGTGTGAGACAATTTGTGGCACGTGGTGGTGCCAAAGTGGGATGGGTATAGATGAATTTCACTGAGATTGTCTCCTACACAATAGATAGTTTAAGATTTGGTTTAAGATTTAAGCGACACCAATTTAGCGACACTGCTGGAGTTGATTGTTTCATTTTTTTTAGTGTTGTAATTTGCAGAAATTATTCAAAATTATTCAACATAAGCGGCGCTTATGCTAATGCTTAAATTGAGATACCTGTCACGTTGTTATTTTAGCATATTTTTTTTTGCTAAATATGTGTCCCACCTTTACATGGTAATTTCTTTGTTAGTATATTAAATTTTATCTAGATAAATAAAGTACTTAATTGTGATATTTAATAACAAAATACAATAGACTAAAATTTTGATGAAAGTTAAATTTTCCCATCGTCTTTAAGAATTGTATTTTAAATTAAGAATTTTACTTTTTTAATTTTCAATGTCCTTTAAAAAAAATGTTAGGAAACTTTTATTTTTCCAAATTCTTAAAATTTAATTTTTTATCTTAATCTGGAGGAATTTTCCTTCCCTTACATTTTCAAATCTGATATTGTGTGTAGAGAGAGATTCTGTAAATTTTCCCTGAGAAATCTTTCTCGAAAAATAAGGAGGGAAAAAAAAGATAATCACTGTGGGAGAGAAATTAAGCATCCGACAAACTCTCAAATACGGTAGCTAAACCGTATGGCGCTCCGCGAAAAAGTCTGGGCCTCTTGCGTGGAATTGTGTCGGCATGAAGAATTGAGCATTGCGGAGGGAACGCAGCATCGCGAGATTTTGTTAGCATTGGGAACACGATGGGAATGCAATGGAGTGTGTCCTCCGTGTATTTTCATGTCTTTATTATCTTCGTTCTGTTTGTTCCACGTCCGCAACATATAGGCCCCCACCATAAACCATAATTATTATAAATAATAAAATGAATTAAGCACGTTAATGATCGACACAGGCATCTTTCTCTTCTTCTTTTTTTTCTCAACTCACTGCATTTCGGGGGAGGCGGGCGGTATACAGTGTTTAACGTACGTATAGAAGAAATAAAATAAGCAACACCACCACCTAAAAACTCATATCCGTACCAATAATTTCACTCCTCAAGGCGGAAGCAAAGGGGGTCGAGGGAAATGTGGGGGCCGCACCAATCATCTGGTTGGATCTCTGAAATGCGTCGAGGGAACGCAAAGAATTTTCTCTTCGACGGGATTCTTCGATGCGTGGCTCCGAGTGTATTTGATAAGGTGAAACCTTCTTGGAGCCAAAGAGAATTTTTTGATCCATGAATAATTCAAATGATCGGAAATTGGTGAAGCGTACAGTTGCAGATAGAAATGTAGAGCCATCATTGGTGAAATTAGAATCTCAAATATTATTATTATAATTTTTTTTTTTCAATTTATCTTTTAGGATGGTCTTGCTGTATAAATTGTTGAAGGGTTATGAAAATTTCTTGTACATTTTATGTTTTTTATGCAATTGTCATCATGGGAGTCATCAACGGGACAATATTAAAGTTTTAATGAAGAAATTTTAATAGCCAAAAGGTCTGTATTTTTTTAATACAGCTTCGATTTTTAATTGATATTTCAAATGTTCTTTACCGTACAATATTTTTATTGCAAAATTTACTGTAGGTATTTACCGATTTTATTGGTTTTTTTATGCTTACTTTGTAAATAACAGAGCACGACATCCCACACCTAAGATTTTTATTGCATTCTTATTTTAGAATACTCAACCAACACTTTAATCATTAGATAGTTTATTTTAAATGAAAAAAATAATACTTGAGCTGTTTGCTTTCTTTAATTCAATACAGGCATGTAGGTATAGTTTATTCTATAAAAAGAATAAATTGTTGAAAATTTAAAACCTTTTAAAAAAATTATAAGGACAGATTTCCAAAAAAATATTTGGTCTAATTTTCTTGGGCGTGGAGACTACATAAATTATATTTTCTAATTGTCTAACTCATAGCTTTAAGAAAAGAATTTCCATTAATTCCATAATGGAAAATTTAATGATGAAACATTTCTTTAATATTGTAAGCATAAAAATGAATAATGATCCTTTGAAAACATTTAAGATTGTTTCTTTTTATAATTATAAAAATTTTTAAAAAAAGAACAAATATACCTAATTCTTAAGGAAGAAGAGTTTGAGTGCCTGATGAAGTTGTTAATTTTCCACTGAAGAACCGATAGAATAAAATCTCCTAAAAAATAGAGAAATTCTAAACAATTTTTAAGGGGGGTCTCTTTTGAGAGCTGATGAAATTCAATGTTTTTATTTTTCTTAAGGTTTTTCTTAAACTTGATTTTCAAATGTTGGTCACATTTGAAGACTTATTATTGAAGAATAAGAAAATCACTTTCCGCCATCTTAGATGCGACGGAAATCTACTGGACGGATTTTGATGGGGTAAAAAGCAAATGAAAGAGGAAATACCAATGCAGATTTTGATGTAGCGGAATTTTGAATTTCCACTCTGGGGCTGAGAAAAGTGGAAAAACGTCAAAAAATCTGAACAAAAGTCACATTTTTTTTTACTTTTCTCAGCCCCAGGATGGAAATTCAAAATTCTGGTACATCAAAATCTGTACGGGTATGTCCTCTTTCATTTGCTTTTTACCCCATCAAAATCCGTCCAGTAGATCCTGAGAAAAACCTACCTTTGTGTTTTAGAGCAGTTCTGAGAAAAAGTCGGAAAATCACAAGATGGCGTCGCACTTAAGATGGCGAAAAGTGATTTTCTTACACTTCAATAATTAGGCTTCAAATGTAACTAACATCGGAAAACCAGGTTTAAGAAAAACCCCAAGAAAATGACAACATTAAAAATGGGTAAATTCTAACAGTTTTCCTAAGAGACCCCCCTTAAGGGAATAAATATTTTTAAGTTAACTCAACTCCAATTAAAGTCCATGTATTGTTTGTCTTACTGAATAAACGGAATGAACCTTGCTATTTAGGAGAAAATTCAATGCAAAAATGTTTACAAACAGAACGCGTCTGAGAGAGAAGTTTTGTGAAATACGTGAAATTATAATTTTCTACAATTCCCACTCGTGATGTTATTTTCTTCGATGCAACTGTAATAAGTTTCAAAGAGTGCTGCTTGTTTTTTTTCTTTCACCTCGGTCCTTCGAGGTACGCAAGTGATACACCTTTAGCCTCCGAGAAATCAATGAGTTGCTTGATGGCAAAAGACGTGTATATAGGTAAGAGGAAAAAAAGTGACCGAGACCAATGTCTTGCGATGATGATGCACTTGCTTGGCACGCATAAAAATTCAATTCGTTCGCAGTGGTTAGACAGATAGTTGTGATAGGAGTTGGAAATAAGAAAAATGTAGAGTCATATTGTGCGGCACATTGACCATCTTCTTCGTCTCCGCATCATGTTAACCATGTTGCACGCTCATGTGAAATCCACACTTCTCTCTCTCTTCTTCCGAAGAGAGTCTCGTGCTCCTCATCTCCACATTATTATATAACGGAATCAGAGAGAATCTTATGGAATATATACATAAATAGATAAAACTTTAATACAGTATAATAAATGGAAGTGGATTGTAGTAATGTGGTTGGAGATGATGCGCAAGACGAAGAAGTTGCGCGCGCCGAAGGAGGTTGGGGCTTGTGAAGAAATTGGAATTACCGTAAGTCTAATTCTGATGATTTACTGGCTATTGATATCCTTGTCCTCGTGTTCTCCTCCCCGATAACACACTTCGATTGGGCTGGCTGCCGGAAGATTCGGTGAGACACCGCGCGTAGAAAATTCCAAAATGCTCTTCTCAGGAGAAAATTAAATATGTATATGTATGTAGGTATTTAGATACCCCAACACAGAACAACTCGTGATGGACCTCCGGGGATTGTTTGTGGAAAAAATATTCGTTGGTCACAAAATTGAAAAATTTCACGTGTTGTATCTCCTTGTGTCAATATCCTCAGTATCCGCAATCGATCACACACCGAGCTGTCTCTATATTAAATTAATTTAATAATAAACAACAAAAAACACCCAAAATATATCGCGATAGATTGGGGGCTTAAGTCCCGTGCGCGCGCGATCGCTCTCCGGTGTGATTAGAGAGAAAACCGAGATGGAATTTTAATCACTGACATAATTTTTACACATTTCTTCATTCTTTATTCATTGGATCTCTCACCCGATCTCTCACACCGAGTGAAATTGCGTCTCTTGCGGTAGTCAATGTTGATTTCAATATTCAAAGTGCGTCTCTTCCACCACAAAATATAACCCAACAATCCCAATGTGAATCCAGTGGGTCCGGTTTATGAGCGTGGACTCCTTCTTGGATTGTTCTTCTTCTTACGTGTGATCTTCGAGCACCAAGGTTGGGAAGTTTCCGCATAAAATCAATATAATAATAAATATTTTGTCCCCAAAATACATTCTAGTTGGTGTAAAAATTTAAATTACAATTGGAGGTAAAAATCATCTAAAAAGTCTAAAAATGTAAATTTTAAAGCTTGCGGTTTATTTTAAAATAAGATTTTGTTGAAATTTAAATCAATAAATATATGCCATAAAGGCAAAGAACCACTAATAAATATAGGGGAGAGCGGGGTTAAAAAAGTCACTTAAGGGTTTAGAAAAAGCTCAAAATATCATATTTCCCAAATGGATAAAGCGAAATGTTTAGCTCATTTCTTTAGGAAATTTACTGCCCTACAACACATTCTCAGATCATTTTGTTCTATCTAGCTAGGAAATATGATATTTTAGGCTTTTTCTAAACCCTTAAGTGACTTTATTAGCCCCGCCCTCCCCTAAAACAAAAAATTTAATTTAACACTGTATAAACAATTTATTTTGCACATACAGTCACCTAGGGGATAGACATTTAACTTAAAATGTACTCATTTAATCAAAATAAATTTTAATTTTTAATCTGTAATCTGTTGAAATTTAGTTTTGTAAAATTTAAATCATAGAAAATTTTAATAATTTTTCTATCAGGGAATTTTCTTTAAGTAAAGGAAAATTTATTATCATTTCACGAAGAAAGAACCTCCAAATCTCCTCTTCAAGAATTAATAAAATTGATTAAAAAAGTATTAACAAAAGTATTTTCTTGGGAAATCACATATTTAATGTGATTATAATTCATGAAAAAATATTTTTAAATAAATTTTTAACAAAGCGAAACGTCGCTGGAATTTAAAAAAAACCTTTTCAATTCCAAACAATAGAAATTAAAGGACATTCATTGAAAAATGAATTAGAGATAAGCTTGGGATGCTCTAAATGAATTTAAGAACATAAAGTGTTTTTTTTTAAAGATTTTTTTTGGTGGAAGATCACTATTTAAACGATTTGTTTAAAGGAAAATTAAAAAAATATATCCGAAGAGTACCTGAGTCTAAAAAACAGGAAAAAAACGGATCTCTTAAGAAACTTTTAGCAAGAAATTCGACAGGAAAAATCAATTTAGAAAGTCCATTTAGCGAAGGAGTAAAGGAGCCGCAAAGTAATTTCTTCAATATCTCAAAGAAGATAGACAGAATGATGTCACTGGACATTGCGATCGTATTATGATGGGTTTACGAATGTATTGAAGGTGCATTCCACATAACTTGTTCTCTCAATTGCCATTATATAACACTTATGCTGATGATGTATTTGCAGATTGGCAGAATGATCTGCACAGTGCAACCCCATCGAGGGAAGATCACGGAGAGATCATACGAAATGATCGCGATCGACAGGGGCTTTTCAGCGTGATGTGCTTGATCGAAAAGTGGGCAAATCAGGCTTTACAATCTTTCGGTGTGTGTCTTCAGATATTTAAGAAGATGGTTGGGCAAAAAAAAACGACCAGAGAAGAATTGTCACTTTTTTGAGTGAGCGCAGCATTTTTGCCAACGCAGAAATTTCTCTCGTTGGCTAAAATTAATGATCTTGTTTCCTCATTAATACCACACCGATCGCCGAGAGATCCAAAATGAATAGAGGTTGATTCTTTCTTTTTTTTTTTTGTATACACGAGATTTTTCTTCAGCAACTCCTCGGTGGTTTCAAAAAATTGTCCAATGAAACATTAAAACTAACCGTCAGTGATTGATCTCGTCCCGATGTTTCCTCTCTCTCACAATTCCTCGTTCGTTCTGTGTGTGTGGGGCTTTTTAATCCAAATGGGCAAACAAATATTCAACTAATTGTCCAAACAAGTTGTTCAATATACAACTCTCGGCGCAAGGAAAAGAAAACGCGTACCACCACTTGAGATTGCGCACACTTGAGAGAAAAAAATAAAACTTTTAAACCTTAAGGGATTTTTCGGGATTTTCCGATAGCGCGCGCAACACTGAAATACGGATTAAATTCCAAAACACACGGACACTTTTGAGCCGATTAATCTCTCACGGTTTGGCTTTCTTGGGGGTTTTGGACACCAAGAAAAGGCCAAGTTCACGGGGGAAAAAACACGTGCTTATTCGGTCAGAGTTAATTGTAAAATACTCTGTGTAATGTGGAAAGAGACTCCGTTTACCTGTCTGCTCGGGCCGATGATCCTCCCCACATACCCGCAACTCCCCTACCCACGGAGGTGGGCAACAAGAAGACTCCAACTGTGGAGCGCACACACCGTGATCACCAACGCTGGCGGAGAAGGCACGATGGCGCGAGGAAGACGCTGGAGCGAGAGGTGCATTGTGGAGCTTGGCAAGGAGAAAAAGTAACGGAATGAACCAACCGACACGATGATCGCAACTTCTTGGGAGCCAACACACAGGTAAGAATGAAGAAAATGATCTTGTACACACCGCAATACCATCATCTGTTCCATAAGCTGCCCCATTCTGGTCATCGTCGGTGTGTGCACCTTGTGTGTGATCCACTCTTTTTTTGCTCGCTCTCAGCCGCCCCTCTTGCCCGATCACCAGCCACAAGCGAACAGGTAAACTCGATCGCGCGAGTCTCTCGGGGCCTTGGACTTGACTCATGATCGCGCTCCGGTTTTTGCCCATGAATGCGCCGCTAAGGCGGAAAAGGGATCCTCAATTGATCATGATCCCTTTGCGATCACTGATGCAGATCGCCCCGCATGTGAGTACACGATCCCTGATTTATCAGGCAAATATGCATTATTTTCAAGTCATCGATCACGGTCAAATATGAATGATCCTTTAAGAATTTTCAAGGAAAAGGGAAATGTAAAATAAATCTTTTATTTTGTAAAAAAAAAAAAATGAAGAAACATTGTGACCTAATATTAAGAAAAAAATTGTTTAAAATATTATAGATTTTATATTAGATGAAAAAGGTAAAACAGAATGGTATTTTCTTGCACGACAGGAAAAAAAATATAATTTGATTTGACCTCAATACTGCAGTTTGGGGTAAACAAATCACCAAGAAGTTTTTAAATTGTGGGATTTAACTCTTCATTTTACCAAAAAAAAATGTTCTTGGTCCTTTTCTTTAATGATACCTACCTCACGATCAATTTTAATATAAGATCATTTTGTTTATTCATGTGAAGGCGATCTTTTATTTTCTTCAATTTTTCTTAAAATCTCTTGATAATTTTAATAATAAACGTCACCTTTCTAAGGCGATTTCAATTGATCATTCTTTGGTGGATTTAACTTCGCGATCTCTTACAATCTATCACAATTTGATGCGATCATAAATTTTACATAAAAAATATCCCTCCCACGATTTCTAAAATGATCCTCAAAGCAAGGAATTTCATTTAATCTCCTTCTAGAAAATTACTTTTTCATCTCTAAAGGCTAAAGAGCTTAAGGGAATGGCATCATCTTTAAGTGCATCATCTGGTGTGTGGCAATGACAACGCAGTTGGAAGATGGTCGCTCCCACATTTTGCAGTTATTACATATATTTTTGCAATAAAATGTGGAATGCAGCTTGGAATTCATTCGCACTCCGCACAATATTCCCGGTCCATCCGCAGCAAAATCTCCCGCGTCGCAAGAGATCACTGCCATGTGAGACAATGCCAAGGTAAAAATTCCATCCGCGATCGCGATTCATGAATTAGCATATGAGGTGGATATCTAAACATGAGGCACTGTTTCTCCTAACGTCCGTATAAGATCACACTGATTATGTGGACTTTTTTTTCTTCTTTAGGAAACTCTCTTGCCTCCCATGTTGCCAACAATGTTGCCGCTCGGTTCTAGTTCCACTTTTTTTTGCTCGTGCGTGGACCTCGCACCTCCCATGAGAAGCCAAACTGTCTGCTTTGCCAACACATTTTGTCGCTGCGGCTAGATAAAATGTAGTACCTACCTAATAATTTTGTGAGCCACACAGATCATTCTCATAAGTATGTGAGATTGCTTCTGTGAATTTGCAAATATGGAGAAACAATAATACGAGAAAATCTTCCATATCAAGGCTTGTGTACGCGATGGACTGTCGATGGTACAAAAATTATTTATGCGAGTGTGGAAGCAACAATAATGCGGATCATGGAGGTGTAAAGTGGTAAAAAGAGGTGAATTCACAGACTTTTTCTCACCCGCAACACTTCTTGTCCATCTTGCCGTGTGATCTACATAAATAAATATGCTATATGTACAATATTTATACGTAAAATATATGTATCAAAAACCGTAGTTGATCTCACTTTTTTGCCATTCCACTGATTTATTTGCAATAATGCGGTTAAATCTAACAAAATAGGAATGTATTTAATAGTTTTAAAATGTAAAAAAAATCGAGGAAGTGTGGTAAAATTTACAAGTCGTACAAGAAATTTTACAGACGTTTCACAAAGAATTTTTTAAGATTGAATATCACAACATTATAGAATTTTTAAGACAAGAATTCTATTTTGTAATTTTGCATACCTGTTGAATAAATATTAAAAGTTTCATTTGAGAATTAAAACGCAAAGGAGCCAATTTACGGTATTATAGAGACTTTCTTCTAGGAAACTAATATAACACATATAGGTAATCTAATAAAGAGGCCTCAGAATTAGCCAAACTGACTTACTATTTTTCCCTGCTGGGAAAATTTAACAAAGATTTGCCAAAAAATGCAAATAGTGACGTCAAAATGGCATTATTTATCTACATCATTTTTTTAGACTATGAAACATTAAAACCAATGTTTCTTTGGTGAATTTTGATAAGATATTCCTGAAACATTTTTTTTTTAATTATTCAATTTCTCATCATATCTCAGAATATGTTTTATTTTTCGCTCAGAAATATTTTTCTTCTTAACTTCCATTTCTTAATACATTGTTAAGATTCGCTGAGGAAACATTAGCGTAAATGTTTCATGCAGTTTACATATGGAGACAAAACAATGACTAAAAGCTGTTTGGCAACTTATTTCTTAAAAAAAATAGAGCAACAGAAACAAAAATAAATCGAAGAATCAAATGTTGCATTAAAAGGAAAAATAAAACAATTCAGCTTAAACAGCTTAAACGAAATGTTTAAAATTCAGTTAACAAACTATTCATATTTAATCGATTAGCTATAACTCCAGAAGAGTTTTTAGTTGGGGTTTAAATTCAGCGTTTGTAGGAAACATCAAAGAGATGTAAAAACGTTGTTTTGTTGGATTCTTTTTTACAAACTAAGGAGTGTCATTTCTTTCTTTTCTTTTCATGTGCTTTTTTTTCGTCAATCTTAAGAGGTTTATTAGAAAGAAAATAAATTTGCAAATTATCAAAATGCTTTTTTCCAATATCAAAGACAGCCGCAGATTTGTTCCATTTCTCTGTATTGGGGCAAATAAATTCTTTTGCATATGAATCCGGTGTAAAGACGTAGTGAGGACGCCTAGTGGTTTGCCCTTTTAGGTGGAGACGCCTGGTGGATGGATGGATATGTAGCAAAGCAAGATTGCATCCCTTGTATGGAATTTTTAGAATGAGAAATGCAGTGCGTGCGAAAGAGTCAATCACATACAAAAGGTAGTAATTACCGTTTGATTCGATGACTATAACAGCATTAGAACATAAATCATAGAATTTTCTGCCACCTGACCACAGGTGCGTTTTTTTCATCCTGCCAATTCCATCTCACTCTGGCACCGTGTGTGTGCACTGTGAGGCATCAGCCGATGGTGTGTCAGCAATCAATCCCCATTTTTGCGTGAAGAAAGAAGACACTCACCCAACGACTCTGCAACTATGTTTTTTGTGCCCACTCCAGAGTGCAAAATATGCTGGCGACATTGCGCTCGGCATCTGCTGAAGTTGCATCTCGCGAAATCGGAAATAGCAAGTGTTTCAGATTATGATGGGGAGCCAAGACGGAGGTGAGGAGGACTCTCTCAGGGGCTCCAGCAATGGGTGGCAGGAACGGTTTCTTGCAATCCCCACAGATGGACAGATGACTGTCCTTTTATCACTTCTTTCTCACTGTCTTTGCGCGCTTTTCTTCAACCTATAGTGTAACCCACAAGAAAATGCAGCCACAAGTCTCCCAGCAAAATATGCCATGTGTACATATGTACATATATAACATAAAACTTATGGACCAAGAGGAGGGGAGCAGAGGATGTGTGCAAAATGCACAAGATGGGAAGAGAGAGACTTCAAGCGAAGCCAGAGCATGCAAAAAAATTCAACTCCGGGAGTTTGCAGAACACGTTTTCGAAGAAATTCTCTCTCTCTTGGAAGTTTTCTTAGCGCGACACCGTGTGCGCATAGATGGTGAATAACAGGAATTAGCGCTTTTATTGTATGCCACACAACAACTCCCCGCATCTCATCCAAACAAAATGTATCAATTCCATCCCATTGAGCCAATAGCAAAAATTATTAATTGTGTGTGGAAATTAAGTCATAAGAATCGCCACTGAATTTCATTCGTCTCATTGCCCCATCATGCGTAGCAAAATCTCTTGTTTTTTTTCACCTCATCTTCTCTATATAATTCTTCTTCACCTCCGCTCTTGCGATGGAGGCAAAATCTCTTGTTACTTCACATCCATATCCCAAATAAAATCGCTCTTTTTAGCGCATTTTCTCTGTCCACATAAACACCGCAAATCCCCCCGCTAAGATATAAAAATATAGAGCGCACACTACAAATTCCAAGAATGCGGTGTGAGAAGATGGATTAATTGTCTGTCCAGTGTGTGATTAATTTTTAAGGTAGGTAGCAGTTTCCATAGTAAAATCTCACTCATATATGATGAAAGTACATAGGCGAGATGTTTATCAGGTAGAGCAGATGCAAATTCCGCAGCTCTTCTTTTTTTTCGTTAGTTATAATAACAATTTAATTTGAGACGCTTTAAGTGCTTGGCCAAGAAAGTTTTCAGCAGCGTGTGATTTAATTATAAAAATCTTACGAGGGAAGAATATTTTAATTCTTTTTGGGCATTTGTGCGCGCTCTTTTAGCCACATTTTATGGGAAAATAATCCGCAGCTTTTGTCATTCTAAACGAGCAAAGAACAATACGGTTTACTAAAGCGTTGCTTTGGTTTATACTCTGCTGTTTAAATTGTATAGGTACTCTATAATCATCTTAATTATGATTTTGTAAGAGATATGTTAAAGAGGATAATTTGTCAAGTTCCGCAAGTTTTATGCTTGAACATAAGCAATATGGATAAGAATGATTGTAAAAGGTGTCTAAGGAAGAGCCTCATAAGATACCCAACCCAGAACAGATAAGGGGATAGATTCTGATAAAATCTTTTCTTTTTATTTCTAACTGAAAAGTGTCTCTATTTTGACCGCGATTAGTGTTTTGAAATCGTTGTATTGTCGTTCTAGAAAAGAAAAACAAAGAATTTGTTGACTAGGAAAATAGTCAGAAAGATCTCTGAAAAGTCTGAAGCCTGGAACCTCTGAAACAGTAATTTTCCTTCAAAAATACGATTAAAATCCTATAAGATTTTTCCCGGAATACTAAAAATCTTATAACTGACGAATTGCAAAAAAAGAAAATATTTTTATTAGAATCTACCCCCAAGGTTTAATTTAATCTATATAAAATATTATATTTTATACAAAAGATAATTTTATTCCAAATATTAAAGCGCGGAATTAAACTCTAGGGCGGTTTATCTAAATGAATCATAAAAGGAATTTATTCTTAAATGTTTGTTTCATGATCTTCTACGAAGAAACACACGGGACAAGGCTCAAACGGACTCTCAAATTCTCAAACAGAATTACCATTTTGCACTGATAAGATCAGTTAAAGAAATCGGCAGTATTTTGCCCAAAAAATAAAAACAATTGCGCCACCAATTAATACAAATAGGGGAAAATATAGTATTATCCTTTAGGATTAAGACAGATTAAAAAGGACAAAGGAAATCATTTTCGAGATTTTATGGAAAATTTTTGCTCTCATCTGTCAGCTAAATCCAAAAGAAAATGCAAGAACGGTGGCTATTTCTTAATTTTTTTGATCCTTTACAAAATCTTCGTGTATCCCGGTTGAATCCTTGAATGAGATCATGATCCATATAGCTCTGAATAAGCTCCTTTACTCAAAATAATAATTTTTTTAATACTTTTTACCTCATTTGCTTTTTTAAGAGTTTTTTTTTACCTTTTTTGCGTAATTTTTAAAATTATTTTCTTATAAAATTTAGGTCCTTAAATAAAAATTTTTCAATATTTTTTTATTTAATCAGACAAAGGTAGAGGAAAGCTAGCAAAACTTTTAAAAAAAAAGTCTTGGAACATTTAGGAGAGAGAATGAAAAACTTTTGCGAGGAACTTCTACTGACCTGCTTTCTTAAGATAAAAAATAATATTTAAAATCCTAGCACTAAAGCAATTAAAGAATTATCTTTTAACTAAAAAAAAATCTTCAAAAAAATTCTTAAAGAAAAATAAAAGAAACTTCCTTCTCAAGAGCTATTGTAAACCATTTGATGGCCGCACTTTTAATGGCATTTTAATATAATAAATAGCAATTTACTGAAGATAAATAGCACCGAGCAAATAGTGAAGACGTGATGTGCTCCAACACCCGGAAGGTTAATTATTTCTTGATTCCCTACTCCAACTTCGCCCCCGACTCACTGGGCGCCCACTGACCCCGTGTGACCTGCAATCGTGGTGAATTCGCAATTGACCAAAGCCGGAGAAATTCTTTGCGCATCATTTGTTCATTTTATGTTATTTACACAAATGGATTTCATCAATATAATAATATAAAACATTATTAACAACAATTTCATCCGTGGCTGTGACTCCTCCAGCCGGGTAGGGTTGCTGCAACATGTCGCGTGCACACGCAGGAGGTTCACTTGAAGTCAAAGGCGGGCGTCTCGTGACACACATACGGACCCATTGGGGCAATAATCACCTGAATCGTGAGGGTATCCCGGTCGTCACCGGTGAGGTGTGGACTCAATTTAATGGAGCACAATTCCAACTCTTCGTATGGCAGTAAATTGTCAATATTTAACACACGATTGCTTCGTGAGAAGTAGTGAACTCTCTCGTGAACTGTGCGTATGTGGGTAATTTGGTTCTGTACGCCCGTAATTAGGACGCCAATCTATTCAAAATTAAGGATTTTCAAGGATTCAAAAATAAAAAAATTAAAAAGATTGAATTAACTTACTTTGAACCGCTGTTCTCCCTTCAAATTTTCATCCTTGCACGTAACTCGGAGACGTACCGTCTTGAGGATGGCCTCTGGAATATCGACACCCTGAACATTGATGTTGTACACATAGATGAGCTTTGCACGATTGAAACGAATGCCACGCGGAAAGAAATCCAACTCCCACGTGATTGTTTGATCTTCCTGAAACTCCGAGAGGTTGCTCTTGCTGAAAAAGAGCGCTGCGACATTCTGGAAGTCCTCAATTTTCTCAAATTCCGTGATACTCATACTAAGGCCCCATACGTCAGTGGTGTACAATCGCGGTGTAAACTGCAGCTGTCCCACTTCCGTTTGCCGAATCTCCATCACACGCTCCTCCTGCCCCGAATGATAGCTCATCCCGATGGCAATGAGATCCACAAAGAAGGCTTTATTGATGCTCACAATGGGCCGCAGGAGGAGATTCGCCAGCTCATGTGGCATCATCATGGCAAAGCGTATGTGTGACACAGTGGCCTCGAGGAGTTGCTGAATTTGGTGGGCAACATCCTCAGTGGATGCACTGGCTTCCATTTCGATCTGCTGCTTCCGGAACATGAGCCACTTCTCGAGATATGTGAACAATTCAAACTCACTCTTGAGCACCAGGTCGTTCTGCTGCAGCAATACGATGAGGATGTTGACGTCCAAATCGACAAAATCCTTCGAGTCCGCCACAATGTCAAGATTCCACTTCATAAAGCGCTGGCATGCATCTGTTACCTCCTGATGGTACGGACTAAAAGACATGGTGTACTGCAGCCATGAGACTAGGTAGCCCTGTGTTGCAGCCTTGGCAATGTGCTTCATCATGTAGTCCACGCAAAGCTGCACGAGGTCCTTTATGTTGTATTTGTCAGCGAGTGCCAGCATTGGCATCACCGTCTGAAGGGATATCCGTATCTGACCGACATAGAGGTATTTGAGGAATTGCGGAAATACCATGGAACAGCTTGGATCTTCCTTCAGCTCAATCACACTCTCTCGTGATTCACTCCATTCAGCGTTCATGAGCATAACCTGCAGAAAAACCCACAAAAAGCATTAGAATCCGTGGAGGATTCACAATTCCCCTGAAGGGATGACTCTTCTGGAATACCTGAAAGACCTCGCTACTGGCACAGAGGATGACTCGATGGGCAGGATAGCGATTCTTGCCCACAACAATGCAGATATCAGACATCAGCTGTTCCGCATAGAGATTCGCAATTTTGTGTAGCACGCTCCCGGAATTGTCCATCTCCACCACACTGGAATCCTGACTGGATTGATCTAGCGCACTCTCATCCATCTCATTGTACTTGCACGCCCTGCATTGTCTTCACAAATAATCTCCCCAAAATATAATCACAATTTATTTATTTTTTTAGCAAAAGAGAATTGTCAAGATTAGAGGATGTTGCATATTTATCGACACGTATGAAAAGAGGGTATAAAATGTAATTTTTTTTGTTACTTTTATTACATTTTTTACTCTTTGTTACAAGAATACGTTAAATGTAGGGGAGAATTGGGTTAAGTGCTAGAAACCATGTTGTGAAAAAAAAATCAAATTATTATTTTTTTTTTCATGGAAAAACGCATTTTTGGGGCCCCAAAAGTTGCCGGGAATACTTAGGGAGCTTCAGTAAAAATTTGGGAACGCAACCCACCGGTTTTTATTTGCGAAATTTGCACTTTTTTCCCAGCGGATTTTGAAAATTTTGATGGCGATGCAAAATCAACGCGAAATCGCTTCCTGGTCACAAAAAAGGTAATTTTGCTGGGAAATTACTATTTATTAAACTTTCTAGCTAGAACTTACCAAAATTAAATTCTTTTGATCTTTATTTTTTAATTCTAGTGTTTTACGGCCGCGAACTTCATGTCCATAGGGCCAAATTCTTTTAATCATTTTCAAGGCAAATAATGCTCCTCCGAAGTGTTTTATTGTCAAATGAAATTAATGCACCCAGAAGAACTCTATCTTATCACATCTATTATCTATTCTTTTTATGCTTCATAAATCCACAAAAGCATAAGACAATTTGCAGAAAAAATTATCAACTTTTCATAATCTTATAGCCCCAGAAATAAAATGATTAGGTCTTTTGCCATTATCCATTGTCATTGATGATGGCAATTAGGTATCTTTCCCGGCCTTATATATTTTCCACGCAGCTCAGAGCAGTTCTTAGTTTCTATTGGACTTACAGTGCGGGAACATCTTTTCAGGAACATTCAAAAAGTGAAAATTCGTTCTAATTGAAAGGAAAAGTTAGAAAATATTCTAAAAAAAAAAAACAAAATGGCCGCAAGTGATAAGGAATACAAGCTAAGAGAGGATTTCAAGAAGAAAGCCTTCGAAGAACTGCGCGAAGATGATAAACTCCGAACTCAGGCTCTTGCTCAGTTTAGGGAGTGGATTGAGAAGCATCCAAAGATCAAAAGATGCCGAATGGACACGAACTTCCTTCTGAGATTCCTCCGTACCAAGAAGTTCTCTGTCCCAGATGCCGTTGAGCTCCTTAAGAATTATCTTACTACGCGGAAACTCTTTCCGCAATTTTTTGATGGACTCTCCTTAGACGATCCAGTCATTAAACATCTATTGACCAGTGGATGTATTGAATTACTACCGGAACCAGATAAACAGGGACGTGTCCTACTTACCTACTCTAGAGAAGGTGTCGATGTTACCAAGCATACGTCGACAGATTTAATCAGGACAATGAATTTGGCGTATGAACTCGCTCTTCTCGATGAAAGGGCTCAAATTTACGGAATGGCTCATGTTATTAATTGGAAAGATTTCTCCGTTGCTAATGCAAAAATCTGGACAATTCCACAAATGAAGAATTTCGCACGATGCATGCATAAGACCTTCCCCCTACGCCATGCACTGATCTTTAATATTAATTTTACAAAGTACGGCGTTATCATTTGGAAGATCGTTGCATCGTTCTTTTCTGAAAAACTTCGAAAACGCGTGCAGGTACATAAAACCGCCTAATAAGTGTTAAGGATTTGAAATTAAAAAAATGATTTTTTTAAAAAAAAACTTTTAGATTGTTGATGACTGGAAAACGATCTACGATGAAGTTGGTACTTCAGCTCTACCAAAGGAGTACGGTGGGTCAGTTCCACGTTCTGAAATTTCAAAGAAAATTGTGGAACTCGCTGAGAAGCATCGTGATGAAATTCTCGCTCTTAACGACTTTGAAATTGAAATATCAGACGAAGATGTAAACTTTGGCAACACCCACGATGCTGATCTTGATGCAGCAATTGTTGGGAGCTTCCGGGAAATCGTTTTGGACTAAACTATGTATTTTGAAGTCCAAGTATTTTCCACATTAATTTGGGACTTAGAAATTTTCTTAGATGATCTAATAAATGCTTTAAAAAATGGTTTTTATTAGTTTACTATTTGTTTTTAATCTATCTTCCATTTGATTGTTCTTTTTGTTGCTACCCAAAAAATTACTATCAATGCTTGCATTTTATGGCTACCGTAAAATGAACCTGGTGCCAAGCCCTCTGGAATGATAAAGTGTGAATACATCAGCGGACCTAGTAGTTAAGCTTAGTCCGTTTCTTAAGCTAGGTTTAAATTTTTAAAATAAAAAATAAAAATTATAGCATAGGAATAACTAAGTTTAATTTTTTTTAAAGGACCTAACTTCAAAAATCCAAACCTAGCCTTGAAAACCTTAAGGGTGTTTCCATCCATTCCTAATCTCTATTCTTCATTCAGTAAATAAATTATTCTTCATTGCAAAAAAAAACTTTAAGCGGAAAAATCGAAAATAATTTTTGCCGTGTTAATAAAACAATTAAATATTTTGTAATCTTATCGATATTATGACCACTTCTTGTAGAGTCGGTTCCTCAATGCTGCCTAATATGTACAAACAATTCTTAGTATTTTGCGCTCCTTCATTGCGCTAAGATCTTTTAAATCAAGAGCGTGTGAAGTGTTTGCTCAAATTTTATAAAAAGAAAATTTTATAATGGCTAAACTTGATGCTTATAAGATTAGCAGGAAGTTAAAGAAATTTCTCCTTTACAATTTAAAGCAGATTTTAGAGAAATAAAAGGTGGAAGCGTTGAAAAACTTACGATTAAATGTACGACCTCAAGCTCCCAGGTAAGAAGTAACAAGGGATTTTAAGATCAAAAGATACCAAATTGAGGTAAAACCAAATTCAGAAACTCTTGCGAACGAAGAAGTCTTCTGTAGAATATCGAGACTATCTACTTAGTTTCTTGAAAACTATCTGATCAGATAAACTTCTTCCTGAGGTTTACAAATCAAATAGGCTTGTCTAAGAACTGGATCCTATGACAGAGATTTTTTGCCGTAAGAAAAGACGACAACATTGTTAAATTTTTTTAATATGGTGGAACATTGTTATCGATATGCCCCTGAAGTAAAGTCTTTTGCATAACAAGACTCTCAACGGATTTTTATGCAAATTTTGATAAAGTTCGATGCTTCAAACTTTTTGAGAAGGTCAAAAAGTTTATAAAGGAGAAAAAGCAATGTAACATCGGAAAACTAAAAATATATTTTAATTAAAAATATTAAGCCTACATATCTATTGCTGCAACAACTGATCGCAGACATCCCACGTGCTGTAAATTACATTTTTGCTATCAATTTTAACCTTTCTCCTCTTTTCAATCTTTCTCCAGTCTCGGACATTAAAAAAAAACTTCATGCAATCTTATCTTTGAGGTATTATCAAGAAGCTTTTTTGGCAAAATTTTGCTAAAGTAATGACCAGTCTGGTCTGATCTGACCATTCATTAGCATCTCTTTTGAATTTTCTTTCCTATAATATTCTTTGTGTAATTTAGTGGAATCAAAATGTCCTCTTCGTATGAGTGCAAACTAAGTGAGGAGTTGCAGAAGAAGGCTCTCGAAAATCTGCGTGAGGATGAAAATCTACGAAATCAGTCTCTTGATCAATTCCGGGAGTGGATTGAGAAGCATCCAAGGATCAAGAAATGCCCAATGGATGCAAATTTCCTTCTGAGATTTCTTCGTACAAAGAAATTCTCCGTACCGGATGCTCTGAAACTCCTTGAAAACTACCTGACAACACGGAAAGTTCTTCCGCAAGTATTCGATGGACTCACATTGGATGATCCAGCTTTGAAGCATTGTGTGTCCAATGGGATGATTTTAATCTTGCCGGAACCGGATAAGGAGGGACGCGTTGTGATATCCTACAATGCTGAATGCTTCGATACGAGCAAGTATACGGCAACAGATGCAAATAGGGTGTTGAATTTTGCCCTACAGCTCGCCTGTTTCGACGAAAGGGCACAAATTTGCGGGATAGCTCATGCCATGGACTGGGGAACGGTCACACTGTCCCTTGTGAGCCTCCTGACAATCCCACACATTAAGAACATTACGCAGTGTCTACAGAAAACCTTCCCACTGCGCCATGGAATATTCTTCATCATTAACTTGCCAACTTACTGTGTTGCCGTATTTAAGCTTGCTCTTTCGTGCTTCAGTGAGAAGTTGAGGAAGCGCTTCCATGTAATTTGGAAATTTTACTCATTTTTTATGAATTTATTTTAATTTAAAATTAAATTTCAGGTTGTCAAGAACTGGGACAGAGTTCACGAAGAAATTGGTTCATCAGTCCTAGCAAAGGAAGACGGCGGAACCATTCCCCGTCTTGAATTGGCAAAGAAAATGATTGATCTCGCTGAAAAACATCGCGAAGAAATATTATCTCAAAATGATTTTGATATTGAAGTATCAGATCGTGATATCAACTTCGGTAATACCCACGATGCTGATCTCGATGCAGCTATCGTCGGGAGCTTCCGTAAAATCAACGTTGATTAATTTTTTTCTTTTTATTTAATTTTAGCTGTGTTTCTTTCAGACACAACTTTTGTGTACACTCTAAAATGCAAAGTCGTCAGATCGGGCTCAAACTTTGCTCAAATTTTCAAAAATCGGTCAAGCCGTTTAGTCAATATGGCCGCCACAATTTTTCATCGAAAATCGACTAGAACTCGAAAACGGATTGACCGATTTTGATCAACCCGGGGTCAAATGAAAGCTCTCAACAAACCCTACAACTTTCTAGAACATCCGATGTTTCAAAAGTGACCGCTAGGGGGCCAAAAAATCAAAAACAAAGTTTTCGATGAGTTTTCGATAAATATCTCGAAAACGCTACAATCGATTTTCTTCATTTTTTGATATATTATAGCCTACTACATCTATTTATAAAAAAATTCAAAAAAATATTTCGCCATTTTGAAAATATTGAGTTCCAACTTTGACATGTCATATCTCGGATTTTACATATTCGATTTTGATCAACTCAAGCGCAAATGACAGATTTTGTGAAACCCTACAAATGTCTAGAACATTGCAACTTCGAGAAATGACCGCGAGAGGCGCTAAAATCAAGTAAATAAAATTTTTGAAAACTTCAAACTCGAATATTCAAAAATATCTTTATCGATTTACTTCACATTTTAATATGTTATAGCTAAGATTAAGATCTTTCCAACGATAGCTTAAAATCGAAAATCTATGTAGCCGTTCCTGAGATATGGCGTTTTAAAGATTTCTTTTGGGGATGACTTTTCAACTTTTCCCGACTTTGCTCGTATTTAAATTAATTTGCGTTCTAGTTTGCTCTCACAAAATTGGTACCTACACTGAAAGAAACACAGCTCTCGTAAGCTAGGTCAGCTTACCAGTACATTTTTGATAATGGTTGAGGAAAGACCCCCACAAAACATTAAAAATTTTCATTAAATTTATAATCATTTATTAATGCTTGATACGCAATATGATTTACAGACGATGAAAGAAATGCATCCGGAAGATTTTTGAACAGTTTAGCAGCTCAAACAATCAAGGAGAAAAAATTAATGATGTGGAAAATGTAAGAAGAAAAAAAACTGGGAAAAATAAAAATGGATTATCCATTATTTTACATTTCCTTACACTCTGTCATAAATTTGCGTCGTGTAAAAAATTTAAACTCACGTAGAAAAGTCCTTTTTGGGGACTTTTACTTCCTTCCTTAGTTGAGTGACAATGTGCAGCATGAGGCATTGAATTTAGGTGCGCCTGTAGAGGTAGAGATAGCCAAGATCCTTTGGAGGATTCTGCGAGATAGCTACTTTGTTGTCATTAAATATCAACCATTGATTATCCTTCAGGATGTGACAAACGTAGTGTCCCATCTGAGCGGATGTTCCCATGTGCGAGATGAAGGCCACAAGCTTATAGTCTGTGGAAAGGAAAAGATTCCTTTTTTACTGAGATCTTCCTGAAAAATATGAGAATTTGGCAAAAACTTACTGCTTCCTCCATCCCTGATGGGAATTTCTCGGGGACCTGGTGCCTCCTCAGTCGTCTCCATTGCATCCAATTCACTCTGATGCGAGAAAATCCAATCAGCTGCTCTCTCAATGTTATTTCCCGTCTCCCTGAGGGCTTTTGTTGCCTGCCTCTCAGTGAAGCCCATCCCCATCAGCATCTGCAGTCCATTGGGATCAGCCACAAAAGCTTCCGGAGGGAAAGAAAATTAATATAAATTAATTATTTCAAGTAAAGAAAACTCACCAGATCGCGGAGCATCAGTTCCAGGTGGAACGAAGGGATCACTAAAGTCTGCATCCGTAATGTGCTCCATAATCCACTGCGTGGCATTCTCAACGCCAGTATTCTTCGTGAAGAAGATTGCCTTCTTGCAGGACTCCAGCGGGAATCCCATCTGAACAAGCTGTTCCAACACTAATTCATCCATTGGCGGCAATGGTGGTGGTTGTCCAGCAATCTCCGGCAAAAGTTCCTCACCCTCTCGCCTTGGTTCTGCCCTCAGTGCACTCAGATCCAATTCCTCGGGGACATCAATGGAAACATCGAGTTTCTGCGATGACCAATCATCATTTAGTGTGAACTTCTTGAAGTGAATCATGAGATAGTCCGGCATTGTGGCGAGTCGTGTGATCTTCTTTGCCTTGGTCTTATCTTTAATGGCAGTGCTGTAGAATTGATCGATGATCTCTTCGTTGGTGAAGGCATTCAAGCACTCAGCGAAGGGAATTTGTGGGCGAACCGCCTCATTTGGATCCAATTTCTCTCCCTTCTTCTTCGCTTCGGCAAGCTTCTCCTCATACGCCCGAATCTCGGGGATGTTTTTAGCCAAATGCAGGGGAATCTGCAGGGGCAAGCTCCACTCATTCCTCGTGCTGTACCTCACCTTCCCACTTGCAGAGCACATAACGCGTTCCTCGACGGAGAATTTGAGAGCATCCGCGGGATTAAGCTGACCACGACTGAATTTTTCAAGCGTTGTCACGAGATGAAGGTAAAATTCATGAGCATCCTGCTGGAGTTTTGTCGAAAATTCCGGATGATCCTTTCCAATGAGCGCCTTGAACATTGCCGGGGAGATTCCCGGTGGTTCAGCTTCCAGCACACCATTAGGCGGAGTACTGTACTTCCCACTGAGAAGCCCCACACCGAGTTTTGCCATTTGCGTATTGAAATCCGTGGCCGGATCATTGGGGTACTTTGAGAAGATCCCATCGGCATTTGTCACAAAGCGCTCCACAAAGTCCGGAATTGTAAACATAACCTGCATGACGCTGTTGAGGTAGCAAGAATTCCCCAGATTCTGCATACCCGTGCATCCTGGTCCTGACATTGGGATCAAATTGCTGCCACTCTCACACATGAGACTCCATTCGCCGACACGTTGATTGAGATCCAGCTCCAGCTCAACCATGGACTTCTCCGTCTTTTCCATCTGATTGATCTTTATGCCAAAGTGTGCAAGATGCTGCACCAGGTAGGGATCCTCCACCATGTCATCCTCTTCGTAGCTGTAGACATCACCCTTGCCTTCGGACGTAATCGTTCCCAGCTTCACGGCCAATGGGTAGCCGGTCTCCTTGTAATGCAGCACAGCATGATCATTCCCACCGGAACCATCGAAGAATCTCCTGCCACAGAGTACTGCTCCATCTGTGAGATTTAGCCAGAGATTCGTGGTGAGGTCGCATTTATCGCACTTCCATCCACTCGGTGGAATCCTCCTGCCATTGTCCAGCTGCGCGAGATTCTTAGCGCATGCCGACACCTGACGCACCTCCCCGTCCCATGTGCCCGTCAGCGAATTCTTCTCCACCTTCTTCATTGCCGAATCCGCCGCAAGGATTGCCGTGACGGAATTAACCACCGGCTGCGGTAGATTCTTACTGTAGGGGATCATGTGGAAGTCCGGAAGTACCACCACATGGTACACATCCTCATACGTGTACTTCTTCCCTGCACCTGGATCGAATCCACCTTCAATCCCAATTGCCAGGCGTGTTATCTTCTTCTCCGGACCCTCGGCGCCACCACCTTCAGGTGGGATTTCTGTCTTAAAGCGTCGAATGTGCAAGAATACGGCATTCTTCGTTTTCTCATAGTACCCCAGCACGTAGTCCTTACCAAAGCCAAGGAACGTATTGAGGCAGACATACAGCCCAGTCTCTGATTCCTATACGACAAAAATTCCCAGATGAATCAACAAAATTCTTCCCAAACATAACCTCAAATCCTTTGTCTCAAAAACTAAGCATTTCCCCCCGAAAATTCACGCATTTCCCAAGTTTTTTCAGTGGAAAACTACCCACTGACTCCCAAAGAATTGATTTCACGTAAAAACCTCCCCCGTAGACACGTATTTACGGATAAAACCCCTAAAAATCTTCTTACCGGGGTGTCAAAGGAAAACACGCATTCGTCTTTGAAAATATTGTCGTAGCTGCTAGGCACACGGATCCTAGCTATGTGATTTTGCAGATCATCCATCTTTTCTCAGGAAAAACACGCGTAAATCGCTTTGAAATCACAATAAAACTGCTTTTTTGTGAAGATTGAAAAGTTTTTGGATTTACTTTTTTATCTCCATCACTCGGTTTCCTTCGGCTTGGGCAATAAATTACACATCTCAACGGAATTTTGATGGGGTGTAGAAAATGTAATAAATGTAAAAAAAAATGTAGAAAAATAGCCAAGCAAAATGTAAAAAATGAAATATGACAACCAATTTTCGTGGAAAAGCTTAAAAAACCATGATGCTGAATAAAAATTTGAGATTTCTTGGGACAGGAAATGATTTTTATTGCATTTTACAATGGTTTGTGTTTAAATTGTTGAAATTAATTAGTTTTCTGATTTTAATTTGGATGAAAAATTACATTTTTGGGATCTTCACGTTTTCCGGTGACAGAAGATTAACTTTTTGTCTCCTTTTCCGGTCCCATTGACGCCTACGGTGCTCCAACCACTCCTCCAGCAAGAATAGATTTAAAGCGCCCCTCAAATAGATGGTAAACCATTATTATGGGCGCGTACCTGAGGAGAAATATTATTTAAAAATTAATTTAAAGATTACTTCAATTAAAATGTAAGATGTATAAAAATCAATGTATTGAAAATCACCTTGAAAATACAGACAGAGGAATGGGAGACCCCATTCTCGTCATTTTTAGAAGCCGGGAAAACCAGCAGGACAATTGATGAAGGAACTTGTTACTTTTTCTTGAGCTCTTCTCACAAAACACGTCTATCCGGAAAGAATGTCTGAATCCAAAGAACAGTGCGAATGAATTGTTTGAGGTTCAGACTCGGTTCAAGGGTTGCATGATTTACCTGCAGATTTTTTGCATGGTAATGGCATGTAATAAAATGTATAAAATACTCAGGTATAAAATTAGAAAACTTCAGAAATTGTAAAATAATAGCAAAATGTAATATCATAATTTTTACGCTTCTTTTGTGTTATTTTTTCCAAAAATATTTAAAGCATAAAATAATTCAATTTAATAAAATAATTACATTTAATACACCTTTGGATTGAAGGGTTTTAGTGAGGCGTAAAAAATAGATTCTCCTTCATGATCGTTTTTCTTCGGATAAATCTCGGATTAGAACGATTGCTTGACACCTCAATGACAGGAAAAGTTCAATGTGAAAAATCGGTGAGAGATTTTGTGAAGTGAAGAAAATGGAAAATTAGTGGTTGAGAAGAAAAGATTTATGTGATAATGGTGTCTATAATAAAGAATCAACTCCTCAAGCACCTATCGCGGTAAGGAGAATATTCTGTCTTGCATGAATTCCTCCTTGGGGTCATAATTAAATTAGGAGACATTTTTTTCTTTTTGCCTTGTTGGTGGAAAAAAGAATATTTCCACGGTTCGTCATGGCATATTTTTACTATTTTCTGCTCTTTCTGAGGAACTGAATGGACGTGAATTGGGAGAAAGAAGTTCCTAGAATATTAACAAACAATCACAAAGATGCAAATTGAGGGACAACTTTTGGGATGGAAGAAACTTTAAACTTGTTGAATATTTCGGGATGGGGGTACCTTTTTGCCACACCTCGGAAAATTCTGGGATATTTTGGAGGGATCTTCTTGGTGGCCCAATTGTTCTCAAGCAATTTCCCGTCAATTTTCTGACCTTTCATCTCCTCTTTGCGCGCCTCTGTGGCCCAATTGACCTTCACCCCAATTTATTTCGGTACACCATCCTCCCCCATGCAAAACACGAAACTTTCTCTTGGGCCCCCCCAAGTGGTCGGAGAGATGATCCGAGAGGCCACTCAGCATCCTCCCATTAGGTGTGGTGGCCAGTAACTGGGTGGTGTATCTCCATTCCAGACTCTTCATGAATATTTAACGAGCATAGGTAAATTTTCATCAACACTAAATGATTCTAATGCCTCCGTCTTGTGCTGGCGAAAACACCTCCCACACCATGTTTCCCCCACACCCACCTGATCCCTCCAAATGCGGGGATAAAAAAAATTTAAAGGGTACTGCAATGGAAAAATTGCTATACCGAAACTGAAGGTTTCTCTGAGTTTCTTGGACAAAAAATTAATAAAACGGCGACTAATTAGATAGAAATAGGAGAAATAGGCATGAAAAAGGAAATTAGATTACCTTAACTTATTTGCGCAGATCAGGGCTTGAACCGAAGACCTTTCAGATGATAAGCTAGTGTTTATCGATTAAGTCAAATAAAAGAAAAATATTAGAAAAGATGTTATGAACCTTTTAAAGAACTTTTAATTATTCTGTAAAAATTTAGTCTATCAATTTTATTATTTAGAATAATATTCTGCATTAAATCGTTAAATTAATTTAAAACAAAAGAATAATTTAAAGTTTTTAAGCTAAATGAAAAGCTTAGAACC
The DNA here is from genome assembly GCF_024334085.1 of Lutzomyia longipalpis. Classification (NCBI taxonomy): domain Eukaryota; kingdom Metazoa; phylum Arthropoda; class Insecta; order Diptera; family Psychodidae; genus Lutzomyia; species Lutzomyia longipalpis. Next base: position 14,687,736 of record NC_074708.1, on the reverse strand, counting down.
TCTCGGCCAATTATTTGGAGTTCTTTTTTGTGGTTTTCACCAAATATTTAAACTTAAATTGATAAAACAGATTTTTAAACTTAAATTGATAAAACAGATTGTTTTAATGTTGTAATAACTCACTCATAAGAAAAATGCAAAAAATACACAGAAAGGTATCCCTAAAGCAAGGATGAAGGATAAAAGTGTAAAACTTTAAAAGCCTGGCAAAATAAATACTTTATTTTGTTTATGAAACGCAAGTCGAGCATATGGAGGAGAGCTCCCTCATGTAATAAACTGAGAATCCCCTTTGGGAAAAGTTGTTAATTTGCGAAAATTATTTCCCCTCCGGTGTTGAAAGAGACGAAAGTTGGGACGGTGTGGGTCATGGGCTGTGGTGTGGGGTTGGGGGGTGCGTAAATAGGCGCCTTTTTTTCCCCGGTGTGTGGTGGTCAAACAATACCACATGAGGAAATTAATATTTGGCCTTTCCAGCGAAAATCCCGTGGGAGAAAAATCGATGGATGTGAAATGAAAAACTCTCCACGCATTTCTTTTCAAAATTTCCACCCCATGTCACACAGAAAAGATGCGACACCGTTCTCAGAGGAATTTTTATGAATGATTTTCTACGTTTTCTCATGTTTAGAAGGTTGGCTTTAATGGTGGTGAATTGGGTGGTGGTTGATGGGCCCAAAAACCACCCGCCACAGTTATTTTGAGCTGCGATTCTTAACGCACTCAACCCCTCACAGAAACTTAAATAGGCGGGGTGGGTGGAGGTTCTAAAAAGAAAGTATTTCCTGATATTGCGGCTTTCCCTCTACCTTGGCACAAATTCCTCCACCACAGGCTTTCACGGAGAAAATTATAATTGCACAGAGAATTAGGAAAATGAGTACAAACGTGGGCTTAGGCATTTCTCAGTTTACCTTCTTGAGGTTTATGGATTACAGTCCATTTAATTTTGCATCTTTTTCACTTCTTTCATTTCCAGGACAGCACAAAGTATTTTTTTACCTTTTTCATTCAGATAAATTTATTCATAAGTTCGTCATTCTTTCAAGCAAATTGTGAGGGAAAAATATTTTTTTTACTTCTTATCAATGAGACTCATTACAGCTATTTGATAGAGAGTCTATCAAATAACTCGGTGTATACTAATTGTTTATAAAACATTCTGTAAACGATATGAATTTATGATAAACGTGACCTTTAAAAAATTGATGTAAATCTCATAGATAATTTTAAATTAATTAAAAAGGGATCTATTCTGTCGAATTTTTCTTCTTTTTTATCAACTTAAAATTTGTTTGAAGATTTTGCCAGTAAATCGTTCTATTGTCGTTTAAAGAGTCCTGGAAAAATATTTCCATTTAAAAGTATACAATTAAAAGAAGAAATAAAGTGTCAGAATCTTGCAAGATTTTAACATTTCTTAACAGAATCGACCCCTTAGTTTTAATATTAATTTTTATTCGACAACATAACTTTAAAGTATTCATAGATAGTTTCTTACACAGATTTCTCTGTAAAATTTTCATTAACATACCTCATGCTATCATATAAAAAATTCATACATCTCATTCTCATCTTCCCATAAACCACCGTTTTAGATCCTTTTTATCACATCAACCAGAGCTTCAACAAAATTTAAATGACTTTAAAGGGTTATAGTGTTTCAAAGATATCGATCGATTTTGTATGCAAATTTATTCAAGAGTCTCATTATCTCACCCCTTTGCTACTAAATAAAATACATTCTTGATAAAGAAAAATGAAATTAAATGCCCTGAAAATATCTCTCATATAGCTAATACAGTGAACTTCCTTTGGGATTGAAATTTATTTCTTGCAAGAAAAAACCCATCTAATGCACCCCATTTTTAAAGAACATATTTTTCTGTCTGATATAAAAACCCCAAAGGAGTTTTTTTGAGCTACCATCTTATGTGGAAAGGAATCATATTTTATCCTTATATTTTTCTTGAAGAAAAAAATTTAGCAAGAAGATGGTATGTACTTTACCTTATATAAAAAATACACTGAATTGGAAGTTTATCCTTGATATTTACTTTCTCGCATATATGTATACTCGCAATGTGAAAATTGAAGCTCATTCAGAGGTGTTTATGGATGTAATAGGAGAAGCGAGAGAGAGAATAAAAGTGGGTGTCTGATGGTCAAAAGCACGACAAAGCACGCAATTTCTCCGGAGAAAAAAAAAAGAAAATCTTTTTTCTGCTGCTACAAAATAAAACAATTCATTATTTTTAGCAATTTATACGGATAGTGTGGGTGGAAAGTATGCAATTTTCGTGGAAAATTGCGTCAAAAATAGCTCCTGTTTTGTATGATGCGAAGGTTGATGTGGGGGCAATTTCAATAACGGGGAGGAAAGGGAAATGTTGTGACGAGTGCGTGGGGAAAGAATTTTGTGGGTACAATAAATTGGAAGATTCTTTCGCACTTGCTTCGCATTATAATCTTTTCTTTTCCATATGGGGAAGAATGTCTCGTAGAACTTTCCACACGGGAGAAGGCTATACTAACAAATTAGATTTTCCATCATAGTTAAAATGTCTTCTTCATATGTGTAGAGGGTTCTCGTAGTTGCCAAAGAATCTCATTTTGTCTTCATGGTGGTATTTTCTATGCATAGGAATATCAGGAAGTTGAATAAAGATGAAGAAAATTGAATTATTAATGGCAAAAGGTCAAAGTTTTCCTGGTATCACTACCCGAGGAAAATTCCCAGAAGGGGGGAAAGCTCTCAGTTGCAGATGATGGACAGGAAAGTTTGTCGTTCAGTTTTTTTTTACACAACCTTTTTTTTCCCTTCCTTCCACCGTCTTTGATATGCTGTTCCGGGGTTGAAATATCAAATGCAAAAGCATGCAGGAGTTTTCCGCATTTAAATTGATGGGGTAATTTGAGATGAAAAATGGCAACATCATGTTTTTTATTAGTTGCCTGGGAATTAAATTATATTCTTCCCATGTAGTATTTTTTTTATAAACTCCTGTTCTCGACACAACAGACTTCATAAATTATTTGTTTAAGCTTGAAAAAAAGGCTATGGGAGTTATTAGCTTTTATTAACTGACTGAAAAAAAGTTTATTGTACGTGATTCGAACCCGAGGTTTTTAGCATGAGAGACAATACTTCTAACCATTGTGCTAAAATTGAATTATAACAACCATATGGAGTTTATACATTATGTTACAATTTGCTATTATTTATTTTTATTTGAATAAAAAGTGAATTTTTAATGATCCTAAAAGTCTGTTTCACTTCTTGCCACCATTTATATGGGTCGCAGCACATAAAACTTTTTATTTACATTCGACTTTTTTTATTTGAGAAAAAAAAAGTATGTAATTGGGACAGTGTGTGAGCATAAAAAACTGGAGAAAAAATAATAAATTGGTAAACACAAAAATAAACCTTGTAACGATATGTTAGGAATGTTTGGAAGAGCATTGTTACGAACATATGATTGAGATGTAACGTCCAATTACTCAACATATAGGTTCTTCTCGGTGAGTATTTGCTGATGTTAAAGAAGTCACCGAACAAATATCAAGGTCCTGAAGTGGAAAAAGAGAGAGCAAGAGAGTTTGAAAGGTCAAAGGGAAAAGGTTCCGGTGAGCGGAAAATGAAGAAAAATAAAAAAAAGCGTTGGGTGGGATTGTCTCGGGTGAAACGTGTTGAGCCATCCAAGCAATTTATTTCACGTATTATCACATCATTTGTCACCTTCGCCATCCAACCCTCGAGAACCAATTAGTCAATTCAACTTGAAGAATTTCTCCCCTCAATTAATTTAGGATCTTCTTCTCTTTTTTACCATCTACTAATCTTTTTTTTGCAGATATACGAAGAATTTGTCGTCGGATAAGATAAATTTGAGCACTTTTCGGGGTGAAGGGGAGCTCTCGAATTTGCAACTAGATGAGAATGTTCTCACGGAATTGCTAGAATTACCATCCTGGCTGCGACTGACGTCAGCGTGGTGCAATCATGTGGCATTCCGAATACATTGGACCAAACTGAAGAGTGTCCCAATAACACTGGTGAGTACTCCATTATCCAAAATAAAATAAATTGCGAATTTCGCATAATGTGAAGGTGCTGAATGGAACCGATATGAGTGTGATTCTCCAATTTTCCATTCAAAGAATCAATATTTATTTATTGACATTTAATACGTGTTTACTTTCCACTTCATCAGACGAATATTATGTATCACCTCCTTTAAAAGTACAAACTCCAACATGATGCTTTCACACAAAGCTTTTATCATATAGCAGGAAAAGGAATTTCATATAATACCTACATAATATTTTGCCTCAGGGTCATGTTTTCTTTGCCATTTTTTAATCAAATTTAAACGTAAGAAAAGCATGAAATGAGATAGAAAATGAAATATTCAGGAGATAAACTTTTCAGATTTCTTATCATTTCTTTTTGAAAATGTCTAAATTTATTTATTTAAATTCTTAATCATTTTTTGAATTGAGAAAATGAAGTGAGGATAAACAATTAAGGTTTTCAATGAAGAAAAAAAAGCGCAGTAAAAATCATTTTGTCTTCGAAAAAATTAAAGTAAAATCCCATTAAAAAAAATTTAGGAAAAGAAAACAAAGATTTCATCTTTGAAAATACAATTAAATATCAATTAAGCATTTTTTTAAAATACTTTTTTTGTATAGGTTGATAAAAAGGGGGTAAAACTATTATAAAAAACCAAATTGAATCGCTTAAAACTTTTTTCATTCTGTCGATCCTTTTTAACGTTTAAAAAATCGTTAAAATTTAAAGAATTTCTTTTGAAATTTCAACGATTTTAAAGATTTTTGTATAATTGATGAAAAAATAATAATTGTTCTTATTAACACTTGGAGGATCCAACATTTGGCACAACGTGGAGGATCAAATTGGTAATAACTAACAGCTGATAAAATATGCTCAATAATTAATTATTAATCAGTTTATTGAACGAGGATCGAAAATTTCACTAATTCTTGATCTCCTTCAAGCATTCCTACACCTAATTACTAAATATTTAATTGCGAAAATCGTCACTGAAAAAAAATGCGTAGAATCGATGCAAAATTGCTAATTCAAACGACTTTTTTAGCTGCAGTTTTGCTTAATTTATTATTGCGCCTAAATCATCACAAACTTTGATTCTTAAAGTAACTTTTTAGTCACGTCCGGCAATAAAATTAGTCCACATTAATGATTTTCACTGAGGAAAAGTGAACAAGAGTACTTTATTTGGGAAATATGGGGAAACATAACCTCAAAACAATGGCAAAAATGTATGAGATTTTGACTGGTAGTTATTATCAATTTGATCCTCCACGTTGGATTCTGACTTTCACCTCAATTATCTTCCAAAGAAAAGACTTTTCTCGAGATTTTCTTTCTGCTATCTTAAAGTAATTAAAATTCCCTACACATAGATGCTAAATTCATCGAGATAGGTCCAATAGATTTTATTTTGTGATGATTTTAAGGTTCCAATTGGTAGCAAGTACCAGTAAAGTCCTCCGAGTGTTAACGAAACAGCCTTGTCATACTGCTAAAAGCCTGATGATGGCAATAAAATTGCCGAAACATTGCAACTAGCGACAAGCCATGGCTGATTTTCTTAATTCGACTGCTGATCCGAATTCATCAATCATCTTCTTCAGACTTTAAATTCCTTCACATTTTGAGGATTTCTTGGTCACTGAATAGGAATTTATATCAACTGTATCCTATAAAAATGAATTTTTTAAAATAAGAATTCTGTCCTGAGTTTCAAAATCTTCTCTCGCTGCTCCATTGTTGCGAGCACAAATGTCTAGAATGCTCGCAT